>NC_058408.1:120173972-120537403 GCF_002201575.2 Neomonachus schauinslandi
TCCCCCTGCTTGTGTTCCCTCTCTCGCTGTGTCTCTCTCTGTCAAATAAATAAAATCTGAAATTTTAATTAAAATAAATAAAATGAAAATAATAAAATGAATAAATGAAATAAATAAAAATGAAAATAATTCACAGGAGTCTTTGGGATTAATAACTAGGCATTGCACACCATGCTTCAGGTACCACTAATTGTGTATGAGCCAAGAAGGGCCACACTTCACTTCAGGCTTAGGGGATTTGGTTTCTTTTGTTGTTGTTGTTTTATTTTTTTAATTCCAGTAAACATACAGTGTTATATTAGTTTCAGGTGTATAATACAGTGATTCAACATTTCTGTACATTTTGTTTTGGAGTCTGGGCCCCAGTAAAGGATTCCAATTGAAGAAATGTCCAATCCCTGCAATCTGAACACAGTTGATCTCAGCTATAGGGTGATTTTTAGCAAATGAAATATCACCTTCATTTGAATAACAGTGATACATGGGAATAAAGAATTATGTTACAGGGGGAAATGTAATTAGGACTCTCAAAACAAGATGCCATGGATTTCTTATCAAGTCTCCTTACCAAGGCAAAATACCTTTGGTAAAATATATATATTTATTGTGGCTTTCACCTTATAAAATTAATACATTCCCCTTGTAAAAATGTTAACATTATGGAAATATGTAATAGAAAATAAAAATCATCCCACTCTCCAGCCCCCAGAAATGACAATAGTTAGTAGTTTGGAGTACATTCTTCCAGGGTTGTTGTTTTTTTTTTTTAATAGAGCAAAAAAAAATTTTTTTAATTTTCCTTAATTTCCTAAATATTATGTGCTTGCTGTAAAAAAAATTCATGGATATAGAAGCATATCAAAATTTAAAGCAAAAATTTCCACCCTTCCACATCCTAATTCATAGAGTTAATTTGGTAGGTACCTTACTTTTCAGACCTTTTTCTACTTAGATACAAAGGCATATATTTTGAGTTTTTTGAAAACATAATGAGCTTATTCTGTAACATACTTTTTTCATCAACAATATATCTTGGACTTCTTTCTATGCCTGCTCATGTAGGTCTGTCTTGGCTGTTTAATAGTTGCACAGTGTTCTATGGTATTGGATACATCAGATCCTATTGATTCAATCCATTTTGGTTGTTTCGTTTTCACACATTTGTGCAAGCATATCTCAAGTCTAGCATAGTGGTTACCAGGATGCACTCTGGAATCTAAACTGCCTGGGTTGAAAATACCACTTCCAACTCCACCATTTTGTAATCTTGATCAAGTCGCCAAATTTTTTGTGCCTCCATTTCCCCAGCTGTAAAATGGGAATCATAACACATCTTGCATCATAGGGTGTATTGTAAGAATTAAATGACACAGAATATATAAAGTGCTTAGCTCATTACTTGGCACACCTAAATACTCATTAAACATGGGCTAACTTTTATTATCAATAAAATTAATAAATAGTTTCTATTATGATTATCATCACTTTTCAAGAAAGCAAAAACAGGGTAAATTGAGAAAGTAGTAATTAGAAAATTAGATAGAATTAAGATAGCTAAAATTAAGAAAATTCTTTTTTTTTTAAAGATTTTATTTATTTATTTGACAGAGAGATAGAGAGAGAGAACAAGTAGGCAGAGAGGCAGGCAGAGGGAGAAGGAGTAGCAGGCTCCCCGCCGAGCAGGGAGCCCGATGCGGGGCTCGATCCCAGGACCCTGGGATCATGACCTGAGCCGAAGGCAGCTGCTTAACCAACTGAGCCACCCAGGTGCCCCGAATTAAGAAAATTCTATCATTACCACCTTGAGAGAAGTCAGTTAATGAAAGTACATTTTCATATGTGAAGAATTTTACATTAAACTATTTACATGAGAAAATCCAAACAATTTATATTTTAAATAAGAGTGAACAGACCTTCTGAGGCCCAAAAGGAAAAAGATTAACTGGTAATCAGAAAAAACAATCCCGGGGCGCCTGGGTAGCTCAGTCGTTGAGCGTCTGCCTTCGGCTCAGGTCATGATCCCAGGGTCCTGGGATCGAGCCCCGCATTGGGCTCCCTGCTTCTCCCTCTCCCACTCCCCCTGCTTGTGTTCCCTCTCTGGCTGTCTTTCTCTCTGTCAAATAAATAAAACCTTAAAAAAAAGAAAGAAAGAAAGAAAAAACAATCCCTTAGCTGAAAGTTTTAATAGCTTCCTTTGTTCTTTTATCCTAATGTGTTATCTGGCCCTAAGCAGAGCCTGGAGGGAGGGCAAGGACATGAGGATCCTGGCAGAGCCTCCACTTGGGACATCCTAGAGACTAGCAGCACCTCAGGGCAGGGCCTGCATCTGGATCATTTTAATATTATGAATATCTTCTCACTAGGGATTTATAGCTTGGGAAACTATAAGGAAGCTTATAGCTTGGGAAACTCTTACAGCTTGGAAACTGAGGCTCCGAGACTGCATCATATAGGATTTCTAGTTCACATCTTTCAGAATCCAAGGCTGGCTGCCTGAAGGGAAGGGGGTTTTTAGGCAGGGATATTGGGAGCTCACAGGGTGGGAGGGGTGGCTGGAGAGCCCAGACCAGAGGCAGACAGGATCCTGCCAGTGACAAGGGACATAGGCAGGAACCAAGTCTAAGAGCAGGAAGGTCTGGCCTGGGCTATGCCGAGCTTTTCAACACTCAGCTCAGATTCTAATTCCAGAATCTGGAACCGTTTGACTGCTAAGTGATTGAGAATTGATATTTAGGCCAGCAGCTTTAGCATCACTTGGGAGCTTGTTAGAAATGCAGAATCTCAGTCCCCAGCCTGGATTTCCTTATCAAGATCTGTATTTCAACAGACGGCCCAGATCTGTGTGTGCCACAATTTGGGAAGCACTGGGCAGAGACCCTAAAGAACATCTCATCCCTGATCAACTTCCCCATGGGAAAAGATGATTTCTCAACAGGAAACTTGGGGTGCTGTTCACAGAAGGATGAGGAATGGACTCTAGGAGATCCATAAGAGGCACCCCTGGAATTCCATCACAGACTGGTCTCCACACATTGACACCTCCTATCCATCCTCAGGGCATGTGGACAGATAGTTCCTGGTGACAGTAGGTTAGGGTTTTTTACTCTAGCTTGGCTTTCTTGGGGGCTGCTGACATCTAAGAGATCTGAGAGAGGCCTCTGCTCTAACACCCTTGATCTTTTTAAACTGATGAATGTTAAAACCTTTGTCCCACTCTTACACAACTTTTTGGACAAAGATGGACTGTTAAACCAGCAGCTGCTTTCTCCTTTTCTCAGTGGTGCCTCTTTCACAGGGAGCAGCTATAGATTTATTGCTGTATTAAGAGAATGATGAAGATTAAAGTTTTGTAAGGTCTTGAACCCAGGTGCCAAGGGACAAAGCAAGCACCGGGCTTTGCCAGCACAAAGGCTCTGAACAGTAAAAGCAAGATCTGAATGGCAAAGAAGACCACTTTCACATCCCTTCATCTGGTGTTGCCTTAACAAGGGGCTTTTATAAGGGAGGCCCTCTTTGGAGATTCTCTCCCCCTCCTTTTCCCCAGGCCTCTACTGCAAAAGCAGAGCAAACTCACCACGGTCTGTCAGGAGTAGGGCATGTGGACCGCTATCCTTGGTCCTGAACCAACGTTATGAATTGCAGCAGTAATTCACAACCTGGCTGCAAATTTGAGTCAATGGGGGAAGCTTCATAATTGTACCGATTGCAAAGCCCCACCCCCAGATGTTCTGACTCAGTAGGTCTCTGCATCAAACCAAACAAAACAAAACAAACAAACAAAAACCAAGAGCACAGGTGAATCTGATACTCATCCCATGGATTACAGCTTGGAAATCACTTTTGTAGGCTAGGCTTATTGCTTCTAAGCCTACACAATGGGCATCTGTTGTTTATTTCCTGTTAGCTTCATTCCCCAATCTTCCAAAAATGTACCCGGGTTCTTATTAGGAGAGCCATTCCCCTCCATTCTCAGGTTTGGGCCAGGCTGGCCCAGCTCTAGGGCATCTAACTTATCTCAACTTCCTGACCACAGTTACTGCAGTGAGATGACCCAGTGTGAACCAAGGATGGAGTTGGGAGGTGTCAGGTGAGGCCCTTCATTTTAATAGGGCCAACTCAGAGGCAGGTAGAGCTGAGAGATAGAAGGAGGCCAGGTTCAAATGATCTTGTCTGAGCCTCTGAATCAGGTGGCTTTGTAGTCAGACATTCCCCTGGACTTTTCAGATAGGTGAACCAATACATTCTCTTTGTTGCTTAAACCAGTTTGGGTTGGGTTTCTGTTACTTGCAACCAAATCTGACTACCTTTCTGGGGACTCTGGGGACTCTTACACAGCCCCTCCTAAAAATTCTCTTCTACAAATTCTGAACCAAGCAAGAGAAGAGGCAGTGTGGAGGAGAAGAGCTGGGGCCAGAGTGAGAACAAGGAAAAGAAGCTGAGGGGTTGCCAGGAAGGAACGGCTCTAATTTGTTTTCAAATAATCACTGTTTTCAAATAATCAGCTAACAAGAATAAAACCTCAACCAACCATGGCCAAAAGATCACTTGACTAAAGAAGAGTCAAAAGCATGGGTAGGTCCAGGGGACTGGGCAGAACAAATATTGATACACCACCAGCAGAATGTCCTAGGTTCCTAGGTTGAGTGTCACCAAAGTGTTAACAGATTTCCTTGGTTTTTATTTTCTCTCTAAAAAACAGATATTTTTTATTTATGCTACATGGTTTCCATGGCTGATTTCACGGCAGCTTTTTGTGTGACATTTACAATGTTTGTCCTCTCTGAGGAGCTGGGGCAATGTGAACCCTTCCATCAGCACATTGAGCTCAATTTGCTCCCACCTATGGCGCTGCAGGGTAGTGAATGTGTATGATATTTACACTCCCAGGAGCATTAGATCCATAAAAAATAATACTGAAGGATCAAAAGGACTTCAGGACTGGAGGTAATGACCCCCAGTGGTATAATTCCAGAGCATCATTTCTCCAAGTAGGAGGCACATATGGGAGTAGGGAAGCATGACAAAAATGCGTGTACCCTTTCCATGTGGTTTTGAGAGTATCCCTGTCTGGCTATGGTAGGAAAAAAGTCCCAGTTAGTGGATGTTGAAGTGGGTTAATGTTTGCATTACAGGAGAAGGGTTGCCTGGCAGAGGTACTGGGACAGAGGTAATTAGGCAAGAAGCAAGGGCCCAGATGAGAGACCTCTAGGGAGATCTGAAAAGCCAGGGTAAAACAAAAGAAAGGTATTTTTAGGCATGCAAGATTGGATGTGGGACAAGCAGATCTAGGCACCTGGGGATGGTCATTAGAAATGGCTTGAAAGCCAGTGAGTCTAAGCAGGAAAGTGTTAAGGCAAAGTTATGGTGTTTGAATGACTGTCAAGAGAGGTGCAATTTTTAACAAATTCTGAGGATCAGATGCCTCTGAGCTATATGCAAAGCCCAGGAAAATAATCTGTCCCTTTTTGGACAAGAGTTGCCCCTCTAATGTGGTGCAAAGTCATTAGATAATGAACATCTTTATTATACTGACCTTTTAAGATGTTGTAGCTGTAAGTCTGGAGCAGAGAGGGAGACACAGTGGATTCTGGGGGCTGCTTTTTTTCTGATTCTTGGCTTGGGAAGTTGTTATAGAGAGCTTACCTTTGATTATTTGTTAAACTACACATTGCTGTTATTTGGACTTTGCCATATATTTCAAAATAAAACAGTAAAAAATATTCAAGTGCTAAGAGAGAAATAGTCTGAGTCATTGAGAGAGACTGAGGATCAGGGAAGAGGGAGCATCCTCCAGGGAGATGTTACTATATGGCCACTAGAAATAGTGTCTGAAAGTTTTTATATGAGAAAATACTGATGATATGGTGTTAAATAAGTAAGGAGGCTACATATATGCAGGTATAATAATATCTATAAAAATATAAAATATGTATATGTACAGGAAAAGATTGGTGCTACCACCACACCATTTGCCACTATTCCCTAAAATTAAGGAAGGTTGCTTTGGTAGGATACTGGCTTGTTCTGGCATGATAAATATAGTGTAATAGTTAAGAGCATGCTTAAACTTTGGAGATCCCACTTACTAGTTGGGTCCCTTGGACAAACTGCTTACCCTCTATTATATTAGCTATTATAATAATGCTACTGGGGAAATGGGTTCTGGGCAAAATGTTTAGACAGCCTACTTAAAGTCTTCCTACCCTGCCACCATGGCTTAGGGAGATCTGATTTATTAGGCCCACTCCAGCCCAACATTGAGGAGGTTCTCACAATCTGAACCTTTTTCCTTACTTCATATGAGGCTAGGGATGATTGTGAAGCATTCCGAACCCCCTTGAGATCATGGCTTGTTGCTCTCATCTCTTTTTTTGTTTGTTTTGTTTTGTAGTGATGTTATTTGGTCCTATGGGGGAAGTTGAGAGGGGTGAATTGGGGCTCATGCCATGCCTGGAACATTAAGATGTACCTCACTGGAGTCTGCCTACCCAGCTCCCTGTCCCACAGGCATCAGGGCTGGTTGGCAGGGAGCAAATTCCACTGACTTTGAACCTACTTAGGGAGACAATCTTTGGCAATACTAGAAATCAAAACCTTCTCTTGGTAGATCACCAGTATAGAAATATTTTGGACCTATCAAATTTTTTTAAAGATTTTGAGAGCAAGAGAGAGCATGAGCAGGGAGCGGAAGGCAGATGGAGAGGGAGAAGCAAAATCCCCACTGAGCAGAGAGCTGGATGTGGGGCTCCATTCCAGGACCCTAGGATCATGACCTGAGCCAAAGGCAGATGCTTAACTGACTAAGCCACCCAGATGTCCCGGACCTATCAAATTTTTAAAACCAATTTTTTCTCTCTCAACCTTGATAATTAATATGATCCATGGTTGTCTCTCGGAAGTAAAGAACATTTATGATGAGATTTAGCAAAGGAAAATTCCCAGAGCATGGGCCAAAATGCCTTTCATGTTTCCTCATTCCATCCTAGGTTAGAGGAACACAATCAGAGCTTTAAAAGTATTGTAAAATACCACCCTTGAAAGTTGTTTTGGAGATTTACTGAGAACAGAGCAGCAGTCTGGGACTTGCGTTCTAGTTCTGTAGCCAATCATCTGTGGAATTCAGGACATACTCAAGGCCTGGCTTTCCACTTTAGAATGGGTTTGTTCTATTCCACAATCTTCCGGATATAAGAAATCAAGGTTTACTCAAGTCACACCAGGTCAAATGTACATGTGCAGATACTGAGTGGGAAGGCGGAGAGATCACAAAGAAGCCAAGCACAGGAAGTGAGGTAAAGCAGGGCTTCATGGGAACATTTTCTGTCTCTCCTGGGGGCAGTGTGAGCATGTCTCTTGGATGGTTTCTGCTTCTCCCTGTGTTCTGCCATTCTTTTCTCTCGGAGCCCCTCATCTTCTAGTTTGAGTGCCCCACAACTATAATGCTTTCAGTCTCTTAAATCAACTCCAGAACAGGATATTTGATTGATTTGATCTCTTTGTATCCATCAGGGCAAGGATATAATAAGGTATAAAATATTAGCTGGTCTTTGAAATGACTGTTTGAGTAAAGTATCTGTCCCTAGCCCAGTGGACTGTGGTTGGGGGTAGATGGGTGAAGACCTTGGATGAGGTTTGGTTGGCACAGGCAATTAATTCTATCTTGTGCTGAAATGATATAAGCTTCATCTGACAAGGATCATATGACATAACTGTGAAATTGCTTTAGAAATTGTCAAGTGTAGGGGCGCCTGGGTGGCTCAGTCGTTAAGCGTCTGCCTTCGGCTCAGGTCATGATCCCAGGGTCCTGGGATCGAGCCCCGCATCGGGCTCCCTGCTCTGCGGGAAGCCTGCTTCTCCCTCTCCTATTCCCCCTGCTTGTATTCCCTCTCTCGCTGTGTCTCTCTCTGTCAAATAAATAAATAAAATCTTTAAAAAAAAAAAAAAAAAGAAATTGTCAAGTGTAGGGGCGCCTGGGTGGCTCAGTTGTTGAGCGTCTGCCTTTGGCTCAGGTCATGTTCCCAGAGTCCTGGGATCGAGCCCCGCATGGGACTCCCTGCTCGGCGGGAATCCTGCTTCTCCCTCTCCCACTCCCACTCCCCCTGCTTGTGTTCCCTCTTTCGCTGTGTCTCTCTCTGTCAAATAAATAAATAAAATCTTAAAAAAAAAAAAAAAAGAAACTGTCAAGTGTAGGGGCACCTGGGTGGCTCAGGTGGTTGAGCGCCCAACTCTTGGTTTTGGCTCAGGTCATGATCTCAGAGCTGTAAGATCAAGCCCGGCATGAGACTCTGCACCCAGCATGGGGTCTGCTTGAGATTCTCTCCCTCAGCCCCTCCCCCAGCTTGTGCTCGCGCTCTCTCATTCTCTCTAATAAACAAATAAATCTTTAAAAAAAGAAATTGTCACGTGTAAATTTAAGATATTCTAATTATAATTCAAAATTATTAAGGTACTTAAAACAGAACAAAGAATGAGTCAGGAGATGACTTGAAGGAGCTCCCAATGGCCAAATCTGGTATAGTTTGAGCAATGAAATTAATAATAATGGTGGTAAAAATAGTAACTTTACAGGGGAGAAATCTGGCAGATAGCACTTAACTAACAGCTCAAAGTGAATATCACTAGTAATATGATGTATTGGCATCATATGCCTCCTGATATGATGCGATGAGAAGGATACAAATTAAATTCTGTGGTATTCTTTTTTAAAAAAGAAATGTATAACCTGAATGTAACCATGAGGAAACACCAAATAAACTCAAATTGAAAGATACCTATAAATCACTGGACAGTGCTTTTCAAAAGTATCAAAGTCATGAAAGACAAAAAAAGTCTGAGAAATTCTTCAAGACTGGAGAAAATTAGGAGACATGAAAACTAAATGCAATGTATAATCCTGAATTTGATCCTGGGCCAGAAAAATATAATTCAAGAGATCATCCCAAACACTTGAATAAGGTCAGATTACGAATAGTGTTGTGTCAATACTAATTTCCTGGTTTTGATCATTGTTTTGTGGTTATAGATGATGTTAGCATATGGGTGAGCTGTAGAAAGGGTATGCAGGAATTCTTGTACTACTTATACAATTTTATTTTTTAAAGATTTTTTTTTTATCTGCTTAGACCTTGTATCCATTGTAAAGCAGAATTCACCAAGCGTTGGATTATTCACCCACTAATCCAAGAATGTAGCAAACTGAATTGAGTCAACTTCTGAAGAAGATAAAACTTGAAGAAGTTACTGGGAGCTGCTATTTTATATTATGACTGCTTTTTAAAATTTTGTTCATGGATCTGATAAAATCTAGATCTCTAATATATTTAAGCCCAGGCCCCTTGGACACTGCAGCTCTTTTCAGTTTTTGCTTATACACAATTCATTCTTTGCAGCTAATTAAGCTGAAGAAGCCTGGGAATAAAGTTTGAAACAAGGTTAAAAAAAAATAAAGATTTTTTTAATCAATCTCTACACCCAGTGTGGGGCTCAAACTCACAACCCCAAGATCAAGAGTTGCATGTTCCACTGACTGAGCCAGCTAGGTACCCCTACAATTTTATTTTTTAAGCCTGAAATTATTTCAAAATTCAAAAATGTTCAAAATTCCAAAAAAAAAAATGTTGTCTTTTGTGTAAAAAAGTGATACACACACTCACATTCTTGAATCTACATAGAATACGTCTTAAAGAAAATGCAAACAATTGGTAAGCTTGGTTGCCACTGGGGTGGGGAACTGGGAACCTGACAGGGTTGGAACAAAGATTCTTTACAATATACATTCATCTTTTGGTATTGTTTGAGATTTTAAAAACTATTATGTGTGCATTGTCTTTAAAATATCATTAAACTACCAAAATCAGTTTGTCCTGTGAAATCTGGACTCATTTCACCAAAGCTTAGTAGGGCCAGATATGCCCTTTTCAAGATACTTACCCACTGTCCCTTTCTCTCTAAGCTAAGAACATAAGCCGATGTGATGAGATTTCTTCCCAAACCCATATCCCCACAGAAACTGAGGAGATACAGACCAAGGGGGGAAAAAGCAAAGAAAGAAACAAAGAATATTTATATGCAATTATTTGAAATTCTTTAGGTCACTCTCCGATTTCTGTTTATGCTCCATGAAGACTTGAAAAAATGCTAAATACATAACTTAATTCTGTATTAACAAGTATGAGTTTTACTACTAGAACCAAGTAAAAAGCCCCCTTCAGTGTTAGGCAACATCTGGATAACGAGGACCAATATAAAGTGTAAAAGTCTATTTTTTTGTTTATTTGTTTGTTTTAAAATCTGGCAGGTAAAGCCTTCTTGAGAGAAGTTTGACTACAGGTATTAAAAACTTTAAAATGTGCAGAAACGAGATTTCCAGCTAGGACAGTATGAAGAAGTAGGCAAATCTTCCCTCCCAAAACACAAGAAAAAAGCTGGACAAAATTATCAAAATCTAGTCATGCCAAGGCTGTGGAGACCATTCAAAGGCAAACAACAAATTGAGAGATATTTATTCCTAAGGAACTGCTAGAACTTTGTCTAAGAATACCAGGAGTCTGCTTCCAGCCCACCACCCAGCTCGGCAGCTGCAGTTGTCTCAACCAGGGCAGGAGGACTTGGCTGCAAGTAGGGGCACACTGGAGTTGGTAGGGAAAGTGGAAAGTCCATGCCTGATAACATCGTCAATGAAAGCAGCAAGCTCCGTAGAAAATGAAATTATAAAATCCGCAGCTTCACCAGCGTGCGGCTGTGGTCCCTGGTTGGGGCGAGTGCTGGATCAGCCAGAAATTTCATAGGTCTCCCTACGGAAATGATAGAGCAATAAAAGGCCTAAATAAGATCTCTACATCTCTCTGGTTGGCTGGGAAACTACACACATGTTCAGGAAAGCAAGAGAGGACCCAGGGAAATGGAAAAGCCCCAGGATCCTGAGATCATGACCTGAGGGGAAGGCAGACGCTTAACCGACTGAGCCACCCAGGGGCCCCAGAATGTGATTCTTGATCTCGGGGTCGTGTGCTCAAGCCTTGGGGCTAAAAATTAAAACAAAACAAACAAAAAATAACGCATTTAAAAGAAGCGTTTAGGGGCGCCTGGGTGGCTTAGTCGTTAAGTGTCTGCCTTCGGCTCAGGTCATAATCCCAGGGTCCTGGGATCGAGTCCTGCATCCAGCTCCCTGCTCAGTGGGAAGCCTGCTTCTCCCTCTCCCACTCTCCCTGCTTGTGTTCCTGCTATTGCTCTCTCTCTCTCTGTCAAATAAATAAATAAAATCTTAAAAAAAAAATTAAAATAAAATAAAAAAAATAAAAGAAGCGTTCAGGAAAAAAATCAGAATCTCTAGGTGTTATATTAAATATTCTTTAGCTTTCGACAAAAAAAAGGAGAGAGACATACAGAGAAAAAGGAAAATGTGCTCCACACAAAGAAAAAAAAAAAGCTCTCAATAGAAACTCTGAATAAGCCCAAATGTTGATATTAGCAGATAAAGACTTCAAAGCAAGGATTTTAAATATACTCAAAGTATTAAAGGAAACCATTTAAAGAATTTTAAAAAATTCTTTTAAAGATTTATTTATTTATTTGACAGAGAGAAAGAGACAGTGAGAGAGGGAACACAAGCAGGGGGAGTGGGAGAGGGAGAAGCAGGCTTCCCGCGGAGCAGGGAGCCCGATGTGGGGCTTGATCCCAGGACCCTGGGACCATGACCTGGGCCGAAGGCGGCGGATGCTTAACGACTGAGCCACCCAGGAGCCCCAGGAATTAAAAGAAAATATAATGACAGTAATTCAGGGAATAATGAATACCAATCAAAAACATTAACTAGATTAAAACAGAACAAATGGAAATTCTAGAGTTGAAAAGTAAAATAACCAAAATGAAAATTTTGGTTCAATGGATAGGTTCAACAACACATTTGAGAGTGCAGAAGGAAGAATCAGTGAGCCAAAAGATAGATCAATAAAAACTATCCAATCTGATGAACAAAGATGGGGGGGGGAGGAATGAAGGAATATGAATGGAGCCTCAAAGACTTGTGGGAAAAACTTCAAACAAACCAACAAATGTGTAATGAGACTCCCAGCAGGAGAGGAGAGAAAGACATAAAAAATATTTGAAGAAATAATGGTGAAAATCACTCCAAATATTATGAAAAGCTCAACAAACCCCAAAATAAACACACACAAAATCCATATCTAGACACATCATAGTCAAATTGCTCAAAGCCAAAACAAAGAGAAAACGTTGAAAGTAACAAGAGAAAAAAGACTGTGTACAGATGAACCACAATACATCATCAGAAACAAGGCCAAAGGCAGTGAAGTGCCATAAAGTACTAAAAAGAAGTCAACAAATAGAGATTCAGCAAAATTACTCTTTAAAAATGAAAACAAAAGGAAGACATTCCCAAAGAGAGAACATCAGAGAGAATCTGTTGTTAATAGACCTGCCTTTTAAGAAATACTAAAGGAAGTCCTTCAGGCTGATGGGAAATCACACAGGTAGTAACTTGAATCCACAAGAGGAAATGAAGAGTTCCCAAAATGTTAAGTATATGGGCAAATTTAAAAGAATTATAAATATAAATGCTGCTCTGTTCTCCTCTTACAAAATAAGATTACATAACTTAAAAAACCATTGAATTATACACTTTGAACATGTAAACTTTATGGAACATAAATTATACATCAATAAAATTATCCAAGAAATATAAAAATATGTAAAAATGCATAAAAATATACATATGTATATTTATATACATAAATAAAATGTATATTTTATTTATACATATATTATTGGATTCATAATATATAGAGATGTATTAAAAATGACAATAATAGCACAAAGGAGGGGGAGGAAATGGAGCTTTACTGGAATAAAGTTTCTTTTTTTCTTTTTAAAGATTTATTTATTTATTTGACAGAGAGAGAGTGAGAGAGCACAAGCAGGGGGAGCGGGAGAGGAAGAAGCAGGCTCCCCGCTGAGCAGGGAGCCCGATGCCAACTCGATTTCAGGACCTCGGTATCATGACCTGAGCCAAAGGCAAACACTTAACCGACTGAGCGAACCAGGCGCCCCTGGAATAAAGTTTCTATATTTTGCCAGAATTAAGTCAGTATTGATTGTAAGTAGACTATGATACATAAGATGTGTATTGTAGTTGTTGGCATTATTGACATTTTGGGTCAGGTAATTTTTCCTTTGTGGTAGGCTGTTCTTTGCATTGTAGGATATTTAGCATCATCCCTGCCTCTTCCTGCTAGTAGCATTCTCCCATCCACCTCCCCCCAGTTGTGACAAATTAAAAGGTTTCTAGATATTTCCAAATGTTCAGGTTAAGGGAGGAAACCACCCCTAGTTGGGAACCACTGTCCTAGAGCAACCACTGAGAAAATAATCCAAAGAAATAGATTTTAAAAATTGACAGGAAAAAAAAAAGTCAACAGAAGAATTAAAATGATATGATACACCAAAAATATTTAATACAAAAGTCAGAAAATAAGCAAGACATAATACATACAAAAAACAAATAGTAAAGTGGCTGGTTATAAATTCAACTATATTAATAATTACATTAAATATGAATAGACTAAATAGCCCAATCAAAAGACAGGAATTCTCAGATTGGATTACAAAAAAGCAAGATCAACTACATACTCCATAGACACATTGTAGTTTTAAAGACACAAATAATTTTAAAGTAAAAGGATGGAAGAAGATATACCATGCAAACAGTATCCAAAAGAGAACTGGAACAGCTGTACTAATGCCAAACAAAATGAACTTTATGAAATAATACTAGAAACAAAGGGAGGCATATCATAATAATAAAAGGGTCACTACATCGAGAAGATACAATGATTATAATTGTCTATGCACCTAATAATAGAGACTCAAAACACATGGGAAAAAAAAGGTGACAATTGGAACGAGAACTAGAACAACTAGACAGGACATCAGGAAGGATATACAGACAGCACATTCCAACTCGATCTGACAATTATAGACTACTCCACCCAATGACAGCAGCATATACATTCTTTTCAAGCACAGTTAGAACATTCTCCAGGATAAAAACAACAGAATAAAAAAGGCAAGCCTCAATAAATATGAAAGGATTGAAATCACAGGGAGTAGGTTTTTTGACCACAACGGAATGAAGTTAGAAAGCTAACACAGTAGAAAATTTAGCAATTCCACAGATAGTTGGAAATTAAACAATGCACTTTTAAATAACTCACAAGGGAAACCTTTCCTAAAGGGTCGCTGCATCTGTAACAGGTTTCCTGGCTAGTGAGCCATTGATCCAGGATTCACATGGAGGTCTGGCCCAGCCCAGAGACCAGAGTCTTGAGCACTTAAGTTCCCTATGGAGGGTTAGGTCTTAATATTTGAGTGAAAATCCCGTAACAAGATGCTGTTTTTCCTCCTACTCCCAGTAAGATTGGCTTAGTAATGACAAAAAAAAAAAAAACAAAACCCTGTGAGGACGCTTGGGAACCTCTGCTTTCCAGAGAAATTCAGGATTGTTTTTTTCCCAAGGAGAAAGCTAGAGAGGGCAGAAAAGAATGTAATGTCATATTTAATGGAATGTTCCAATTCACAAGAAATAATATTATTCTATTAGAGCCTAGCTTTCAAAACGCCTCATATCAGAGAATGAATTATTTAGCTACGTGTTCAGACCAGAGTTCAGAAGGACCCATTCATAATACATCACAATATTCTCAAACTGCAAATGTGGGTCATCTTGGCATTTTCCTTGCCCTGCTTTTCACTGCAGCTACTTCCCAAATCGGTGCACTGAGCGTCAGCACTACATGTCCTCATTCAGAGAGGGAGGCATAGGCCCCCATTGGGCACATTTACGGAGTCAGGACATAACCATCTTCCCCACTAACCGCTTGATTAGACCCCAGCAGGTCAACGTCAATATAGGATTCAGGAGGCAGTTTTGCACCTGCTCAGGAGCTCGGGCTTTGGAGTTAGATGCACTGGGTTTGAGGCCTGGCGTTTCCGCTATGTGCCCCCAGGCAGCATCTCACTAACCTCTTTGAGCCCATTTCCTGTCATCTGCAAAACAGGGGTGAAATCTACCTTCTCGGGTTGCGGCGGTGAGGAGAATGGGAGGATGTGTGTCAAGGGCTTAGAAGAGGGCCTGGTACATATCAATGATCAGTAAGCGCTATGCCTTCTGTGTGGCAGAATGAGGATCAGGACTTTGATTTCCGGATTCCCAGTCCAGCGGTTGGAGCTCCTAGTCTTCTCCCCACCCCCATCCCAACCTGCTCCTCCTGTTCCCACCCCCACCCCCGCCACCGTTAATCTCCGCCTTTCGGTTGCTCGGTCCCCAAATCTTGAAGCCTTTTGCGTTCACTCCCCACAGCTAATCCGTCAGCAAATCCCGCTGGCTCTCCTCCCGAAATACATCCAGAATCCAACCCCATCTCACCACACTGCTGGCCCCGCCCGGCCCAAGCCAACTCTAAGGCGCCATCGTCCTTCGCCTCCTGGCGGGTCTCGCCGCTTTGCCCCTGCTCCCTTGCGGACCAGCAAGCAGGGGGCGCCTATGAAAACGTGACGTCACGTTCCGCTTCGGCCCAAAGCTCTCACAAGAAAACAGTTTGACAGTTCCGGAACCCGTGGCCGGGGTGCCTCCCGAGGCAATGGTGGCTCCTTGAACCAGAAAGAATGGGAGAGACTACAGGTCCAGGGAGGAAGCTGGATTTGATCCCGAGCCCTGGGCCACCCGCTACTTTCAGGGCCCCGAGAGCAGCACTTACTTCCCGCAGGCTTAAAAGCCAGGAGTGAGCGCGGGGCTTACCTTTCTTCCTAAGCTTCTGCTCCTCCAGCTCTGGTGTCCTGTGCAGCAGCTGTCCTGCTCTCCCCAACGCCAAAGACTAGAGAACGGGAAACCAGCTTCACCTGTCTCCTAGGAACCAACAGGCCGATTTAATCAAAGCCCACAGCATACAATCGTGCCCAAAGGACTGGCTTCACCTGTTTCATGGGCTGTTGCTTTTTTTTTTTTTTTTTTTTGACAGCTCCATTGAGGTGTATTTGGCATATAAAAAAGTTGCACATATTTAATATACAACTTGATGAGTGTGGGCCTATGGGGACACCCACAAAACCGTCACCACAATCAAGGTAATAGACATTGTGTCCCTTTGTTTTGTTTTTGTGATAGGAACACTTTTTTTAAAAGATTTTATTTATTTATTTGACAGAGAGAGACACAGCGAGAGAGGGAACACAAGCAGGGGGAGTGGGAGAGGGAGAAGCAGGCTTCCCGTGGAGCGGGGAGCCCGATGCTGGGCTCGATCCCAGGACACTGGGATCATGACCTGAGCTGAAGGCAGATGCTTAACTGAGCCACCCAAGCGCCCCCTTGTGATAAGAACTCTTAACATGGGATCTACCATCTTAAATTTTTAAGTGCGTAACAGTCTTGGGGACTCTAGGCACTGTAAGTTGTATAGCACAGCTCTGGAACTAATTCATCTTGCAGAAGTGAAACCTTATTACCAATTGAACGACCACTCCTCATTCCCCACCCCGCCCGCCTCACCCTCTGGTAACTGTCACTCTGCTTCTATCAGTTTGACTGTTTTAGGTACCTCAGTAAGCGGAGTCATTCAGGACTTGTCCTATGACTGGCTTTTTTTTTTTTTTAAGTAATAGTTTTTATTTTATTTTTTTTAAGTAGGCTCTATGCCCAATGTGGGCCTGAATTTATGACCCTGAGGTTGAGAGTTGCAGGCTCTACTGACTGAGCCAGCCAGGGGCCCCAATGGCTGGCTTATTTCACGTAGCGTAATGTCCACAGGTTCATCCATGGAATCCCAAAGAGGTGTTTGTGCTTCTGTGTTCATTGCAGCACTATTCACAATAACCAACTTACGGAGTCCATTTAAATGTCCATCAGTAGATGAATAAATAAAGAAAACATGGTATATACATACAGTGGACTATTATTCAGCCTTAAAAAGAAGGAAATACCATGGACTTTTTTTTCTTAAAGATTTACTTATTTGAGAGAGAGAGAGCATGAGCAGGAGGGGAAAGGGAGAGGAAGAGAGAATCCAAAGCAGACTCTGTGCTCAGCATGGAGCCTGGTGCGGGGCTTTATCTCACAACCCTAAGATCGTGACCTGAGCTAAAACCAAGCATTGGACAGTTAACCAACTGTGACACGCAGGCACCCCTTATAGCCATGGGCTTCTGAGAGGAGAGCAAGCTACTCTGGAGCAGGAAGGACAGTCAGGCTAACAAGTAGGACACAGAAAGACTGGAACATTCATCTCAGTGGCAGGGCCGGGGCGGGGAGGTGAGGACAGGGTTACTTTTGAGTTGGAGGAGAGATGGTACAAAGGAACACAGGGAAGGAGAGTGTTAAGGGCCCAGAGAAGAAATCAGAGGAACTAAGGATTTTAGAAGTTCTCTCTTCTCTAAAAAATTGATGAACCTTGTAACTGGTTTTCCTCATATTTTAGTTATTGCAACATAACCAATCACCCCAAACTCAATGGCTTCAAACAGTAAGAATTTATCGTTGCCCACAAGTCTACAGGTCATTTGGGTGGTTCTTTTCTTCTTTACTGGGCTCATTTTTGCAACAGTTATCAGCTGTGAAATCTGCTGATTGTGGCTGAATTTTCTCCCATGTTTGGGCAGGTTTGCAGGCTGGTTTAGGATGGACCACGAGCCTTGCGACTGGTTTGGGTTGGTTTAGGATGGGCTGCCTCCCATGTGCTCCATTATCCTCTCTGAAAGGTGGTGAGAGACACCCGAGAGAGAGAGAGAGAGAGAGAGAACACAAGTATGTAAGGGCTCTGCAGACGTAGGCTTGAAATTGACATACCTGTCACTTCCACCACATTCTATTGGTCAAAGCAACTTGTGAGGCCAAACTCATAGTCATTATGGAAGGACACTACCCAAGGGGTGGATACAGAGAGGTGAAAAATTGGGGCCATAATCAATCTACCATACCATAGCAGCCCCAATTTCAAGTCTCCTACCCCATTGTCAAAGAGGCCCAAAAACCAGCAGAATGAGTGTTTAAGACTTTGGGATGCACCAGACTTGAATTCACGTCTACTTTTTTGTCTGTGTTTGGGCAAGTTGCTTAACCACTCTGGCCTTAGGTTCCTCATCTGTAAAATGAGGATAATAATCTCTCTCCCTCAGGGCTATGAATATGAAATGATGTGAATGATGAAAAGACTCTGCCTGGCCTGTAACAAGTGCTCAAGGATTGGTAGCAGGTGTTAGAACATGCAAGACTTAAAGCCTGGCTCTGGAGTAGCGGGGGATCCCAGGGGAGCCCTCTTTCCTCCAGGCTTTAAGCGAGATGTGGAGGATGAGCAGGAGCCTGGAAGAGAGAAGATAAGGGGTGAAGTTGGGAGGGTTGGTGTGGTGCAAACCTCTGGGCAGGGCCTCAGGAGGCACTTGGAAAGTCACGATGGCCCTGCGGTCCCAGCATCTGCAGACATCTGTCAACCCTGGAAGCAAACACAGCTGACTCTCTCCAGGAACAGGGAAAAAGTGATTCGTGAATTGATCCAGTCATCTCAACTGCTCCAGGAAGATGGTCTTTTGTTGTCTTCACCTAACAGTGAAGGGGTTAAGGCCTCTCACTTGACTCGGTTTCTGCACACCTGTGTGTGTTTGTGTGTGAGAGGCAGAGACATATACTCCCTGAGAAGAAAAGATAACAACAAAGCTCAAAAGAACCAAGAGACCATTTGGTTTACCCTCCTCATTTAATGGATGAGCAACCTGAGGCCATTCAGGCCAAATGGCTCGTCCTAGTTCACACAGCCTGTTCATGGGCTTGGACTAGAAGCTAGCTGTCCTGCTTCCCTTGATACCAACTTCAGCTTCAGGTTCCAGAACCACCCTCAAGTTGAACAATTGCTTGAAGGACTCACAGAACCATTGAAAGCTATTATACTCATAGATACAGTTTATTTCAGGGAAAGGGTACAGATCAAAATTATCCAAAAGAAGAGACACATAGGGTAGAGTCTGAAAGGGTTCCAAGTGTCCTCAGAATGCATTCCCTTCCTGGTATGGATATCGATGTGTGGCAATATGCACAGAGTCTGGCCAACCAGGGAAGCTCACCCACACTTCAGTGTCTGAAGTTTTTATTGGGAGCTCATTACATAAGTATGAGTGACTAATTGCCCATGAGATGTGAGCTCAGACTCCAGCCCCACTCCACTCCCTGGAGGTCAGGTTCATATCACCTGGCCTAAGCAGCCCACCATGAGTCACCTCAGCATAAACTATCAGGGGTGGGTTAAGGGGCCTACCATGAATAACCCTTGGGAAATTCCAAGGGTTTAAAGGTTACCTCCCAGGTATGAAGAAGAAAGCCAGACCTCTTTGGCCAAGGCCAAATTCCTTATACGTACCCTTCATCTCCTTACATCTTTTTTTTTTTTAAAGATTTTATTTATTTGACAGAGAGAGACACAGCGAGAGAGGGAACACAAGCAGAGGGAGAGGGAGAAGCAGGGAGCCCGATGCGGGGCTAGATCCCAGGACCCTGGGATCATGACCTGAGCCAAAGGCAGACACTTAACGGCTGAGCCACCCAGGCGCCCCTCATCTCCTTACATCTTATAAAGGCAGTTACAGTTAATGTAATACCTTTACTGAGAGCATACTGGGTGCCAGACCCTGTACACATACTTTGTCTAATTGCCATAATAATTCCGCAAAGTTGGTATTAGGCCCATTTCACAGATAAGAAAATTGAAGCTCATGAAGTTGTCCAAAGTTTTAGAGCTGGAAAGTAACAGATCTGACCGAGGTGACAGAGCATACTCTTTGGGCTATTGGGCCCATGCTGCCAACTTTGTTAATTCATTCATTCTACACTTATTCAAGCCTACTAGGTGCTGAAGAATTAGCAAAGAACAAAACAAAAATCCTACTCTCTTAA
The DNA here is from genome assembly GCF_002201575.2 of Neomonachus schauinslandi. Taxonomy (NCBI): domain Eukaryota; kingdom Metazoa; phylum Chordata; class Mammalia; order Carnivora; family Phocidae; genus Neomonachus; species Neomonachus schauinslandi. The sequence goes on from NC_058408.1 coordinate 120,193,921, forward strand.
AGTTGATGTTCAATTGGGAGAGACAGACAATAAGCAAATAAATGTGTAAAGTGTATAGTATTTTGGATGGTGATATTGCCATTGAAACAATTTAAAGCGATGTACATACTTTGGACCTTAATTCAAACATACCAACTAGAATAAGACGTTTCTGAGACAACTGAGAAATTTGAATATGGGCTAACATTGTATGATACTATTAATTTTGTTAGATTTGATAATGGTGTGGTGACTGTTCCCCAAAAACTACTTATCTATTGAAGCAGACTGAAGTATTTATGGACAAAATAAGATTGCAAAAATGATGCTAATTATTGATGTTGAATAATAGATACATGAGGAAAGGCCTTTATACTATTCTAATTTTGTGTATGTTTGAAAATTTTGTTGTTAGAAAGTTTTTTTTTTTAAGTGATGGATAAGGGTGGCAGATACAGTGGATGAAGGGTATTATGAGACCAAATATGTAAATCAGGGAAGGCTTCACCAAGAAGGGGACGGTGGAACAAAGACTTGAAGGAGATGGGGAAGAGATCCATGTGGATCTCTGGGAAAGAACATTCCAGGCAGAAATGGAAGCTAGTGTAGAGTGAGAGTGTGCCTGGCAAGGCATGTACAAGGAATAAGAAGTCAATGGTGGGAAAGGGATGATCAATGGGTAAAATAGCAGGAGATGGCATCAGAGAGTCACAGGGATGAGTGGGGAGGAAAGGAACTGCATACAAGACCATATCCAACAAAGAATCCATACCCAAACTATATAAGAATACTTAGAAACCAATAAGAAAAATGTAGGCAACCCAATAGAAAAACGGGCAGAAGACTTGAACAAGCACTTCACAGAAAAGGAAATGGCCACGGAGCATATGAAAAGGTGCTCTATTTCATTAATCACCAGGGAAATGCATATTAAAATCACAATGCTACACCTCCACACACCCACAGAAAGGTTAAAATTAAAAGGCAGGCAACACTAGGAATTAGTATTGATGCGTGTGTAAATTGGTACAAATTGCAGTGCATACTGAAACTAAAGGTATGCATACCTTTTAAGCAATCAGTTCCATTTCTAGGTATATGTCCAACAGAAAACCATGTAAATGTTCACCAAAGACTGGAACAAGAACGTTCAGAAAAGCACCATTCTTAACATCTGACAACTGAGAACGACCCAAATGCCCAGTAACAGCAAAGTGGGTAAACCGTGGGCAACTCTACAGCATTTAGAATAACAAAGTAAACCATATGGATGAATCTCACAAAAACGGTGAGCAACGGAAGCAGACACAAAGAATACTGTGATTCCATTTATGTAAAGTTCAAAAGCAAGCAAAACTAATCTATGCTGTCGGAAGACAGATCGTTGGTCACCACTGTGGAGAAAGGGACTGGAAAGGAGGATGGGGTTTTGGGGACGAACTGGTGATGTCCTGTTTCCTGACCTGGATGCTAGTTAAGTACGTGTGTTTGATGTGTGGACAGCCACAAAGTCACACACTGATGATGTGTGCACTTTTTTGAATATTATGCTTCAATAAAATGTTTTTTAAAAAAATCATGCAGGGGCATCTTGCTTTCCCCCTCCACGGTGAGCAATGACAGGTCCTCCACGCAGACGCCCCTCTCCCCCATCCCACGCTGAATAAGAGCAACACGGAGCACGGGGATTGTTGCCTGAAAAAGAAAGAAGACATGCCTTCTCAGCTCACAGCTGCAACCTCTAGGGTTCCGGACGCTGAAACTGGCACGGCAAGTTCTCTGGCTCCTGGGTGAGGATCTACTCCAAAGAAACAGGGCAAAACTGTAAACAAGAAATGAAAATATGAGGACAGTCTCTTCCCCTCAGCATTAAGAATGTTGATAAGGGGCCTTACTGTATCTTATCCAACAGAACATTCTTAGGATCACGATGCCAGTTAAGTTGTGGTATCATTTTGAGATCATTTAAAGAAAAAAGGTTGAATATTTTAAAATATTTAAACAAAATATTTTAAACATATATAAGCTCTTTAAAAGCCAAAATTAGTACAGCTTTTCAATCTAGAAATAAAAAGGCACTGAAGCATCCTGCAGGTCTTAATTTCTAATAAGATAAATATCGATAGTTATAACCCATATAAACAAAAAGCTCTTTGGGGGTCTCAATAATTTTGAGAGAGTAAAGGGTCTCACTTGGGACCAGAAAGTGATAAGACCACTGTAGATAATCCCTACCCAACCTTCTTGATAGGTCTGTTTCTTCCTATGACCTCACACGGAGCTATTGTTTTTGTAATTCCAACAACCAAATAAATCCCTAGGCGGGCCTATGTTATCATTCCTTCTAGCTCAGGAAGCTGTTTTTCAGTGACCTGAAGGACTTTGACCAAAGTTAGCTTGCTTCCTCCTTGGCACTTTGGTCTATTTTGGTTGTTGGGTTCCCCCCCCATTCTTTTTTCTTTTTCTCATTTTTTAAATTTTTACTTGTATCATTTTTTATTGTTTTTCACTCAATTATATTTTAGTTTGTTGATATTTGCTTTTTGTCTGGCATTGTGTTTTGATTCCGTTACAAAGATCAGTTCCTCGGGTGAACCTTGAACCGATTTTCTTTTGAGGTGATTTGGGCCAAGCCTCTCCCCAGCTTTTCCCAAATGTAAGCCGACCTGAGGACCCCTTGGCTCCACGGCCGCAGCAAGGCCAACACGCGGCGGGCCCTCCCTCTCGGCCGCCTCTGCTGAGCACAGACTCACTCGGACTGACGACCGTCTCCGCCAGGCCACTGGCAAGCGGGACTCGGCTGTGGGGAGGTTGGCCCAGCACCTCCTGACCGGGAAAGCGATGGCCGTGAAGATCACTGATGAGACGCCACGGAACCCCTCCAGCCTCCAGAGACTCCCCGCAAAGCAGGCACCGTGAAGGCGCGGATCACCCGCACTCAGGGAAAAACTGGAAGTGCGGACGCGGGGGAAGCTCCCCGGCCCGTGAGGAAGGCGCTGGCGGAGGAGGGGGTTCGAGCCCCTAGTGGCTCAGGGCAGCGGGAAGGGGAAGAGGCCGAGGCAAGTTCCATCAGACGGGGTCCTCTGTGCCAACTGTCCCCAGAGGCGTGCTGTCCACAGAGACCTGAAGGCAGAAACCCCGCTCTTGGAGGCTGACGGGAACATCACGATTGCCAACTCTGGCTTCAGCAACAGATTCGCCGTTTCCAACAGGCTGGACACGGTCTGCGGCAGTCCCCCTGTGCTGCCGCCAGCTCTCCCAGGGGAGAACGGAGGGAGTCCTCCTCCACGCTCTGGTCAACACGTTCCTGCCTTTTGAGGGACAGAACGTCAAGGAGCTGGGGGGGCGGCACGGAGCAGAAGGTATCACATTCCACTGTCGTCCACGGAATGTGGAAATCTGCTAGAGAAATTGCTCATCCCCGTCCCAGTAAGAGAGGCAGGTGGAGGATACTGGGAGGGCTCCATGCCTTGCTGTGGGTCATGACGCCGAGGACCTGAAGGCCTCCGTGGAGCCCGTCTGCGCCACAAGGACCCCGGGCGGGCTGGAGGCGGGCGGCCGCGGGTTGCACAAGGAAGGAGAGCTCCGGGACTCGCTCACAGGCCGGGAGGGCAATGGCCACATACCTGCTCCCGGCTTCTAGGAGACCCGAGGGCCGCGGCCCGCCTGAAGCCTGAGCCTTCAGCTGATCTACCTAACAGCAGGTGTCCCCCCCCCCCCCCCGCCCAACTGCTACTCCAGGACCACTCGGAGGAGCCACGCAGCTCCCGAGGACGACCAGGGGACAGCGCAGCCCGCGTGCCTGCCAGCCCTCTAGCGGCCTGAGAGGAAGACCGCCGTGTCCCCGCTGCCCTCCCCAGCCTCTCCCCCGGCACAAATCCGAGCAGGAATTCCTCCCTCTGGGAGAGAACCAGCCTCGGCCAGGCCTCCAGGCAGAGCGGCAAAGACACGCTAAGCCAGCAGGGCCCCGGCGCACCGCCCCCACCCCGCTTCTGCCACCGTCCGCCGGGCCCCTGAACCAGGAACCCGAGGCCGGGTCAGACCTCTGGGCTGCGCCCTTGCAGAGTCCTTGCAAGGAGCCACCGCCCGGCACGCCCCCCGCCCCCCCTCCCCCACGCCAGCAGGTCCCTGGGGCCTCCCCTCTACCCACCCTGTCCCTGGGGGAAGGAGCCCCGCGTGTCCCCTGGGAGCGCCCCCCGCCGGCGGCCCGGCAGGTGCCAGACCCAGAGATTCCGCCCTCGGGGAGACGCCGGCCTCTCCCTGCGGCGACGGCCGCTGCCCGCAAGGCCCCTGGGAGCGTCTTCCGGCAGCTCCAGTTCGAATCCCCAGGCAGAATCTTCGTCCGACGGCTGCCGGCAGGAAGCTGAATGACCCTGCGAGCGAAGGCCGAGGGACGACACCCGCGCTCCCAGGCGGCCGCGGAGCCGGTGGCGCCGAGGGAAGGAACCGCTGGCGGCCGCGCTGCAGGTGGACGGAGGTGACAGCCCCGCGGGGCCCCGAGCTGCGGCGGGAGGCGGCCGCCGCTCCACCCAACAGCGGCCCGGCGCCTCCGCGACCGCCGGGGAAGGGAGGGGACGGCCACACCGCCGCCGGCGACACCGCTCCTGCTGGCCCTGTAGGGGGACAGACACAGTGCCAGGGAGAGCACACGAGGCCGCGGGACGAGGCCGCGGGAGCCCCGCTGGGCCGCCCCGTCGCCACCCTCCCCACGTTTAGCAGCGCCTCCAGCAGCCAGGGTCGCGGGCAGCTCCCCGGTGCAAAGGGAAGGCTCCCCGGTGCGGGCTTGAGGCTGGCGGGCCAGCCGCCACCTTTCCTCCCGGCTCCACCGCGAGCTGCGGGGGTTCCTGCCGGTGGCCGGGGCTGGAGCCCTCTCAGGGCCCCCCAGGCCCACTTCCACTCCTACCTGGTTCTCCCCGTCTTCCCTCCAGGCAGACCACCCGCCGGCCCTGCCCCGACCTCAGGCCCCGGGGCAGGGTCTGGGGCTGCAGAGGTGTGGCTGGGGGGCTCTGGCCACCTTCCACCCCCAGCCCTCTGCCCTCCCTCCTTCCCCAGAGCCCGGCACTTCTCCACAAGGTGCTGTGAAAGGGGAGCTTGGGCCCTTCCTCCAGCCTGCGCCATCACCTCTCCCGCTGCCCTCCAGGGCTTGGAGTGCGGCGGGGACTGCCTGCAGGGCTCCTCTGGGGTCCACTGGGCTACTCGTCTCCCTAGTGACAGGGACACTGAGCATTCTCCACTCTAGGAGAGACTCTGAAAGCACCCACTGCCCATCACCCTCTTCTCCTTGGTTTGCACTGATCTGGACACTCTCTAGGTCCACCGCAGTGACCCTGTCCCACCCCCCTGCTACTTCATCAGTGTGTCTCCCTAGCTGTCGCTTCTGGACAATGTGGTCCATCCTTGGGCTGGGGGACAAGCGGGGCAAAGTGGCTCCGTGTCTGCTAGCCTCGCTGCTGGAGTGGGAACGGGTGGTTACGGGCGCCGGCGGGGCGGGGGAGGGGGCCGCTGCATCCCTCAATGTATTTCTCTGCGGTTTCTGTTCTTGAGAAGTAAGGCTCAGATCGAGGGCTCCTCTTCCCTCTACTGCCTCTTCCTGCCCCGTAGGACTGTCCGGATGCTCCAGTGGGTCCAGGAGGGCATGGCTTGGCTCCCGAGGGGGGTGGGGCCAGGGGCACCCCAGCCAGGGCCCCACCCGCCCAGCATCCGTCCTGCGCTTAATTTTTCCTCAGGATCAAACACATAGTAAAAAGAATGTTTGGGTGGGGGAAGGGAACCTTTAACCGGGGAGACATTGGAATTTTCACAGAGAAGTGACATAAGCTGACTGATTTGTTGTTGGGGGTTTTTTAGGGGGCAGGGGAGAGGCAGAGGGAGAGAGAGAATCTTAGGCTCCAGGCACAGCGCAGAGCCCATCGCGGGGCTCGATCTCACAACCCTGAGATCATAACCTGAGCTGAAGTCAAGAGTTGTTCGCTTAACCGACTGAGCCACCCAGATGCTCCAAGCTGATTGATGTTTTAACAGGATCCTTGTATTTGGTAAAGTGTTTAGGGGACCGGGGCAGAAGTAGGGAAACACCAGGAAATATTGCCATCATCCAGGGGAGTGGTGATGGTGGACGGGACCAGGGTCATGGAAGCGAAGGTGAGGGGGAGCGCGTCCCTGTGGCTGGCAGCTTGCACCTGTGGAATTGGCCGGCAGGGCCTGATTTCCGAGGGGCCTCCGGCCCAGCTGTCTCTGCCTCTCAGGCCCAGTAGGGCCTTCTGTCCTCTTCTATCTTTTCTCCCGGACCCCCTCTTCCAGCTAATATCAGAAGATCCAAGCATAGGGGCCAAAAGAAGTCATCTAAGATGCAAATTAATAAGTACAGAGTGAAAGGAGAGTTAACACAGAGGAAGAGAAGGCCTTCAGTTCATGGTCTCCATTGTAAGCAACAGAAACCAACTCAGATTGATCTCGACAGGAAAGGAATTTCTGATAACGTTATTGGGTAGATCGCCACATTGCCAATGTGCACGGAGACCCAGCTTCCACGGAACACAGGATCAAGTACCCATGACCCCCTGGCGTAGCTCATCGAGGGCGCGCATCCCCACCAGCAGCAGCAGCAGCAGCAGCAGCAAGCTAAAGGCCCTAAAGCTTGCACTATCCACCTCTCTAGCACTGCACCCTGCATCCATCCCACCCCAGCCCTGCTGCCACGACTGCTCTAGGAACTCAGTCCAAGTAGAGGCTCCCAGTCCCTACCTCTTTGAGTCACAGGCTCCTGCTCCCAAGTCCATGCAAGTCACTTGATCGTGTGATAGCTGCCAGGGAATCTGGGGAAGCAAGCGTTTGTCATTGTCATCTCCCATTGTGTGTGTGGGGGGGGCAGCCTCTGCATCCCACTATGGCTAATAAGGCTGGGGACACACCAAACATACAAGGGATTGCAGATGCTAAGCAGACTTAAAGGAATACACACACAATTGTCCAGAAGATAAAGTTTATCAGATGGGTACCAGCAAATGTCCCAGGATTATAAAATTACCAGACTGATTTCCTTCTGTGGCTCTAATCCACACTACCAGAAGGAAAATCCAAGAGAAAAATTAATTAAATTAATTAATTAATTCTCTGAGGGAACCACCTTAAATGAAAACACTTGTTCAGATATTTGTTTAAATATTGTCAACAGCATATAAAATTTTATAAAACAATATTTGTGATAGAACACTCACTCAAATTCTGACAATATCATTTGTCACCCCCCTTGATCCTACTCTTACTAGAGCTGAGTAAACCCTTGGAATTCCCAGGTATTCCAGCAAATCACCTTTTCAATTCCAATTAGTTTGAGGTAAGTTTCTGTTACTTATACGCAAGAGAATCTGGAATAAACAAACTATATTTAAATAAAATTGGCACTTGGGCGCCTGGGTGGCTCAGTTGGTTAAGCGACTGCCTTCGGCTCAGGTCATGATCCTGGAGTCCCGGGATCGAGTCCCGCATCGGGCTCCCTGCTTGGCGGGGAGTCTGCTTCTCCCTCTGACCCTCTTCCCTCTCGTGCTCTCTGTCTCTCATTCTCTCTCTCAAATAAATAAATAAAATCTTAAAAAAATAAAATAAAATAAAATTGGCACTTAACATTGATTCTATTTGTTTGGACTACAGACATAAATGGACTTAAGTACTTTTAAGTCCTTTCAGAAGGAAATGGGGAATAAAAATGGAAATGATTATAAATTTATTTTTAAAACCCTCCATCTGTGAGAGCTTTGGTAAATTTTATTTACAGTTTTTTCTTAGTTTTTAAGGTTTAGTTTTTCTTAAAGTGGGATAAAAGCATGTTTAACAAAAAAAGAAGAGGTCCTACTGTCTGAAAACATTTTAAGTTCCAAGCAAGACAGGTTCTACTTGTTCCTGGAAAGAAACAAACTTTGACATAGATTTTATGTCAATATGTAAAAGAATAGATTTTTAAAACTACAATATATGAGGGGAAAGGAGTAAGGGAGATTCAATCTGTGATTAAGTAATAGGATAAAATTAAGGCTCAACTAAGCAAATGAGTCTAGCGCTGATGCCCTCTGATCCTCAACACACACACACACACACACACACACACACAAATAGTGACTTTGCTCTGAGGGTTCTAGGACACTAGATGAAGCTTAAATAATGCATTAAAACGTAAGAATTTTGAGACACTTTCCACCAATCAGAAAATGAACATGGACATCTACCTCCCCTCCCTCCTACAGGAAAGGGGTTGGAGTAAAAGCTCGAGCCACAAGGATAAAGAGAAGTGGCAGAGAGACAAGAGGGAAGCAAGTCTGAGGATGTAGGCGGAGTGACCCTTTAGCGAATGTGAGCGAGCCCAAGCCCAAGCCCCCCCGGGGGGCAGAGCTCCTGTGAGCAAGCTTCTTCCTGCCTTGGGCCCCTCTCAAGCTCAGAACTGTAAGCATCAGGGACCCTGGGGGCGGGGGAGCACGTGGGTGAAAAGTCTGGGGAGTCCCTGGAAGTGTGAATACAGAGTGGTTAGAAGCCCCTATCGACTCCCCACTGGCAGAAGACTGGAGGTTTACTCTCTGGAGATGTTCATCCAAAGAAACTCTGGACTTCAGGGCCCCAGGCCCCACATGCAGGCAGTAAGCTGTGCTGAAAAACAGGGGACCAAGTGGGCGTCTGCACACTGGACAGTGGGACCCCTTGGCCCCCTTGTCCACTGGGCTCCCTGAATCCTGCTGGCCAATTTAGGGTGCAGCTTTCAGACTGCCTTTACTTTCTTCTCTCTGATTATATTTATGTTTTGAATACTTTACAACGACATGTATTATTTATGTAAATAAGCAAACGTTCAAGAGGTGAATTATTTCCAACTTAGATATACCAGGCACCAAAGAATGTGTCCATTTGTTTCAACAATGAAAAGACATCTGGAACAGCAGCTAAATTGGGTGACCATCTGATTAACTCGATAATAATCCACTATTATTCACCAAGATCCATCCGCCCTTTGCATAGATATAATTGAGCAATCCTTTAAAGAGGAAGAAATTGGCATTAAGATAGCACAAGTAATAAATGTCTGACCAGAATTCAAGCCCATCTGTCTGGCTCCAAAGTCTAAGTCCACGTCCAGCACCTTAAGACCTCAGGGCCTCTGTAAATCACGTCAAGTTGCCACCCACAAATCTGGACTGGCAGACTCATTACTGGGAATTAGTTTTTCTCATTTTTATGGTAAAAAGAATACATTTTAAAAATTCAACCTCTTTCCCCAATAATAAATAGATTGCAAGATAGGTACCCAAAATAAGATCCAGTCCTGCAGTAATTGAATGATTTCGGATGGAAATCCACAGGGTGACTGGCTTTCTAAACGGCGGTTTCCTAACGTACTACAACATCCTTAACCGCAGCGATGTGCGAGGCCGGGTCCACCCCCCACCCTCCCGCCCAAGGCCGACGCCCGGATGCGGATGTCTTCGCGGCCCCCGCTCTGAGCCCCAGCTCCCGGGACTGGGAACGCAGGGCAGCCAAATGTGGCGGAGCTGTAAGAGGCGTTGAAGCGCCAGGATAGAGATTGCACAACGGAAAATTCATTTGCAAGTTGCCCACGGAGAGTGAAAAGACCTTAGACTCTGGGCAGAACTGCAGGTGGTCGGTGCAGAACGTGAGGAGTATAAGCCAAGGCGAAAGACCACTGCAGGAGTGGATGTGGTCGCGGATAAGGCCCGGAATTCTGACAGTGATGCTTGACATTTCATGACTGGTTCGTGGCTGTTCCTCTGTCGATGACAGCAGGTCATCTAAAACAAGCTCAGAGAAAGAGGGACGATCCATTCCTTCACAAAGGGATGGAGAGCCTTCTGAGGCCAGAGTGCAGTGGCCCAGCACAGGGCGAGGAAAACGATCAGGGATAAAGAGGGGCATTACATAAAGAAAAGAGAGTCAATTCACTAAGAAGACATAATAATCTTTAATGTGGGTGAACCTAACAACAGAGCACCAAAATATATGAGCCAAGATTTGGTAGAACTGCCAGGAGAAATAAACCAATCCACTGTTAAAGTTGGAGACTCCAACACCCCTGTATCAGAAATGGACAGATGGAGCAGGCAGAAAAGCAGTGAGGATAGAGTTGAACTGAACCACACTATCCATCAATGGGATCTGTTGACATTTATAGAATACTTCATCCAACCAGTGCAGAATACACATTGTTCTCAAACTCATGTGGAACATTCACCAAGATAGAACACATTCTTGGGCATAAAACACATGTTAACAAATTTACAAGAACAGAAATCAAACAAAGTATGCTCTTAGAACACAATGCAATTAAACTGGAAACCAATAACAGAAAGATAGCTGGAAAAACCCCCCAAATAGTACAGAATTAAGCAACATACTTCTAAATAACACATGGGTGAAAGAAGAGGTCTCAAAAGAAATTAAAAAATGTTTTTAACTAAATGAAAATGAAAATACCACTTATCAAAATCTGTGGGATGCAGCAAAAGCAGTGCTTGGAGGGATATTTATAGCATTGAATGCACATATTAGAAAAGAAAAAAGATCTAAAATCTATCATCTAAGTCCCATCTTAATAAACTAGAAAAGGAGCAAATTAAATCCAAAGTAAATGGAAGAAAAGAAATTTTTAAAAATTGGAGCAGAGATTTCTCTGCTTCTTCAGTGAAATTGAAGACAGGAGATTAATAGAGAAAATCAAAGAAACCAAAAGCTGGTTCTTTAAAATGATCAGTAAAATCAATAAACCTCTAGCCAGGCTACTGGCTCTTTTCCAAGAAAAAGAGAGAGAGTGGGCACAAATGACTAATAGAAATGAAAAATAGGTCATTACTACTGACCCCACAGACATTAAAGGGATAACAGAGGAATGTTACAAACAACTCTGTGCCCACAAATCTTGTTGACCTTTTTAAAGGGCCAAATTTTGGATTTGTTAATTTTTTTCTATTCTCATTTCATTTATCTCCTTTGTAATCTTTATTATTTCCTTCCTTCTGTTACTTTTGGGTTTAGTTTGTTCTTCATTTTCTAATTGTTTAAGGCGTATAGTTAGGTGATTGATTTAAGATCTTTCTTCTTTGTTAATATATGCATTTACAGCTATTAATGCCCCCTCAGCATTGCTGTGCTGTATCCCATAATTTTTGGTATATTGTATTTTCATTTTCATCTGTCTCATAGTACTTTCTAACTTCCCATTGTGATTTCTTGGTTGCTGAAGCATATGTTGTTCAATTTCCACATATTTGTGAGTTTTCATGTGAAGATATTCATTAGGGAATTACAAATTAAAACAATGAGATACCACTATACATCTTACTAGGATGACTAAAATCCAAACACTGACAATACCAAATGCTGGCCTGAAACTAGAGCCAAAGGAACCCTCATTCATGGCTGATGGGAATGTGAAATATAGTACAGTCACTTTGGAAGATAGATTGGTAGTTGCTTACAGAGCTAAACATAGTTTTACCAGAGGATCCTGCCATCATACTCCTTGGTAATTCCCCAGATGAAAATTCATTCCACACAGAAACCTGCACGTGCACATTTAGAGCAGTCTTATTCATAATTCCCCAAATTTAGAAGCAACAAAGTTGTCCTTTAGTAAGTGAGTAGATAAACTGTGGTATATCCAACAATGGGATATTATTCAGCAATAGAAAGAAATGAATTATCAAACTAAAAAAAGACTTGGAAGAAAAGTAAATGTATATTGTTAGGTGAAAGAAGCCATTCTGAAGACCACGTACTGTATTATTCTTACTATGACGCTCTGGAAAAGGCAAAACTATAGAGACAGAAAATGATCAGTGGTTGACAGGGCTTCCGGGGGAGGGATAGATGAATAGGTAGAACAGGATTTTTAGGGTAGCGAAACTACTCTGTTTGGTTCTGTAATAACGGACACATGTGTTTGTACAAAAACTCTTTGTACAAAGGATATACAACACAAAAGAGCAAGTCCTAATGTTAACTATGGACTTTAGTTGATATTAATGAGTCACTATTGATTCATCAATTATAACAAATGTACCACAGTCATGTGAGAAGTTAATAATAAAGTAAATTGTGTTGGGAGGTAGGATGGGGGAAAATGGAATATTTTGGAATCTGTACTTTCTGCCCAGTTTTTCTATGAACCTAAAACTACTCCCCCTAGAATAAAATCTGTTAATTAAAAAAAAAAAGTAGGTTGATTTTTTACATAAATAGGGAAACCTCTAGGAAAGCTTTAGGCAGAAAAGCAGCGTGGTCAGATAGAGGTTTTGGAGAAAGCTACCTGCAGGCTGTCAGGGCAAGGCGGACAGTATACAAAGTCTGGCATTAAAGAGTAATGCATGGTCCACATAGAAGATGGAGACAGTCTGACATAGGCTAATGAGGAAGGGAAAGAGGATCTGGGTTTGAGAAATATTTACAAGGCCAAACAGGTGAGATGTGGCTGGCTGTGAATGAATGGAATGAGGGAAAGGACAAAACAGAGCCCAGTTTTCTAGCCTGGGTGAACAGGTGGGTAAAAGTTCTGTCAAAGGAGACATAAAGTTCCCTAATCTCAGATAACACCGTGTCCATCCCTTTGTCCTCACAGATTGAAATATGTCCTTATTGTGTGCGTGTTTGTCCCGTGGCAGCCTGCCCCTCTGGACTGAGAACGCAGGAGTCTGCTTCTCCCTCTCCCTCTGTCTCTCCTCTTGCTTATGCTCACTCTCTCAAATAAATAGTCTTTTCGTTAAAAAAAAGGGGGCGCCTGGGTGGCTCAGATGGTTAAGCGTCTGCCTTTGGCTCAGGTCATGATCTCAGGGTCCTGGGATCGAGTCCCGCATCGGGCTCCCTGCTCCTTGGGAGCTTGCTTCTCTCTCTCTCTCTCTCTGTCTCTCATGAATGAATAAATAAAATCTTTAAAAAAAAAAAAAGCATGAAAGTGAGAAGAGCATCAGGAGCGAACCCTAATGAAAGTCAACATTTAAAGGAATTTAGGGGAGCACCTGGGTGGCTCAGTTGGTTAAGTGTCCCACTCTCGATTTCGGCTCAGGTCATGATCTCAGTTTCGTGAGATTGAGCCATGCATCAGGCTCCACGCTGGGCATGGAGCCTGCTTAAGATTCTCTCTCCTTCTCTCTCTCCCTCCCCCAACCACCCCCTCCCATGAGCAGCCCCGTTCATGTGCTCTCTCTCTCTCTCAAAAAAAAAATTAAAAAAAAATTAAGGGATTTACTTCCTCCTACTTCATAGTCTATTACCTTTGCCTTCTAGAAGTACACCATCCCCGCCCCCGGGCTGCTCTCAGAGCTGACATATGACACAACTCAGGAACACACTAGTGACCTAGTGTGTACCCTGAAGAAACCATAGGCTTTGTCAAGCAGGGTGACGGGACATCCTGGACTTTCCAACATCAGTCTGTTGAAATCACTCTATAACCAGGTGATATGTCAAACTATGCATTTAGAAGCTCAGATAATGTTCTTCAAGGAAGGATCCAGGCTCCTCCTGCCTGTCCTCCTTACTTATACTGGCTTTGTCCTCATACTTGTCATCCCATGGACAGTTTGTGTCTCCAGGAAAATGGGGGCAGGAGGAAGGGGGAAGAAGGGGTAAAGAAATTTCTTGTACTAAGTCTTTGCTATTTTATTCTGGACGGGAAGCCCTCCGGGTGGTTTTTACCTACCTCTCATTGGCCATCTGCAGCTACAAGAGGACAGAGATCAAGCCTGTAGCTTTTACAGCTTCTATGATAGAGCTTAGAGATGGGAGAGATGAAAGCTGAAAACTGCCTATCAAGTATTTCAGACTTAGGAATAAATGTAAGTTACATTATTATACCTGTATATTTCCTAAAATCTTGTGAGAGTATCTTAAGCTAATTTGCTCATACTGATGTCAATTTCTAGTTGCATAGTTTTTGGAGCGATCATATTTCCAAAATGTCCCCTCTATATATTCCCATATTTTTTTATTTTCAGTCTTGATGTCAGTTTATATGGTCTATTTTATCAAAGTGAACTCGGACAGGGTAGAAAATATTTCCAGATGCTAGCTCAGGTAGTTGGGGGGAATAAGATATATTTTTAGCCACATGTTATTTATTTTTTATTTTTTATTTTTTAAAAGATTTTATATATTTATTTATTCATGAGAGACAGAGAGAGAGAGAGAGAGAGAAGCAGAGGGAGAAGCAGGCTCCCAAGGAGCAGGGAGCCCGATGCGGGACTCGATCCCAGCACCCTGGGATCATGACCTGAGCCGAACGCAGACGCTTAACCGTCTGAGCCACCCAGGCGCCCGACATGTTATTTTTTAAATTGGTTCCTGGAAATTTCCCAGTGGTGGCAGGAATATCTGTGGTTGGCAAGCAACAGTATCATGGATAATTTTACCTATCTTCCCACATGTTTGCCCTGCTTTGTACATGACATAAATTGGAGTTGGTACAGATGTAAAGTCAGAGAATGGGTTTTTTTTTTTTTTCAAGCATCTGTTTTGTGGTTGAAGATTTTATTTATTTATTTGACAGAGAGAGAGCGCGCGTGAGAGCAGGGGGAGCGGGAGAAGCAGGCTCCCCACTGAGCAGGGAGCCCGAGGCGGGACTCGATCCCAGGACCCTAAGCCGAAGGCAGACGCTTAAGGACTGAGCCACTCAGGTGCCCCAGAGAATGGATTTTGTTTGTATGGAGCCTTTTCCACAGAGAAGTGCTTTGTCTCCATCTGGCGGACAAGCTCATCTTTGCAATGTCAGCGGTGGTCCTCAGGCCTGGCTGCACCTCAGGATCACCAGTGGTGCCTGGAAACAATCTGGATACCCAGGCCCCTCCCCAGACCCTTTCAATCAGGTCTGGGAAAGGATCCAGGCAGCAGTACTTTTTAAGGATATGTAGGTGGGGTCTCTGGCTGACTCATTAGGTAGAGCATGTGACTCTTGATCTCAGGGTCATGAATTCAAGTTCCATGTTGGGTGTAGAGATTAGAAGAAAAATAAAATCTGGGGCACCTGGGTGACTCAGTCGGTTAAGTGACTGCCTTTGGCTCGGGTAATAATCTCAGGGTCCTGGAATCGAGCCCCAAGCCGGGCTCATGGCTCAGCAGGGGAGTCTGCTTCTCCCCCTCCCCCTGCTCATGCTCTCTCTCTCTTGCTCACTCTCTTTCAAATAAATAAATAAAATCTTTTTAAAAAAATCTTAAAAAATAAATAATATGTAGGTACTTTCAATGTGCAACTAAAGAGCAAGAGAAGCTCTAAATTGGTGAATTTTGGACAATCATTCCTCCTGTAAGATTTCCATAAAGGAAGAAGAGCAATCTATTCAGGTAAATTCTATAATCATCCTGAGGCTTCTCCCTACCGTCCAGAGGGGAAATTGGCAAGTGTTGCTAAGAATATAAGAAATCTAAATTACTTCCTGCGTGACTCTGTGTAAGAGGCTGGGTGTGCTGAGCAAAGATACACACACACACACACACACACACACACACAAGATCAGACTCGTTCCTGGTAGTTTCGATCTGCTTTTGATGTTATGTATTTGCTGAAAACTTTCTTACATATTTTCTCATTTCATTATCTCAAGAACTGGTTAAAATGAGTAATTTTTCTTCCCACAAGTGATAATAGCCCCTGAGAACACAGAGCCCTACAGTATCCTAGGTGCCCCCTCAGACCCTGCTTTTCCTTTCATCTTTTTGCTAGATACATTGCCAGAATCAGCTTCCTTTTCAGCTTGTGATCTTTGAAAAAGCTTCTCAAACTAATTCCCACGGACAATGGCTCAGCCTTCATCATGCTACATGCATTACTGATATAAAATTCAGTTATTAGAAAGAGGAAGTTCTGGGGCATCTGGCTGGCTCAGTCAGAAGAGCATGAGACTCTTCCCAGTGATTCTTTTTTTTTTTTTTTTAAATAAAGCTGAGGAACCCCTCCTGATTTTTTTTTTTTAAGATTTTTAAATTTATTTATTCATGACAGACAGAGAGAGAGAGAGAGAGGCAGAGGGAGAAGCAGGCTCCCAAGGAGCAGAGAGCCCGATGCGGGACTCGATCCCAGGACCCTGGGATCATGACCTGAGCTGAAGGCAGACGCTCAACCATCCGAGCCACCCAGGCGCCCTTCCCAGTGATTCTTATGAACAGACACGTTTGAGAAGCCCTGGACTAAATGAGTCCCAAGTTCTCTTCTTAAAGGTGTAATGTTTCTAATCCCTGGCTTTGCTGAATCATTGGGAGGATCTTTACAAATACCATCACCTGGACCCCATCTGTAGAGTCTGGGATGTGTGTAACTGGTCATTCTAATGTGCATCCAGAGTTGAGGGCCACTATTTGTAGCCCATCATTCAAAGTCTCAAGCCTATTTGAGGAGAGTTGCACCCTCTGAGATCAAAGGGAAAACCCTTGACCCCAAGTTACCACCAGGACGTGGATGTTGGGAGATATTGGTAGTGTTGTGGCTTCTAAGGTATACCTGATTCTTAGTCTTTATTTATTTATTTTTTTAAATTTTTAAAAAAGATTTTATTTATTATTTGACAGAGAGAGACATAGTGAGAGAGGGAACACAAGCAGGGGGAGTAGGAGAGGGAGAAGCAGGCTTCCCCGCAGTGCAGGGAGCCTGATGTGGGGCTCGATCCCAGGACCCTGGTATCATGAGCTGAGCCGAAGGCAGACGCTTAACGACTGAGCCACCCAGGCGCCCCAGTTCTTAGTCTTTATTAAGAGAAGTTTCTAGCACACTAGGAACCAACCTCTAAATGCTTTTTTAGTATCTTCCAGCCTGTAGTAATCACTTCTTGATTTTATTTGATCAAGCTATTTAATCATTTAGATTGCATCTATCTATGACATAGCAATTTCACTCCTAGGTACACCTACAGAAATGCATGCAAGTGTGTACCCAAGGCATGTTTAAAGAATGTTTGTACCCATGTTATTTATAAGTAACCCCAAACTGGAAACCTAAATGTCCTTCAATAGAATGGATAAGTAAATTATGATATCTTCATACAATGGAATACTATATTACAATAAAAGTGGGGGGAAAAACGATGGCTACACATAATAGATGCATAAACCTGACCAATGCAATATTGTACAAAGTCAGACACAGTGCATTAAATTTTTTTATTTATGTAAATAAAGCTCAAAGCAAGCAAAACTAATCCATGCTGTTAGAAGTCAAGATAGTTGTTACTTTAGGTAATAGTGACTGCAAAGGGGAAAGAAGAGATAATGATTTATTTATTAATTGCTCTGACTTGTCATTACATAGATGTGTTCACTTCGTGATAATTCATTGAACTATATACCATTTTGTGCAATTCAATAAAAAAGTTAAAAACAAAACAGGATATTTAAAAATAGTTTTGTAAAAATTAAGTCTCCCTTGTATTTTTCACCTTCGTGGGAGAGTTTTAATTGATGAGAGGTAACGGGCAGTGCTCCTCAAAATTCATTGTACATATAATTCACCTGGGCTTCTTGTTAAGAGGCAGATTTGCTCCAGTATTCTGGGGTAGGACCCAAGATCCTTGCATTTTTAGCAAATTCCCAGGTGATGCCCATATTTTGAGTAGCAAGGACCTAGGGCAGTGCTTCCCAAAACATTTTCCACAAATAGTAATATTTTGAATTGTTAATAGATGTAACCATCGGGAGGGATAGACAACTTTAGGGGATAATGCCAAACAGTTCTCCAAAGTGGTTGCACCAACTTACACTTTACCAGCCAGGTATGAGCATTGCAGCTGCTTACCGTCACTTGGTATTGTTAGTCTTTCCGTTTGGGCCGTTCTGATGGGTGTGGAAGGTGCGTGCACTGCAGCTTTAATTTTTATTGCTTCTCTTGCTCTTAACTTTAGTTGCACATTGAAAGTACCTACATATCTTATTTTTTTTTTAAGATTTTATTTTTAAGTATTCTAATCTCTCCACTGAACGTGGAACTTGAACTCACGACCCTGAGATCAAGAGTCACATGTTCTACCTACTGAGTCAGCCAGAGACCACACCTACATATAAAATAAGTTTTTTAGAACCAAACGACCAAACTGACCAAGCTTTTAACTAACTCTTAATTAGGTTAGGCTATGCTAGCTCAAGCCTTAGGTTCAGAAAGCCATAATGAGGGCTCACATTTAAGCAAGTTTAGCCTCTTTGGCCGTGAAACAATCTAAGCAAAGCCCAAATTTCTTTAATGAGTTCCATGTTTTGGGAAATTAGGGACTTTACTGTGTGTGAAACTTTGAGACAGAGTTCAGATACTGGTTCAAAACTGGTGCTAGTCACCTGTAATAAATTAAAGGCTTTGAAGAATCAGATTAGCCAGTAAAATTCATTTGTCACCATTCTGGTCACTTTTGGGGATTTGGCCAAGGGTGACATACTGACAGCCTCTATGCCTTACAAAACACACAGAGGGGCGCCTGGGGGGCTCAGCTGGTTAAGCATCTGACTCTTGGTTTTTGGCTCAGGTCATGATCTCCAGGTGTGAGAGCCCCGCATGGGGCTCCACGCTGGGCATGGAGCCTGCTTGGTATTCTCTCCCTCCATCCCTCCCTCTCTAAAAAAAAAAAAAAAAAGAGAGAAAGGAAGGGAAATGACCATCATTTGGGGGGGGGGGGGGGGGGGGAGAGGGAGGAAGAGAACTTAAGCAGGCTCCATGCCCAGCACAGAGCCCCACAGGGGCTTGATCTCACAACCCTGAGATCATGACCCGAGCAGAAATCAAGAGTCCGATGCTAAACTGACTGAGCCACCCAGGCGCCCTGGGAAATGGCCATCTTGATTAAACTGTGATTCTTATATATAAGTCCTTTGTCTAATTTAAGTGTTGCAGGTATTTTCTCCAAGTCAGCAGCTTTTTTTCTTTATGGGTATCTTTTATTTTTTAAAGATTTTATTTATTTAGACCGAGAGAGAGAGAGAACACAAGCAGGGGAAGCAGCAGAGGGAGAGGGAGAAAGAGACTCCACACTGAGTCTCTTGATTACTACAGTTTTATATAAGATTTGCTATCAGAGAGGGTTCTGGGATTGAGCCCTGTGTCAGGCTCCCTGCTCAGCTGGAAGCCTGCTTCTCCCTCTCCCACCCCCCCTGCTTGTGTTCCTGCTCTCTCTCTCTGTCAAATAAATAAAATCTTTAAAAAAAAATAAAATAAAAAATAAAAAGATTTACCCCTAATTTTTGGTGTTATGGAAAATTATATTTGAATTTCGTTGACAGTATACAGAGATGCAATTGATTTAATGTTGATTTATCTCCTGCAACCTTGTTAATTATTAGTAGTAGCATTTTTTTTTTTTTAGTTCTTAGGATATTTTTTGTATGTGCTCATGTCATTTGTGAATAGACAGTTGTACTTCACCCTTTCTAATCTACTGCACCGACTAGGACCTCAAATACAAGTCTGAATAGTGGTAAAGGCATACATTCTCATTTCAGTGATCTTGGGGGGGGGAAGTGTTCAACAGTATATCCTTAAATTTATGTTACCACTAGGTATTTTATAAATTCCCTTTATTATGTTGAAAAAGTTCCCTTCTATTCATTTGCTGAGAGCTTTTATGAACCTTGTAAAATGCTTTTAGTGAACTTTGTAAAGTGATCACGTGGTTTCTCAATTTTGTTATCATGGTAAATAATACTAATTGATTTTCAAATATTATACCAACCTTGCATTCCTGAGAAAACCCCACTTTGTCATCAAGTTTTATACATTGCTGGATTCAAATTGCTAATATTTTGTTAATAGAGTTCCCTCCTGTTTTCTAAAATATTACATAAGATGGTATAATTTCATACTTAAATGTATGATAGAATTTTACCAGTGAAGCCATCTGGGCCTAGAATTTTCTTTGTGGGAGGAACAGTAATTCAATTTCTTAAACAGATACAGGAATATTCAAACTCTATTTCTTTTCATGTC
The DNA here is from genome assembly GCF_002201575.2 of Neomonachus schauinslandi. Taxonomy (NCBI): domain Eukaryota; kingdom Metazoa; phylum Chordata; class Mammalia; order Carnivora; family Phocidae; genus Neomonachus; species Neomonachus schauinslandi. The sequence continues at coordinate 120,213,842 of NC_058408.1, forward strand.
TGTTTTGGTAATTTGTGTCTTTCAATAAAGTTATCTATCTCATTTGTCAAATTTACCAGTATATCGTATCTAAACAAAGACAAAGGGGACAAAGGCTGGTCCTTCCTTTGGGTGAGGCCAAATTCCTTACCGCACATTGCCTTTGTTATTAGGAGAGCCTTCCGAGATCAGACAAGATCGGGCACGCTAAGGGTGGGATGGCCATAGACTGTTATTAGGAGAGCCTTGGTAACGAATGTCGGGGTGAGGAGTCATGATGTCTGCGACCGACTTAAAAGAGGAAGAGAGCAATATGTAGCAGACATAAAACCAGTGAAGACATATGGAAATTTATTATACTACTTCCACAACTTTTCTATAGATGTAAAATTTTTGAAAAAGGTTAAGTGATATATTCATATTCTATAACCCAGCAATTTAAAAATAGAAATAACCAGAAAATCACACACATATTCAGCACAAGGAGCTTTATCACGCATCAAAGTTTGAAAACAACCTAAACATCCTACAAAGAGGATCTGATAAACAAACGACAGTACATGACACCAAACACCCAACAACAAAAACGAAATCACATTTTTTCCTCAAGAGTATCTACGTGGAAAAATTTCAGTATAGACGATTGAAGGAAAAGGCTGCAACACTGAATCTATGACCCCATCCTGTTTGCATAGGAAAAAAACTGCAAAACAGCCCCGTGAGCTAAATGTGGTTGTCTCTGAGGGCTGGTGTCACAGGTGAACTGGACTCTTCCTCCCACTCCTTTCCTCGATTTCTTAAAGGATCCCAGAGACTCTCATCACTCCAGCAGCACCAGAAAGGAGAGCCTGCATTTACTTAAGGGTTTAGTAGGCCAGGAGGCATGGTCTGGATTAACCCGAGTACAGGGAAGTTCTAACTGGCCACTAGACAGCCCAGCAGAGCAGAAACCACCACGGACTGGACAGACGCCTCCACTGTGAGATCTGGTCTCACTCCCTCCAAGACAGGCAAAGGTTGGGAGACTAAGATGGTACATATGAAAATGGTGAAGTTTCATACAAATGCAAAAGCAAATGCTTTTGTACTTTGTTCCACGAGTACATTCATGGACTTGGTAGCTCTTATTATAGGAAATCCACATGGAACGATGAGGTCTCGAGTTTAGAGATCAGAGTGCAGATTTCATTTTTTTTTTTTTTAAAGATTTTATTTATTTATTTGAGACAGAGAGAATGAGATACAGAGAGCATGAGAGGGAGGAGGGTCAGAGGGAGAAGCAGACTCCCTGCCGAGCAGGGAGCCCGATGCAGGACTCGATCCAGGGACTCCAGGATCATGACCTGAGCCGAAGGCAGTCGCTTAACCAACTGAGCCACCCAGGCGCCCCAGAGTGGAGATTTCAATCTGTGCTTCCTGCACGGTCCTGGGCCAAAGGTTTAGCCTTTCTGAGCCTATTCCCACCCCTGAAAAACTGGCATGATGAAGATAATTTGTAATCACTGTCCTTCCGTATCAAAAGATTTTTGTGGAAGAAGTCTGTGAGGGCGGTCTGCAATCTATGAAGTACTTTGTGAGGTTAATGTTCTTTTAGGGCATGAGTGGTCCAAAATGCCATAATATCTTTGAAGAGCTGGCCTTGGGTGAGAATAGCATTTCAGGACACCAACGGGCGCTGACACAAGAAACCTCGGGGCGGACAGTGTTCAGGTTGACAAGGACAATCGACTTCATTTGACAGGCAGCATGGAGTACCTGGGATCCAGAGCCGACTGGTCAAAGGCCCTGCCAGGGAAAGATTAGGAGGGTAGGAACCACCCCTACAAAGAGGAGGTGAGTATGTGAGAATCCTTTGTTTTCACCATAGACCTAAACATTCTGCGAAGCTGTATTAGAGAATATGGTAAGGAGCTCACACGATACCCTCCATGCACCGTGCGAGGGGAACACTGCCCCACGCCCTAAAACCTGGGGCTGCCCTGGGCCTCCGGAGAGGGCTGCTGCATCATCCCTGAGCACAGTGCTGACTGTGTGGGTTGCACCATTGTCTAGGCTGCAAAGTGAGGAATGAGCGCATTTCCTCTTGAAATGCCCACGTAAGCCAGCTGGCAACCACGTTAGTAGCAAGATGATCTTGGCAGGGCGTCAGAGGCCAGTAATTGGACAAAATATCTGCCTAACCTGCTGCTGGACATGTGGCAAGAAGATGCAAAACTAGCTGTAGAGGAAATATTTTTGTTTTTCTCTACCCTTTTTTTTCTCTCCCTGGAATGCCAAGGACAAGTCTTTCTGGGTTTGGGGTCAGTGACAATACACACAGCAAGGAGCTCAGCCTCTCACACCAAGATTCCTTTGACAAAAGTGATCTACTCTTATGAGTGTGAAATCGAACCATTTATTTGACTAAATCACTGTCACCCAGATACACTAAAAAAAAAAAAAATTTTTTTTCCCCCCCAAAAAACCAATTCACTGCTTTCTGCATTAGGAATAATGAAAGCAAGAAATATTGTCAAATCGGGATGTTGAGAGGTAGGCTGGCCACTAAATCTGTAAAAATAATACAAATGCAAACGCCAGAGGTTAAATTCAGGCAATTTATTGTAAACAGGATTACCCTAGCACTCCACCATACTGGCTGTGTCACATGCTCTCCCTTCCACATCAACTAGGCGAAAAGAAGACTTTTTTAAAAAGTCGTAAGTAATAACTTAGTTTGTTTCCCACAAATCTCATTTACTAAGCACTGAGTAAACAGCAGTATCCGGGATAGTCTGTTATTGCTCATGGACTGCAGCTTGGACCCATTTCAATGAATCCACTGGTATGCCTGAGTGATCCAACAGCAGCTCGAGATCCGATGTGGCAACCGGACGATGCTGGAACACCTTGCACAACAATCCAGGTTCCTGGAAGACTACATGAGATTCCTTTCAGATTTCTTCATGTGACTTTCTCATAAAAATGACACTGTTAAATTCCACCCATTTTTTTTTTTAAAGAGCTAAAAATTACTCCATAGCACATAATTCTCCACAGAAAAGGTAGGTGGATTATTTACTCTTACAGTGGTGGATTTAAACACTCAGGGCTAATTTTAGATCCCTCTTGTATATATTTGCAGTTTGATGAAAAGCTGCATAGTCTACAAATGCTTAAAACCAGAAGGAAGTGATGGCTCACGCACCTTCTGATGGACAAAGACAGGCTTCCCACAAGGAAGCTCCTGCAGGTAGGGGTAAAAAGACGGGTACAGCACCACGTTTATCTGACAGTGGAAATGGAGCCCCGCTTTCGAAAGCAGCCTCCACAGGTGTGATTCTATCATTCTTGCCCCAAATGTAGATTATCCGGGAAATGGCAAATGTGAAAACCTAAGGTGTGAAAAGACATGACTCTACAGAAAGAAGTCCTGGCCAATCACTCCCGTAGAGGTAAGATGTCATCGCAGAATGCCATCCTGTTCTTTGCCTGAGTTAGTGGACAATGGGGCCACGTACTGTTACTAGTGCCTGGGTGTGGAAGGATATTCACAATTTCTCTTGAAGCAAGGTTGAACAACAGTAAATATTTCAAAACAGCTGTTAAATCTACAGTAACAATTTCATCTAAAATAGTATCTCATGAAAAAAATAGTTTTTAAAAGTCCACTCCAGTCTTCATCTCTGTTTGCATGTTTATATTTATATATTCAAAAAATAACTTAACACTTAAGGCAATATTAGACTGGTAGCAAAAAGGGATTTTAGAGTCTTCTGGAGATGACACTATTTAAGAATCAAGGCTTTATTTTTTTATACCTTCAAAAAGGTGGCTTTGTACTTGTTGTCTTTTAAATTCATAATGGGGCAAATATTTCGGTTCATACACCGACTGCAATATCATGGCAGTAAAAAGTTACAAGTGTTTATAATAGCTGATGTTGGAAAAGCATGTCACACACTCAGTGGGATCTGAAGTTGACCCTATTTGTACTCATTAAATAAATACAATAAATGTTTTTGATGGGAAAAGGTAAAACTGATGGAACACTGCAAACCAACTATGAATAAGAATGTCAAAATAATTCAATCAGAAAGAAACAAATCACAGTAATCCTGAGAAATTCAGTTTGGGACAAAATTGATGTAAGGTAAGTCTATATTTCTAATGTTGTAAATAAGTAGGGTGTTCTAGGGTTTTCCAGCATTTTACTAGTTTGAATAAAAAACATGTTCAAATTTTATAAAAAGATTAAAACCATGCCTTATGTAATCAGCAATTTCACTTATAATAAAAGAAAATTATTTTAGCTTTGTTCATTATTTGCCCAATGTTAATGTTCTCCATTGATTTACATGAAACCACCAAGTAGAAAGCAAATTTGAGGATCAGTTTTTAAAAAGGTATTACACCTTTCTAAAGGTTTTAAAGCCTTTTCTGTCAACCTAGGAGGCTTTTAGGGAAAAAAAAAAAACCTAACATATTGTCTTCTGACAAGTGACTATTTTACGGAATAGGGAAGGGAAGATTCTATAGGAATATCATTCATCATTTTAAGTACTGTTATAGAAGGGAAATTTCTCTTAGTAATGGAAAGAAAAATTTTAAAATATTTAAGAGGCATGTATTTAAAAAATATTCTACATCTATAAGATTTTGTAATTTAATTACTTTGGATTTTTACTATTTCTACATAATGACATTTGACAAACTCCTTTTTTTTTTTTTCTGTTTGTCTCTCGAATAGTGAACCAGAAACTATTAAAGTGGCCGAGGTTGTTTTCCTAGCCCCTGGAAGGCTCAGGGATGCATCCTTCTGCACTTTCCCACCCTTGAGGAATCTTCAGAGTTTTGCAGCCATGAAGTTAATATGTGGTTTCACAAGGGGAAACAGTGGCAAACCACGCTTGAACTCAGTCATGTTCTGAATCACTTCAGGCTGCAAAGAAAAAAAGTTCTCTTAGTGTTTATAGTCTAAAAAAGCAGACTTACTAGGACATCAACTTTTTTTTTTTTTTTTTTTTTTTTTTTTACATACACACTAGTTTCTACCCCACATACTATGATCTGATCTTCCTCGATCAGTAGGGCTGGAGGGTCTATGCAAACCTACGGTGAGCGTCCCCAGTGGGACCCAGGGCCAGAAAGAAGACGCTTGGCTTTCCTCTGGGCACACAAGGTTAGGACACAAGAGCTGGCACTCAAATCTCCAGCAGGATGCAGGGGCTGGTGTACCTACTCAGCAAGGGCCTGGTCACACTGCCAATTTCCTCCTCCTACCAGTAAATGCCAACCTTTCCAGATGATTAAAATATGATGGCACCATGGAAGGGGCTAGGTACCGACATGGCTGAAGATAACTCTCTGGAGAGCAACATAACTGTTCAAACTAGAAGCAAAGGTAAACAAGTTCAGAGGCCCAGTCTGTCTGCAGATGACAAAGGCATGACCCCTGGAAGCTGTCAGAATGGTGACCCGGCCTTTAAGGGGAATGTAGAGGCTCAAACGCCTGGTGACCGGAAACCTCTCGTCTTAGGTGTCCTGATGAAAAAGCTCCTTCTAAGTAGGAAGTCCTCTAACCATGTAATCTAACATGACATTTGCATTTCTTACTTGTGGCAAGGCTGGTGCTTGTGACAAATTTATATCATTTTGACATGGGAACTCTCCAACCACAGGACCTAGAAGAAAATGAAAGGTTTACTGCTTGCTTAATAAATACTGGCATACAAGGGCAACTTGAAAAAAAAAATTGAAACCGGACTTGGCTCATTAAGAAACTGTACCAGGCCCATGTCCTCTCAGGCTTCCTGCTCCCTAACACCTTGACTGCTTGTCCTACTTCCTACCCAGACTGTCCCCAGTGATGGTTCATGATGTTACTGTGGCTATAAAGCCTTGCCCACAGCAACTTTGGTGCCCATATCTGGCCTCACCGGACCCTGAGGCTCTGACCACCAGGAAGGATCCAGTAAAACAACTCAGAAGGCCAGGGGAGCTAATGGTTGTGGGGTAAACCTCAGCCACTCAGAGACAGAAGATGGGAAGGATGGAGCAGATAAACTGCATGCAGTGGTCCCACACAGTTTCTGCAAAGATATCCTGTGTTTTCTTGAAAAGCTGTGACCAGCTTGGCCACCTACTGCTGGCTCTCTCCTTCACTGCCTCATTTCCCTTTGCCCCTTATTTTTGCTTTGATAGGGCAGACCCTGCCTCCAGTTAGTCCCCTTCTCTACCTCTTTACTCTCTGATGCTCTATTAAGGGATGTGCCAATGGCAAGGGACAACCATCATGTACCTAAAAATATACTTTAAAAAAAGTCAACATTCAATACTTACAAGAATCCATTTCCCTGGCAAGAACATGGACGGACACCTTATGTCTCCTTGGGGCATCTACTGCCAACATTTCCTAGGGAGAAAGAACAGCAGGTGACACTTCTGCCCCACTAAGGAACTTAAAATGAAGTACTCTATTACGAATATCAAGAATCAGCTCTCTCACATAGCCAGAAACAGAAAAGATGTTTCCCCCCACTTAAGAGTATTTTCTTTAGGGGCGCCTGGGTGGCTCAGTTGTTAAGCATCTGCCTTTGGCTCAGGTCATGATCCCAGGGTCTTGGGATTGATGGCTCCCTGTTCGGCAGGAAGCCTGCTTCTCCCTCTCCCACTCCCCCTGCTTGTGTTCCTGCTCTCGCTGTCTCTCTCTGTCAAATAAGTAAAATCTTAAAAAAAAAAAAAAAAAAAAAGAGTATTTCCTTTAAACTCTACAAAGATTAGGTACAGTAGGCAAGAATTATTATTAACCCCATTTTACAAATGAGAAAATGGAGCCCACAGAGATTAAGTGATATACTCAAACTCCTGTAGTTAATAAGTACCTGGGCTGGAATTGAAAACATAGCCTAGTACTCATCGGGGTGTGCCGCAGGGCACAAAGTGATCTTTTAAAAAATTTTTTATTGTTATGTTAATCACCATACATTACATCATTAGTTTTTGATGTAGTGTTCCATGATTCATTGTTTGTGCATAACACCCAGGGCTCCATGCAGAACGTGCCCTCCTCAATACCCACCACCAGGCTAACCCATCCTCCCACCCCCCTCCCCTCTAGAACCCTCAGTTTGTTTTTCAGAGTCCATCGTCTCTCATGGTTCGTCTACCCCTCCGATTTCCCCCCTTCATTCCTCCTCTCCTGCTATCTTCTTCTTTTTTTTTCTTAACATATATTGCATTGTTTCAGAGGTACAGATCTGTGATTCAACAGTCTTGCACAATTCACAGCGCTCACCATAGCACATACCCTCCCCAGGGTCTATCACCCAGTCACCCCATCCCTCCCACCCCACCCCCCACTCCAGCAACCCTCAGTTTGTTTCCTGAGATTAAGAATTCCTCATACCAGTGAGGTCATATGATACATGTCTTTCTCTGATTGACTTATTTCACTCAGCATAACACCCTCCAGTTCCATCCACATCGTTGCAAATGTGTATCTAGTGATCTTAATGACTCCAGAGGCAATGGCCTGAGCTGTCAAGGGACAAGCACAACCTGCTCCTCTAAGAACCTTCTTAGATTCTGCACCAGGGCACTACCATGGTTCCTCATCTACCAAAAGAGAAAGGAAACTAACATTTCTCGAGTCCTACCTTGCATCAGGCCCTCTCCTGCATTAGCACACTTGATTCTCTGTAGGCTAAGTGTCACGATGGTCTGATTTTAGAGACACAGACTCTGAGACACAGGGCGGTATGATGACTTGCTTCACGTAGCTCACAGTGATGGTATGAGAGAAGCAAGCTGGTTCTCTCCACTCCACCAGGCTGCTTTGAAGGACTGCCCTAGGTCCTACCATGAACACCAGGACTAGTGAGTTGGTAGATCTTGTGGGAAAGTGTCTCTTGACCTTGTCCTTAATCTGGACCATTATCGGTTTTTTCCAAAGGGAAAAACAAGTTGTGATGAAGCTTTCCCTGATTACAGCCTCAGAGGGAGAGGTCGTGGACAAAGCCACAGCAGCTCACTCACTGTTTACGGAGCAGTTACGACAAGTCCTGTGCAGTTGCAGTGGAAACCCGGCTGCCGGTGCACAGCAAATGCGCCCGTGGCTCCCTCCCGTGGCTCCCTCCCGTGGCTCCCTCTCACGCCCACAGACCTGCCCTGACCCCTGCAGCCTCTTTTAGGAGCTTGGCCCAGGTTTGCCTCCAGTAACACACAGTACCTCACCTAAGATTGTCTCACCTACTGAGTAAAAGGTTTGCTTCCAAAGATCTAGTCACCATCCCTTTTCACCCAAACCTTCACTGCCCTCTTATCAACCTTTATCAGTGGAGCGTTAACACCCTTTTCAGTTTCAGACTAGTCTCAATTTCCCGACCAACGCTAGACTATCTCCATCTATCTTTCTATCTTCCTTCCTTCCTTCTCTCTAAGATTTTATTTATTTATTTATTTATTTATATGAGAGAGTGCGAGCCCAAGAGCAGGGTGAGGGGCAGAGGGAGGAGCAGACTCCCCATGGAGCAGGGAGCCTGACAATGTGGGGACTTGATCCCAGGACCCTGGGATCATGACCTGAGCAGAAGGCAGACGCTTAACCAACTGAGCCACCCAGGTGCCCTAATCTCCATCTTTTTAAACACAAACCAACCAATAAACAAATTGCATTTTCTTGCAAACTGTATTCTAAGGAACAGTGGAGTCCCAGGAGATACTTAGAGGTATTTTGTGGGGAGGGGAAAAAAAAAAGAAAAAAAGATGCATGATGAATCAATTTAGGAAGTTTCGTGAGTCAGGGGCGCCTGGGTGGCTCAGTCGGTGAAGAGTCTGACTCTTGGGTTTCGGCTCAGGTTATGATCTCAGAGTTGTGAGATCGAGCCCACGTTGAGCCCTGTGCTCAGTCAGCTTGGGATTTTCTCTCTCTCCCTCTGCCCCTTCCCCGGCTCACACTCTCTCTCTCTCTCCAACAAATAAATAAATAAAATCTTTAAAAAAAAAAAAAAAGTTTTGTTAGTCAAAATTAAACGCTAGGCTAAAGAAATCTTTATTGTGGGGTTTCTTAGAACTTTTAAAATGCTAACACACTCTGTGACTCTCCAAAAACAAGAATAAAGAGTATAGTCTTTCCCAAACTTACATGGTCAAGAAACCCTTTTGTGTAGGGGCCCCTACTAATATCTTGCGGAACACTAGTGTACCATGGAACACAGCTAGGGAAATGATGTTCTAGACTTAGCTTAAGCTTGGTAATTAAACTCTCATTTTTTAAGACAAAGAGTCTTATAACTGCTACTCTTACAAATTCAGTAATTAGGTACTACTTGTAATTTCAAATGAACAATAGAATTTGTGGCGGGAAAGAGAAAAATCTTCATTGCTTGTGGAAACAGTAGAGTAAGTTATATTAGGACATCACTCTTTTTAAACACCCACAACTATTAATGCCTTAAATGAATGCTTTAGAAACCAAAAAGAGCTGAACATGATCACCTCTTATAAGCCACTGGGAACAGAAACCTAACTTCACAAAGCAAACAGTCTGAAGCAATAAACACAACTAAAACTTATTTTATAATATCAACGAGGAAAACATTCTGATTTAAAGCATTCTGATTAAAACACTTAAAAAACTCAGGCTGAGAATTACTACTGAAGAGCTAACAGCAACAGAGACCATTTATTTTTTATTTTTTTTAAAGATTTTATTTATTTATTTGACAGAGAGAGAGAGAGAGAGAGAGAGACAGCGAGAGAGGGAACACAAGCAGGGGGAGTGGGAGAGGGAGAAGCAGGCTTCCCGCAGAGCAGGGAGCCCGACGTGGGGCCCGATCCCAGGACCCTGGGATCATGACCTGAGCCGAAGGCAGACGCTTAACGACTGAGCCACCCAGGGAGCCAACAGAGACCATTTATTAAATGCTAAGTGCCAATCACTTCACGCACCTCATTTCAATTAACACTCCTATTAATCTCTATTTTGTAAATAAGGAAACTGAAGCTCAGAAGCTCTAGTCCCTGGGTTTTCATTCAGAAGCCACACATGCTCCTGCCGCTGCTTCATGGGTAAAAGAGCTTCAGAGAAGGTGAGCTGACCGAAGCTGCAGCTCTAAGCAGGGCAGTAGGTTCAAAGCAGTAACATACAACACGGCACAAATAACAGTTGCTTATGAGTCAAAATCTAAACATGTAAGTTCAACTTACCTTGTAGAATTTGATGATATCTTCCTTGGTAAGTGTTTTTAAATATGCAACTTCTGTATTATCTGAAAAAGCATTCAAACAATAATTTACTAATATTTCCATCTTAAGTAGCCCAGAATACTACATTAAATGACAATATGCTTCACTCCAGTGCTCTTAGGTATCCCTATTTTTAAGCGATCACCTGCTCCTGCAAGTAGTAAGGAGATAAATATCAATGAAGAGTAAGAAGATATCCTGGCTCTCTACCTAGGAGCTACTGGATCTGTAGGCTGGTCACATCAACTTTTCTGAGCCTCAGTTTCCTCATCTGGAAATTGGGGATAATAACTACTTAAAGGGGCTGTTGTGAGAACAAAGGAAAAGGATGAATGACGGTAACACGATGCTACCCCCATGGCAAAGGCTCAAGAAACGGGAGGTACCATTACCAATGGCTAAAACAATGACAGGTAAGGAAACGGAGGCCCAAAAAAAGGTGTCTTGGCCAAGATCTTCAGCTTGCTGGTGTCAGAATGAGAACACAACCCAACCCCTGACTTCCAGGGCAGCTTAGCACCCCACACTGTTAATCTCTGCTGTAGAAGAAGGAAGCCGATGAGTGGGAGACTTCAGGGAGCACGGCGGTCCCAAATGTAAAGACACTGACACACTTTTGGAGATCCCTGCAGGCAAATGTTTAAACCCCTGTGCCCCAGGGCAGCACTTATCTTAGGAGAGTTCAATCTGCACATTTTCCTTTTTCTTTTTTTAGTGTTATGGGAAATAGATAACTATGTATCTGTGCTCAGCGCCTCAGGGCACACTAACTGAACACAACAAAGTGAAATTAGATTTATTATTACTGCATTATTATGAGATACAGGTAGATCCAGCTCTAGTTTTAGAGAAGAAAAAAAGATAGTTTCTAATAAAAACTGTTATTTACGTTAAAAAATGGTTCTTTATGAACCATGAGAGACGATGGACTCTGAAGAACAAACTGAGGGTTCTAGAGGGGAGGGGGGTGGGAGGATGGGTTAGCCTGGTGATGGGTATTGAGGAGGGCACGTTCTGCATGAAGCACTGGGTGTCATATGCAAACAATGAATCATGGAACACTACATCAAAAACTAATGATGTAATGTATGGTGATTAACGTAACAATAAAAAAATTTTAAAAAATGGTTCTTTAGAAGCGCTATGCTCCACACCCCCACCAAATTAGCACTGGAACATCACCTACAAGACGAGTACCATTTTGTAGAACGGCTTCCATGTCCTCAAACGTTACACTTATATGCCATAAATGTCGGGGCCCTAATTTTTCCTTACCTCTGTCAAAATTGTATTGCTGAGAGATGATTTCCCCCCAATATTTAGCACACTCTGCGGATAGTTTCTTTGGTTTGTCTAGTCGACGAATTGCTAATGCTTGAATGTGTTTCTGAAAAGCCTCTTCTGTCATGTCCTCTATGGACTTCTCCATGGTGATTAGGAAAGCTTCCACTCTGCTCTCTAGGTAGTGAGGCGGCTTTTCTGACTGGATGATGAATCGTAAGCCCTGAATGCCGTTGGCTCGACGTGGCCCACTGAAGACAATGTAGCCTGAAACACAAACACCAGCCAGTCAGGACCCTGGCATTTGAGCTTGGGTCACTTTTAATCCTTCAAAACTTCTATCAGAGCAGTAAAATCTTTCAGGCTTTATTTTTTCCACCTCTGAAGAAATATAAACAACTAGGATATTCTAAGTTCCTAAGGATAGAGCAAAAGAGCTCTCTGAAGAACAGTTAGAAAGTTGGGAGAGAATTCTTTCTTCCTAAAAAAAAAAAAAAGAAAGAAAAGAAAAAACCCTCCTCATTATTCAGTCTCACATCCCACAACTCCTCACTGTGTGCTAGCTAATCATCCTCAATCTATGTTAAAGCCATTCCCATTCCTAGGATAGACTAAACTCATTTTCCTCCCCTAACCATGATTCCACCTGTTTCCTTTCACATCCAAGTTCCTTATGTGAATCCATTCCTGGACCAACTCTATTTGGACTAAAAATTTCAAGAGACCAAGTAACAGAAGGTCACACTTCCGCTGTCATCTTGTGAGTTCACGCACAACCACTCTTCCATGTCTTTCTAAAACTGGGCTTGTGGCTTGTGTAACTCAGCTGCTCTGCCCTGAACCACATCTCTGACAGCTGTGGTGTCTTCAGGTCCCACTTCTGAGGAAGTCACTATCTTCAGCATGACCTTCAGACTGAAGACTCTTGGCAACATTTACCACACTGCATGGTAACTCTTCCTTTATAGTTTGTTCATGGTCTGTCTCCCCTGCCATAATGTCAGCTCAGAGAGGGCACGGACTTCACTTCTGTTCACTGCTGATCGACAGTGAGCTCCTTGAAGGGAAGGGCCATCCATAGCTTATCCATTTTCCTTGACCAGCATCTAGTGTGGTGGTTGTTTAAAAAATGAAAATACTCGGAAAGACTCACTCAAATCCTCTTTCATTGGTTCTTCCCAGTCATTACTGGGGCTTCATTCTTTTCTCATTGATTAAACCTGCCAGGATCTCCAGGATTTGTAATAGTGCCTAAAACTCTGCCTGAAATATTTTCTCAACAAACACTTAATGAGTACCTTCTATATGCCCCAGGCTTGGGATAAAAAGATGGATAAGAGGTAATACCTGCCCTCAGGGAACCCAAAGTTTCATGAATCTAAGCTTCTCTACATGGCTTGCTTTCCATAATAAATAATCTGCCGTTAGCATCCTCTCTCCCTACCCAAAATGTCCTTTATTGATATGTATGTACCCTAAACACATGGTCTTCTCCTTAAGAACTGCTTTAATGTCCATAAGATGTTAGTTGCTTATTTTTTAGAAGTAGATTCCCCATAAACAAAGTTTTCACAAGCCTTTCTCAATACAGCAAGCCTGCAGCACCATGCAAGGGGACTGTACATATGGAGAATGTTTTCTGAGGACAACGGTTGCTCAAAGTCTACGGTATCCCACTAGTCTCCGCTTCCCTCTCACCTAGCTGCTCCTTGGTGCGCAGGGTGTTGAAGCAAGGTTCAGAGATGATTTGACAGAAGAGCTCTAGAAACATATTCTCTGAGGTGCTCTGCATGTCTGTCTGGTAGTATATCTCGATGCCACAGTTATTGTGAACTTCATTCCTCTGCTGATACACAAACCATCCTCCTAGGAAGTTTCAAAAAGAGAACAGGTTCAAAAACTTATTCAGGGTTTAATAAAGCCAATGTTTTGTCTGGCTTTTTAAAGTTGTTCTATTTGGTTGGTGTTTTTCAGCAATTCCAAACTGCAATTAATTTATTAAGAATGTGAAACTCAACTAACTTACCTAAGGGAATCCTTAGGTAAATATAGCGATTTGAACTTGGTAGGCCCCTCAATAAACATTCATCGAATTTAAGGGGCAAAGAACTTACAAAAGACCCATTTTATGGCTAAGTATTAATTATTAATTAAGATCCACAGTTAATACAATGTACAAGTTAGTGTATGTACTAGATTAGAAGTAGCTAATACAGGGAGCCTGGGTGGCTCAGTTGGTTAAGCGACTGCCTTCGGCTCAGGTCATGATCCTGGAGTCCCGGGATCGAGTCCCGCATCAGGCTCCTTGCTCAGCAGGGAGTCTGCTTCTCCCTCTCCCGCTCCCCCCTCTTGTGCTCTTTCTCTCTCTCACTCTCTCTCTCAAATAAATAAACAAAATCTTAAAAAAAAAAAAAAGAAGTAGCTAATACAGATAAAAACCTCAACGGAAATACCACTTATGTTTTAAGTTTTATGTTTAACAAAACCAATTCTTTTAAAATTACTAGTTGTGCCTTTAGTATTTATTATTATTATTACTGCATTTCAATTTAGTATTTTATTCTCAATATCAACACCCACACTAAAGATCATTTCACAAATTCACACAAATGTGTACAATGCTTGGAGATAACTTAGCCTGATAGCTCCCTGTAGAGAGAGAAAACTAGGACCCCGAGAAGCGGGGGGACGTGTCTAAGGACACCACACTGGAATGGTGGAGAAGAGCAAAGACTAAAACTCAGACGTGTTGTCAAATACCTCACCAGAGTTACGAAGAGATGATCATGCTTTAGGATTTAATAACTTTACTTCATGAGCCGTCAGTGAGCATATATAGTGTTTAGTACTCAGTATAAGACTCCCAAAGAAAACTTCTCAGAGTAGTAATGATGTTTGCTCACTTACAGATGGTGATTCAGACATCAACAGTGAAGGGAGGCACACAAGCTGAAGTCGTATTTCACTGATTTCATTTTTCTGACCAGATCCAAGTTTGACCCACAGTCACACTTTCTGATCGTATACCGACGGCACAAAGTCTCCTCTCATCACAAGTCACTACTCCCAATTTCTAGCCTTTTCACATATATCCCAAACTGTCTCCTCCTTCACAACGCCTGAAAATTTTCTTTTTAAATTATAAATATTGTCTTCTGGAGCGTTAACTGAAGGGCTGTGTAAGACAGTCACACCTGGTCAACTGGCTAAATTAGAATGATTTCCTAACACCTAGCATTTGGAGAACGGGATGTGAACTGAGCTATTTCTGAGCATGAAACAACTGGCGAGTGCACCTGGAAAGCAAAAGAGATAAAGCCCTAGAAGAGGAAAGAGAAAGCAGGAGGTGTGATAAAAAGAGGTGTGAAAGACTGCTTTCAATTTGAACATCTGTTTCTGGACTGGCCTCCCTTTGCCCGACGCCCAAGTGCCATGGTTTCTGAGTGGCAGATCTTGATTCTTCTTGTCTGCCTCGCGGCGGTGAGAGAGAACAGACCAGCACAGGTTTGACACGAACCGTTACCAGGTCTGTGATGATGCAGAAGAGTAGAGCTGTGTTCAAGGTATCTCTGCGTGTTCAACAACAATATCCTGAGGTAACACCGTGTTGGAGTAGCTTTAGCAGCTTCTCAAAGGATCCAGACACAGTCCCCGACCTTAAGAATTGTATAGTCCAACAATAGAGATGGACATGCACCTCAATCCCAATGCAAGAGAAGTACTCAGTAGCTTCAACAAGGAAAACTTCAGAAAACCTGTGCTGGGAGGTCTGAAGAGGAGGACTACTTCCAGCTGGGAGTTTGGGGAAAAGTTTAGTGGAATGGGTGGTTTGTAAGATGGGGCCTGGAAGGAAGAATAGGGTACAGATGTCTATAAGGAAGAGAGAAGGAAAGGGAGCACAATTTCAGGCAGATGAAATAGTGTGAGTGTAAAGTGTGTGTTTGTGTGTGTGTGTGTGTGTAGAGGGGGCCGGCTCAGAGCACACACCACACATGCATGGGGAACAGCCAACAATCACATTTAGCTAAAAACAACAACAAAGGGAACAAAAAAAAAACAATGCTTCTCATCCTCGGTCTAATTTACTACCTATTATATAATTTTGAACAATAACTGAAAATAATGCTTAATGAGTTTTTCTATGAAAAGAAACCATTGTTAATACAAAAGTAATCCAACACTGCAAACTCCAGTACATTAATTATTACCCATTCTTTTATGCTAATTCCTTATGAAATATGCATGTAACGAATACATGGTGTTGTCTGCACCTGTGAGTTTCCTAAAACTATTTCTGCCAAAGACTCCTATGGGCTTCCAATTCAGTATGATGATTCTAGTGTCCATTTTTCATAAATAGATTTTATTTCATGCTTCACAGTCAACATTTCTTTAGCTTTGTACCTTTTTTACTTCCTAACTCTTCTACATTCAACTACCAGTCAATCCCAATGTCATTCTCTTCAAAATAATTGCCTACCTCCAATTTCATCTCTTTGGCCTTCCTACAGAGAATCTTCTGGCAGAATTACTTCTCTTTAACCATACTTCTATAAATCATAGAGGATCCCAGTAGATCTTTACCATAAAACCATACATTATCATCCAAGTGACTTCAACCCACCTGTAATCACCCACAACATTATGTCAAAGTAGTCCGTTACCAAAGTTAATAAGACATTCCAACTTACTGTCAGGGAGCTGAACTTCTCTATACCGAACCAGCTGACTTGGAAGGAGAGGTTTTGTATGAGCATGTTCAATGAGGGTGTCTTCAACCATCTGCATAATTCCTAGTGCAGCCTGTGGGAAAAGGGCATAGCACATTACAAAACTACAAATGTTATCTTGTCTGTGAAAATAAAAATAGTATACTGGGTGGTGGCCCATGCAATATGAAAACAACATGCTTGTGAAATACACTAGTTTATCATAAAAGTGGATTTTTAAGCCTTAAATATATTTGATCCTATTCAAATGGATAAACATTGAATTTGTCAACTGGCAATACAGTCAATATGGTAGAGGTGAAGAAAAACAGAGACCCAGACCAGCATCGACAATGATCTCAATGCTGCGGGAAAAGGTACCGCCAAAGCTGGAGGGGTACTGGTGATGGAAAGTTGGTCCCAAGTGAATGACCCTGACAATAGACACTTGGGGTTATAGCAAAGCAAAGGAAGTGAGTGAGCATAAGGCTTTTAAAAAACATAAAACTGGGGTGCCTAGATGGCTCAGTCGGTTGAGCGTCCGACTCTTGGTTTCAGCTCAGGTTATGATCTCAGGGTTATGAGATCGAGCCCCGCATTTGGCTCTGTGCTCAGCGGGGAGTCTGCTTGAGATTCTCTCTCCCTGCGCCCCCCATCTCCACTCACGTGCACTCTCTATCTCTCAAATTAATAAATAAAATCTTTAATAAATAAATCTGACCTTAGTAAAAAAATCCTGTCTCTGCCACTTATTAGCATCTGACCCTGGGCATACTGTTTTGGAGGCAGGATAGCAGAGTAGTAGGGAAAGTGTGGGGTCTTTTTTTTTTTTTTAAGATTTTATTTATTTGTCAGAGAAAGAGAGAGAGCGAGCACAAGCAGGGAGAGTGGCAGGCAGAGGGACAAGCAGGCTCCCCGCTGAGCAAGGAGCCTGATGCGGGACTCGATCCCAGGACCCTGGGATCACGACCTGAACCGAAGGCATACACCTAACTGACTGAGCCACCCAGGCATCCCGAGAATGTGGGGGCTTGAGAGAGGCTGCCAGAATTCCAGAATGGGAATTCCAGAAAGCCTTCCATATGCTAAACATTTGGCATGTATCATTTAATTTAATCTTTAAACTCTAATTTACAGATTAAAAAAACTGAGTACTGAGAGGTTAACACACTTCGGAAGAATAAATATCTAGTATGTGGCAGAGTCAGGATTTAAATGCAGGCTGATTCCACACCATGTGCTCTTATCCACTACACAGTCCTGCTGTCCTACACAGAGAAGGGATAATTATTTCCATTTCCTCCTGTGATTGCACAAGGCAGGCAAGAGCAGAGGAGGCAGCCATGAAAGTAGGTCCACAGTTAGCCACCATCATTCTACTCCCTCATACACTGTCCTATCTTCCTCCATAGAGCAGAGAAGTCAACACTAATGTGCTTACAATCACACTGTGGTGGTGCATAGTCTTAGGCCAGGGTAAAGAAAATCTCTTACACTGATCCATAAAAGTCTGCTAAAACCCCAACCACGCACCTGCTTTGTTATGTTTCCATGGAGAAGGGCTTCGATGTGCAGCCGTGACAGGAGCTGAGGTATGAAGGCCTTAAGGCGAGGAAGGGTGACATCTATGAAGGTGTAAAAAATAGTGAGCTCGACCTATGAGTTTTCAAAGGAAACCACCCTGAGCTAATTGAAGATTTAGAGAAGAATTACAAAAACAGTAGAGAGTTCCATATACCCTTTACCCAGTTTCCCCGAAGATTAGTATCTTTCCATAGCACAACGGTCAAAACTAAGAAATTAACACTGCTACAATACTAGTCACTAACACAGTTTTTATTTGATTTTAGTTTTTCCTAATATTCCTTTTCTGTTCCACGATTTAACCCATGATTCCACCTTGCATTTAGTTATGTGTCCTTAGTGCTGTAGGTTTCCTCTAATCCATGACAGTTTCCATCTTTCCTTGTCTTTTATGACCCTAAAATTTTTGAAGAGTACTGTTCAGTTACTTTATGGAAAGCCCTGTGAGTCTGTCCAGTGTTTTCCCATGACTAAACTGAGCTTAACTACTCAACTACTAGGAAGAATACCACAGAGGTAATGTGCCCTTATCAATGCATCACATCAGGGGAACATTATGTTGATATGCTGTCGTCCTGGTGATGTTAACACTGACCACTTGGTTACGGTGCTGTCTGCCAGAGGTCTTTACTGTAAGTGCACTGTTTTTATCTTTCAGTTATAACAGAGTAACTCATGTATGTTCTACAAGCAATTAGGTAAAGCCATCTGCCCATCAATGCTGACTTTTCCGATTGTGATTAATAAATATTTGGGGGAAAATATATTTTGAGACTATACAAATATCCTGTTTTCCCTTACTCATTAATTTTAGCATCCAATGGTGCACTGTATCAATTAGTATTATGGCACCATAATAGTGATTTTTCTGTTCCCCTCATTCCTTTTCCATGAATTGATTTGGCTCTTCAATAAGAAAAAGTTGTTCCTTCTCCATTAGGACATCATACTAGTAACTGCTGCCATGGATGCTAAAAACAGTAACTAAAATTCAAAGAGAGACATGGGAAGGGAGTTAACCTTACTTACTTACTCTGGGTCTGTCACTTTATACGTGTTATCTTATAAACCTCAAAGTATGCACTACTATCACAATTTTAAAGGTGAGAGAACAGGGCGCCTGGGTGGCTCAGTTGGTTAAGCGACTGCCTTCGGCTCGGGTCATGATCCTGGAGTCCCGGGATCGAGTCCCACATCGGGCTCCCTGCTCGGCGGGGAGTCTGCTTCTCCCTCTGACCCTCCCCACTCTCATGTGCTCTCTCTCTCTCATTCTCTCTCTCTCAAATAAATAAATAAAATCTTTAAAAAAATAAAAATAAAGGTGAGAGAACCAAAGTGAAGGAAATTTAAGTTTCTTTCCAAAGGCATCAAGCTAGTAAGTTAAGTTGCAGAGCTGGCACTTGACCCCTGGTCTGACTAATCTTGAAGTGCATGCTTGCTCTCCAGACCCCGTGAGCTCTCTCTGCAGATCTCTACCACAACACCTACTCTCTTTGCCTGTACTGAAATGATCTGTTTACATTCAGGTGTGGCCACTAGACTGGAACTCCTTGATCCAAGAAACCCCATCTATAATGGATCACTGTTTATCTCAAGCAACTGAAGTCTAGGGCCTGGTGCACAGCAGGTGGTCAGTAAATGCGGTCAGAACCAAACTGGACTCTGAGGTTCCTGCTACCCTGGCACCTGGACAGCCGACTGACTGGCAGCCACGAGGGAGCCAGCCTCTCACATTGAAGTGTTGCCACATGAAGCCACGTCGACATTACTGGATTATTCTATGTGTATATACATACACCGCAGTAGAAGGATTATTTATTTGAGCAGAGAATGTCAACCAAAAAAGCACTTTCTCTATAAAAAACACATTTTAGATTTCATATGCCTATGATATACTTTATCATTTAAGCTTATTTTGCTTAAAATTTATATACCATCTGACCCCGAATCTAACAAAGGGGGGAAAAAATGAAAAACTTTTGCTTTTTGATTATGCTGAGTACAGGTTCAAGTTTTAAAATAGTTTTTAAACCAATTATGTGATTTTTAAAAAAAGGTAAAATTCTTGCTGTTAACTAGACGTGACTCAAACATTTTGCAAAGTCTATTAACTGTCTGGATTAAAAATGCATTAGTTCTGGGGCACTTGGGTGGCTCACTCGTTAAGCGTCTGCCTTCGGTTCAGGTCATGATCCCAGGTCCTGGGATTGAGCCCCGCATCGGGCTCCCTGCCCGGCAGGAAGCCTGCTTCTCCCTTTCCCACTCCCCCTGCTTGTGCTCCCTCTCTTGCTGTGTCTCTGTCAAATAAATAAATAAAATCTTTAAAAGAAAAATTCATTAGTTCTAGCTAATGAATTTTATAATCTATATGCCTACCCAATGTCTGAGGCAACCAATAAAATGTCAATACTCTGCTCGATTTGTCACTGAAGACATCAAAAGTATTATACTTACACAGTAAGCATAAGGACTTGTCATAAAATGTCATTAAAAATTCAACAGTATTCTTTTACTGCTGAGCATGTGGGGGAAAAGATTAGTTGGTAAAGTAATGCTGAGAAGGGAGACAGATAAAACAATAAAGGGTACTATCAGTCTACATTCTTTCTAATAAAACAATCCTGAAGTAATTTCATTCCATTCAGTAGGCATTCATTAGATGCATACTGAGGACATACTTTATACTGGATAACAAATAAAGAGAATAAAAAGAAGGCATAATCACTGCCCTCAAGGAATTTAGGACTTTCAAGCAAAACTTCTGATTAGAAAAAAAGCAACAAAGAATGACTCTTGAAGCTTTACACATTTTCCAGTTTTTAACTGAACAAATCCAAAGATGCCTGAGCATGCTTCCTATATAAGACTTTCAAGCTCAGCCCTTTTATCCTCTTCTGAAAACTTCAATATTAACAAGGTAAGTGTTTTGGTCAAAACCTTTAGTCAGCCACAGAAATCTATGAACAGCAATAACTACCTGCTATGGGTCCAGGTTGAAAGCAGCAAATGTGGCTACACTGCCTGAATACCAAAGCCACTTCGAAGGCCACACTGTTTTTATATTTGAAAAAAAAAAAAAAAGTATGCACAGCTGTTTTTTTTTTTTTTTTTAAGATTTTATTTATTTATTTGACAGAGAGAGACAGCGAGAGAGGGAACACAAGCAGGGGGAGTGGGAGAGGGAGAAGCAGGCCTCCCGCCGAGCAGGGAGCCCGACGTGGGACTCGATCCCAGGACCCTGGGATCATGACCTGAGCCGAAGGCAGACGCTTAACGACTGAGCCACCCAGGTGCCCCAATGCACAGCTGGCTTTAATAAAACTACAAGTTACTAGAAAGCATAAACACTAGATACCAGGATAAATCATAATGATTTTAGAAAAAAATGAAGAGTGTTATAAGTAGAAAACGAGCCTTACCATCCAGGGCTTCTTTTAATTCATCTTTAGTCCAGGCCACTTCAGTCATCAGCAGGCGGAGGTAGTACATGGCGTGCTGGTGAGGCTGCTCAGCTCGGAAATTGTTAAGAGATCGCATATACTAGTAAAGGGAGGAACAGGTTCATTAATTTTATAAGTCCTTTTAAAATCATTTAAAAAAGATCAACTATGGGGCGCCTAGGTGGCTCAGATGGTTAAGCGTCTGCCTTGGGCTCAGGTCATGATCCTAGGGTCCTGGGATCGAGTCCTGCATCGGGCTCCCTGCTAGGCGGGGAGCCTACTTCTCCCTCTGCCTCTGCCTCTCTCTCTCTCTCTCTCTCTCTGACTCTCATGAATAAATAAATAAAACATTTAAAAAAAAAAAAAGATCAACTATAATCAAACTTCATTCTGCATAAATCCTGTGTTACTGGGATGCAGGAATATCTGTTTCTTTCTCCTTTTTGAAGTGAGGTAATTTAGAATGGGGCTTACTCTAATATTCTCTGATTCTTAAAGAGCGTGCTTTTTCTTTGTCTGGGCTGCTGCTTTATCTCCAGCGTCTGACATGTATTCTAAGTGTCCTCACTATGAGACGTCTTTCACTCCTCAGAAAGTCATCCCCAGTTTTCAGGGCCTGCCCTATTGTGACAAGGTTCTCATGGCAGGCAGACCTCAGTCACAGAATCATGTGTCCTTCTGAAGTGGAGGGTGGATGAAACTTTCAAGGAGTCCCTCACAGGTACTAGGTCTACCTCAGGCTTCTCTCTGAAAGTCAGTGCTGCAACCTGCCCAGCTCTTGAGGGTCAGGTGTCCCCAAGTCACCTAGGGTCACTTTCTGAGGAGAGCATAGGACTTAGCAAAGACAGGGTGAGAGGACTACCATAGGAGTAGTAGTGCTTCTCCTCCTCTCAAGAATGTTCACAATAGGGCGCCTGGGTGGCTCAGTTGTTAAGCGTCTGCCTTCGGCTCAGGTCATGATCCCGGGATCCCGGGATCGAGTCCCACATCGGGCTCCCTGCTCGGCGGGAAGCCTGCTTCTCCCTCTCCCACTCCCCCTGCTTGTGTTCCTGCTCTCGCTATCTCTCTCTCTGTCAAATAAATAAATAAAATCTTTAAAAAAAAAAAAAAAAAGAATGTTCACAATAAGGCAAAATTACCACCTTATGTTTATGAACAACAAGATTACAAAAATGAGTTCAGAAAACTTACTGCCTCTTTGATAATTTCAAATCTTTTTTCATCAATCTCAAAGGTAGCCATTTTCTCAATAATCTTCTTTAGCAAAATCGGCTGCTTGTCATTGTAACCTTTCACCGAGAGCTACAAAAAAGAGTTCAGGGTATTAGAAGTCCAAAAATATCACGAAAAAAACCTCCAAATAAACACCTTAAGCTTGATTTTTAAACACCTTAAGCTTGATTTTTAAACACTGAGAAAATCCCAAAGCCAGGTATATTAAAATAAAAGTGAAGAAGAAATTCAACTGATTTATCTTCTCATAAATATAATTTAGCTTAGGAAGAGAATATTAACCATCTTTATTTACTAATAACCCAAAAGCCTAATTTTGCTATTCCTAAACAAAGTCAACAACAGGAAAACTCACCTGATGCCAGATTACAGAACACACCACATCATCAAAATTCAAGCTCTCATTAAATCAAAATTAACCACAGACTGTGTTTTAAGTTTTATCTTCAAAAATAACTTCTAAGGAATGGCAGGCTTAAGGTTTTTATAGACGTGGTAAGAAGGTAAAAATTACCAGTAGTATCATCTAGCCAACTGTTAGGTATGTCTCAAAACTGTTTCTATTTAAATATTTTTTTAAATTCCTCTTTGGCGATGTCAGGCAGCTCCAATTTCGTGTGTGGGTGTGTATATTTTTGTGGCATTTTGCCATTTTTGTCATTCAATGTTGCCCAAAAAGGATCCACACATCTCACCATTGCTTGTTTAATGAGTTCTCCTGATGTATCAAAAGCCAACGGCAAAACAGATGTACTGTGAGGACACACTGTCTGTACTATCAGGATTTTTGTCTTGGGACAATTTAATAGTCTCCAAAACCGAACACTGGGGAAAGCAGGGAATGCCTATTATTATATTTCCACACAGTGGCACCCACAGCAATAGAGGACACACCGCAACTAGAATACCCAAGAAAGCCTCTACCTTATACAAAATGATAGGTAAGAACCTCAGGAGTGAAGGTCATTACTGGCCATGGACAGCACATCATGTACCATGGGAACTAGATTGACAACTAGCAGAAAGCTCATTCTGTCATAAATTAAAAACTACCTATTTTAATGGTAATATGCTACTAAAACTCAATAGCAAAAAATAAACAACAGATTATTACTTTTCTATTTGGAGTTTATTTTGATCTCTGAGCTTCAAATTTCCCTAGATGCTGAAAATGGTTAGTTATGTACACACTTACACATTAAATGAAAACTACTGGAAATTTTACTTGTGGGGAAAAAAAAAAGGCACTGCAAAATAAAATTTTAAAACCCTAAAACCTTTTGCTTAAGAATTCATAAAGAGGAGTACAGAGTACACAGCACATGCTCTCATTTTAGTTGTTACTAAAATGTACAATATTTTTTCAAGAAAAGTGAAGATGAATGTGTGCCATAGAAGGGATGTTAATTTGGAAATGAGATAAAAGCTTGGCAACACAACAGAAATAGTTTCAGGAGAAAAAAATCTAGTTATTTCTTTGGATGTTTTTAATAATGCTTATTTTAAAACACACTTAAAAGTAGTTAATGGTGCATGCTACAAAATAAATTAAATGAAAACATCAAATGTATTTGAACACAGGAGCTTTCTACTGCTGTCAGCAAAAATAAAGGAAGCTTATAGAGGAGTGAAATTCAAGCACCACAACAATAACTACAGTTATTTTTCACTTACAGATGTTAATACAGTCAAGCACATGGAAAGAACATGCTTTCAGAATTAGTGTGTTTCACATTTCAAGCAGAGGAACATGCAAATAAATGTAGCACACATACATGTTCACAAATTGCACAAAACTCTACTGAATCATTCATTAGTGGAACTACTACTAATTAGAGTTCTTCAATCATCAAAAAGGTGCAAGGAAAAAACCATCAACCTTCTTGTTTAAAAAATGCAGAAGTTAATAGTTTTCCCAGCTCAACATAATGCTTAAACGGTGTGGCACCTTTTCTTTGGTTTTCATTTTACTTACAAGTATTGCATTCATTCCTGATGCAATGCCATAGCTCAAACCTGAGAGGCGTGCTGCATATGTATACTCTTTTAAATCATCCTTCAATAACCTGATAAACAGGTATGTCATGTTGCAATGGAGAGGATCAGCATAAATGTAGCGACTAACAAAAAGAAAAACAAAAGAAATGCTTTGATACCTCAAGCAGTGGCATGGTAATGAAGAAACATGACCGAAGAGTATGGATATGCAGCCTCATGATCTGAATGTCTAGGGAAACAGAATCAGCCAACCTTGTTTTACAATGCCAGGAAGACATCATTCTGTTGTCAAAGACCAAGATTTCACATAGAGAATTGGTGAGATTTAAACCTCAATCAGGGTCCCATTTTGTTTGGGAGAAAAATATGACAATCTGATGAAAGATGTTTAAAAAAAAATAAAAACAGAAATCAAGGAAAATTTGCATAATGTGAATGTAATCACTGAATACTTAGAATAAGAGCTAACTGAAAAATTAAATGAGAAAATATGATTAGCCATAAATATTTTTTTAAAAGAAATTAAACTCATACCCTCAATAAAAAACGCTTCCATCAAATCAATATAAAAAAATGTTGATGAGTGGAAGGCTCTAAGACGTGGGTACTTACATACATCCCATAGATGGTATTTTGGAGGTCATAGCTCAAGCCTGCTAGCTCTGCTGCATATGCATACTCGTTGAGCGAGTCTTTGAGGAGCTCAAGGTACAAATAGGCCATGTTACAGTGCAAGGGGTCCACATAAGCAAATGGGCTGGAAGAAAATGTTGACAGTAAAATAGCTGATTTATTATTTCCCAATGTGATGTGGCCTTTTGAGATGGATCAAGAAACTGAACATAGGTTATTATCATTTCCTGAAGATATGGTTTGAATTCTTGAGTCTGTTCTTCTCGGGAGGCAAAAAACCACAAGATGTCTGAAAAAGAAGCCCAAAGTATGCCATGTGTGCTGGTGGTGGCGAGGAGGGAGAAACAACTGTTTGCCCCAGATGGTGTGTGGCCAAACTGACAAGTTAGAAATGCAGGGCTGGGGCGCCTGGGTGGCTCAGTCAGTTAAGCGTCTGCTTTTGGCTCAGGTCATGATCCCAGGGTCCTGGGATCGAGTCCCGTGACGGGCTCCCCGCTGAGCAGGGAGTCTGCTTCTCCCTCTGCCTCTGCCTACTTGTGCTCTCTTTGTCAAATAAATAAAATCTTTAAAAAAAAAAAAAATGCAGGGCAGGTAAGGAGTGGGAACAGGCTAAAAGGCATGCCTGCGTTGAGGCTAAAAGGAGGAGGCATGGTTGGGCGCCTGGCGGGCTCAGTTAGAAGAGTACAAGACTCCTGATGTTGGGGTCGTGAGCTCTAGTCCCACACTGGGTGCAGAGATTATTTAAAATTAAAAAATAAATTAAAAAAAAAAAGGAGGCATGACCGACAGAGCTCATCCGACATTAGCATGTCTTCCTCCCTCTAAGCAAGCCATACCCTGGGTGGACCTGAGTATGAGACTGAGAAGTTTGTGTGCTGTGATTTTTGAACTTAAACAAGAAAACGGAGACCTGTGAAATGTTAACTCATCTCTGAGTTTCCCCCCAAACCAATAAAGCTATAGCATTGTCAGTAAAATAATTGATAATTCCCACCATATAACTGCAGAGAGAGTTACGAAAAAATATTAAAATAAAAAAAAAAATACTTAAGGGACGCCTGGGTGGCTCAGTTAAGCGTCTGCCTTTGGCTCGGGTCATGATCCCGGGGTCCTGGGATCAAGTCCCGCATCGGGCTCCCTGCTCAGTGGGAAGCCTGCTTCTCCCTCTGCCTGCCGCTCCCCCTGCTTGTGCTCTCTTTCTCTGACCAATAAATCAATAAAATCTTAAAAAAAAAAAAAAAAACTTAACGAGAAAAAGAGCAACCAAAATGAGGAAACAATCAGAGAGTACAAAAACTAAATAGGACCACAGAAATCACCTAACTTAATCATTTCTTGAATAAGAAACACAGCTTTCTGCATGTAACTTGGGCGGGTAATGGCAGAATTTGGATTCAAATGCAAGTCAAATGACCTACTCATTGGATTATATGACCTCACTTACCTTTATGACAAACAAGTAAGAGTCATTCACTCAACAAATGTGTATCACACGCTTACTACTATAATACACGGAAGCAGGTATGGTTCAGAAGAGCCTAGTGCTAGGCCCTTCTCTAGGTACTGGGAATAAAATCAGGCAAAGTCACTGACCTGACAGAGTTTAATAGTCTAGTTAGAGGAGAGAATAAATTTTAATATATCAAGTGGGGATAGTGCTATGAAAAAAATTAAGCAGGGTAAGAGGAACAGGAGTGAAGGTGGTGGTAGTAAGAGAAGACTGCTAATTTACATAAGATAGATAATCAATGCCTCTCTCATAAGGTTACATCTGGGCCTAGACCTGAAGGAAGCAAAGGAGCAAGCTCTGGGGATATCTGGGTGGGACCGGTTGAGGAAACAGCCAGTGCAAAGGACCCAAGGCCAGGTGCCTGCTTGGCTTGTTTGGCAGCAAATTAAACTTTCACTATATCTGTAGCACAGTAAATATAACTACTGTACTGACAGCAAAGGCAACAATTTTATCAAAGCTGATAATGAAACAAAAATAGAGGAGGCTTAGACGCTAAGAGAATTAAAATCAAAGAGAAAATTCTATAACTACATAAACATTCTCTATCCGGAAAATCTAAATGATTGGGGCGCCTGGGTGGCTCAGTCGTTAAGCGTCTGCCTTCAGCTCAGGTCGTGATCCCAGGGTCCTGGGATCGAGCCCCGCATCGGGCTCCCTGCTCGGTGGGAAGCCTGCTTCTCCCTCTCCCACTCCCCCTGCTTGTGTTCCCTCTCTGTCAAATAAACAAATAAAATCTTTTTTTTTTTTAAAGATTTTATTTATTTATTTGAGAGAGAGAGGGAAACAGCATGAGAGGGGAGAGGGTCAGAGGGAGAAGCAGGCTCCCCGCTGAGCAGGGAGCCCGATGGGGGCCTCAATCCCAGGACCCCGGGATCATGACCTGAGCCGAAGGCAGTCGCTTAACCAACTGAGCCACCCAGGCGCCCAAACAAATAAAATCTTAAAAAAAAGAAAGAAAGAAAGAAAATCTAAATGGATGCTCGGTCACTGAATTTTTTAAGTACTGTATTATATACATGACACACTTCCTTCTTTAGGCAAACAACAGCTCAGAAACTCACAGCACAATTCACAAAAGCAAAATTATCAAATAAAAGAGAATCTAGGAAGGGCTTGGCCCCACAGGCACCTGTGTGCCAATCTCACGTGGAAGTGAAAAGCCAGAAAAAGCCAAGTCTGGGAGCTCAGAGCCATATGGCTCAAGCTTAGAATGCAATTCCAAGAAGTGTCCTAAAATGCTGCAAGCACAGCAACTGTGCTGGTGAGCTGTAGGAGAGAACATGATTCAACCACAATGCTTACATTCTGGTTCATTTGTTAAAGAAAAAAATTTTTATTTTGTATTCAGGTGCTATATGCTTAAATATGGATCAGAGTTTTTAAAACTGTAACTAAGTATGCGTAATATAATCCTATTTCTGAAGATACTAAAAGGGTATACACACTCAAAATGTCTTAAAGAATATACAAGAAACCTAACAGTGTGAGCTCTAGGAATAGCAGAACACGGAGAGAGGGACTTTTGGGAAGTAGATGTTTTTAGTTCTAAGAACTGCACTGGATAGTGTAGAGAATGCAAAAATATCAAATGGTCTCTCAAAAGGTAGAGAAATTCATAATCATAGAAGTCAAATGGGAAAGTGGTGACAAGCTGCTTGGAATGTTACAAATATCACTCTGAATATCATAAAACCAGCTTTGTAATACTTTCTACCAACAATAAGCCACAGCCAGACAGTTCATGTTTAGTGTGAAAAGTAAACAATCTCAGCACAGCTCCAGAGAACTCCACGAATCTCGTGCTATAAAATACAATGTTTACATCCCCCTACAAGCTCATCCATACATGTTGGTGAAATACTAATTTTCTACTTAGAGTTTCTTTTTCCCTATTCCAAAACATTTAAAATGCATTTAGTTTTAGTTTCATGTCAAGTCAATCAATAAAAATTAGTGAACATTATTACATGATGCTAGGTTTATTTCATAAACACACACCATTGAATTTTAAATAAAAATTATGCAGTACAAACTCACAAAGTAAAATTTGAACTGGATGATATACTTTACTACAGAAATAAATAAAAGGAAACAGAGATGAACTGCAGATTTATATTGAGAAATCATTCCAACAGTAGTATTCATAAACGTTACTAAACATGTTCTTCCTTTTTAATTAAATCATTTTTAAGTGACCACGCCAAGAACAGAGAAAACAATATCTAAGGGCTTCAGATGTTTAAAGGCTGGAAAAGACTCAAAACCATGTAGTAACTACTACCTCCCCCTCTGGGCGAGTTTCAGAATACAAAACCAAAACTACAACAGAAAACACCCTCAATTACTTAATCTTTCCTGAATGAAATTTCTGGGTGAGTCTACAGCCTCCCCAGACTCCAAAGTCCTGAAGGCTAGGAAGGGTCCTCCTAATGGCTAACATAAATCACGTCAGTTAAAGGGTGTGCTCATCAGTGCAAAGGAAGAACTGACAACCTTGACTTTTACAATATCCCTTACCAGCAGCAGCCTTCCCTGGTCCAGGCTACGTAACTCTAGTTTCTTTCAATTCTACACATGGGTCATCCCTGAAGCAAAGACAACTTTTAGGAATGGGATCATTGATTTTTAAAAGAAACTTTGTAGCCAGATTCATTTTACATACCTGAAAAATTCAAAGTTGAGACAAGCCTTTGGCAAGAAAAACTTATCATCTTGTTTGAACCAGAGTTTGCTCATAGCTGTATCCTGTGATGGAGAAACAATCTGGTTAATAAAATATGGGCACATTTGGCAAAAAGCTCAATCAAACCACTCTTCAGGAGGAGTAGGAGAGGCAATGTTGAGAGTTTCATGGCCTTGAGGCATACTCAGAGGGTCTCCAGGTGGGACGGTTGAAGAGAGAAAACTGCTGATTCTGGTAGCAGAGAGAAATCACCCTTCTGTCTCCCCTGGGTGAGGGAGATGGGGGACACAGCAGAGGAAGAGATAGACTGGAGAAGCCAATACCAACTGTCCTATCCCTGTCTTTCTGAACACTGAGAGGCAGACGCAGGAGTCCTTAGCGGAGTGCGGCAGCCAGCCTTCAAGGGGGGCTATAGCAATCCCTACCTGTTGGCATTCACATCCCTGTATAGTTGTCTCTCCCACAATGAACCAGGATTGATCTATGTGAGTAAGACTATGACAGAAGCGATGGCATGGTACCTCTGAGATTAGATTCTAAAAGACATTACGGATTCCATCTTGATCACCCTCTTTCTCTCTTGAACCACTCACTTTGGAGGAAGCCAGCTTCCATGTCAAACAACTCTATTGAGAGACCTATGTGGTGAAGAGCTAAGGCCTGCCAACAACCACACAACTGAATTTAGAAGAAAATCCTTCAGCCCTAACTGAGCCTGCAGAGATTATAGCCTTTGACTATAATCTAATAAGAGACCCTGAGCCAGAATTACCCAACTAAGCCACTTCCAGATTCCTGATCCTCAGAAACTGCATGGAGATAAATGTTTTCAGTTCCTAATTTTTGGAGGAATTTGTTATGTAGTAATAGATAACACAGCTAGAGATGAACAAATAAGCCACTACTTTAACTCTCCACTTCACTCATACTGTATTAAAAACTCTTGAAACTCTGACAAGAGATATAAATGTTCTCCTTAGTTTACTTTGAGAAGACCTATTTAAAACAAACAACAAAAAATAGGAGAGGTAAACAAGCTTTCTCTTTGAATAACCTAACCTCTAATTCATTAAAATGTCATTTTTTTCTTCTCAAACTTTTAATTTATATTCTAGTTAACATACAGTGCAATATTAGTTTCAGGAGAATTCAGAGATTCATCACTTACATACAACACCCAGTGCTCATCATAACAAGTGTCCTCCTTAATACCCATCACTCACCGAGCCCATTCCCGCCACCTCCCTCCATCAACCCTGTTTGTTCTCGATCTTTAAGAGTCTCTTATGGTTTGGGGGCACCTGGGTGGCTCAGTTGGTTAAGCGACTGCCTTCGGCTCAGGTCATGATCCTGGAGTCCCAGGATCGAGTCCCACATCGGGCTCCCTGCTCAGCAGGGAGTCTGCTTCTCCCTCTGACCCTCCCTCCTCTCATGTGTGCTCTCTCTCTCTCTCTCATTCTCACTCTCTCAAATGAATAAATAAATAAATAAAATCTTTAAAAAAAAAGTCTCTTATGGTTTGTTTCCCTCTTTTTAATTTTCATCTCCTCCCTCCCCCATATGTTCACCTGTTTTGTTTCTTAAATTCCACATGAATGAAACCATATGGTATTTGTCTTTCTCTAACTTATTTCGCTTAGCATAATACACTCTAGCTCCATCCACGGGGTTGCAAATGACAAGATTTCATTCTTTTTGATGGGTGAATAAAATTTCATTGTATATATGCGCCACATATTCTTTATCCATTCATCAGTTAATGAACATTTGGGCTCTCTCCATTGTTTGGCTAGTGTTGATAATGCTACTATAAACACTGGGGTGCATGTATCCCTTCAAACATGTATTTTTATAACCTTTGGGTAAATACCCAGTAGTGCAATTGCTGGATTATAGGGTAGTTCTACTTTTAACTTTTTGAGGAACCTCCATACTGTTTTCCAGAGCAGCTGCACCAGTTTGCATTCCCACTAACAGTATAAGAGAGTTCCCCTTTCTCCACATCCTCGCCAACACCTGTTGTTTCTTGTGTTGTTAATGTTAGCCATTCCAACAGATGTGAGGTGTTATCTCATCGTGGTTTTGATCCGTATTTCCCTGATGATGAGTGATGTTAAGCATCTTTTCATGTGCCTCTTAGCCACGTGGACGTCTTCTTTGGAAAAATGTCTATTTGTCTTCTGCCCATTTCTTAACTGGATTATTTGTTTTTTAGGTGTTGAGTTTGGTAAGTTCTTTAGATTTTGGATACTAACCTTTCATCAGATATGTCATTTGCAAATATCTTCTCCCATTCCATAGGCTGCCTTTTAGTTTTGTTGATCGTTTCCTTCACTGTGCAGAAGCTTTTTATCCTGTCCCAATAAGTCCCAATAGTTCATTTTTGCTTTTGTTTCCCTTGCCTCCTGAGACATGTCTAGCAAGAAGTTGCTGCAGCCGAGGTCAAAGAGGTTGCTGCCTGTTCTCCTTTAGGATTTTGATGGTTTCCTGTCTCACATTTAGGTCTGTCATCCATTTTGAGTTTATTTTTATGTAAGGTATAAGAAAGCAGTCCAGTTTTCCCAACACCATTTGTTGAAGAGGCTGTCTTTTTTCCACTGGATATTCTTTCCTGCTTTGTTAAAGATTAGTTGACCATAGAGTTGTAGGTCCATTCCTGGGTTTTCTATTCTATTCCATTGATCTGTGTCTGTTTTTGTGCCAGTACCACACTGTCTTGCTGATCACAGCTTTGTAATAGAGCTTGATGTCCAGAATTGTGATGCCTCCAGCTTTGCTTTCCTTTTTCAGGGTTGCTTTGGATATTTGGGGTCTTTTGTGGTTCCGTACAAATTTTAGGATTGCTTGTTATATCTGTGTGAAAAGTGCTCGTGATGTTTTGATAGGGATTGCATGAAATGTGTTGATTGTTTGGGTAGTCTAGACATTTTAACAATGTTCTTCCGATCCATGAGCATAGGATGTTTTCCCATTTCTTTGTGCCCTCTTCAATCTCTTTCATAAATGTTCTATAGTTTTCTGAATACAGAACTTTTACCTCTTTGGTTAGGTTTATTCCTAGGTATCTTACAGTTTTTGGTGCAATTGTAAATGGGATCAATTTGTTGATTTCTTTTCCTGCTGCTTCATTACTGGTGTACAGAAATGCAATAGATTTCTGTACACTGATGGTATATCCTGTGACTTTGCTGAATTCATGTATTAGTTCTAGCAATTTTTTGGTGGAGTCTTTGGGTTTTCTGCATAGAGTATCATGTCATCTGCAAATAATGCAAGTTTGACTTCTTCCCTGCCAATTTGGATGCCTTTTATTTCTTTTTGTTGTCTTGATTGCTGAGGCTAAGACTTCCAGTACTATGTTAAAGTCTTGTTCCTGACCTTAGAGGAAAAGCTCTCAGTTTTTCCCCACTGAGGAGAGCTATGGGTATCCCCACTGACATCAGCTGTGGGTTTTTCATATATGGCTTTTATGATGTTAAGGTATGTTCCATCTATACCTACTTTGTTGAGGGTTTTTATCAAGAATGGATGCTGTATTTTGTCAAATGCTTTCTATGCATCTATCGAGAGGATCATATGGTTCTTATCCTTTCTTTTATTAAGCTAATGTATCACATTGATTTATTTGTGAATATTGAACCACCCCCGCAGCCAAGGAATAAATCCCACTTGATCATGGTGAATGATTCTTTTAATGTACTGTTGGATTCAATTTGCTAGTATCTTGAGAATTTTCGCATCCATGTTCATCAGGGATATTGGTGTGTAATTCTCCTTTTTAGTGGGGTCTTTGTCTGGTTTTGGGATCAGGTAATACTAGCATCGTAGAAGGAGTTTGGAAGTTTTCCTTACATTTCTATTTTTTGGAACAGTTTAAGAACAGGTGTTAACTCTTCTTTAAATGTCTGGTAGAACTCCCCTAGAAAGCCATCTAGCCCTGGACTTTTGTTTGTTGGGAGATTTTTGATTACTGATTTAATATCTTTGCTGGTTATGGGTCTGTTCAGATGATCTATTTCTTCCTGTTTTAGTTTTGGTAGTTTGTATGTTTCTAGGAATTTATCCATTTTGTCCAGATTGTCCAGTTTGTTGGCATATTATTTTTCATAATATTCTCTTATGATTATTTGTATTTCTGTGGTGTTGGTTGTGATCTCTTCTCTTTCATTGATGGTTTTATTTATTTAGGTCCTTTCTCTTTTCTTTTTGATAAGTCTGGCTAAGGGTTTATCAATTTTATTAATTCTTTCAAAGAACCAGCTCTTGGTTTCATTGATCCATTCTGGGTTTTTTTGTTTGTTTCTGTATCATTTATTTCCACTCTAATCTTTATTTTTCCTTCTGTTGGCTTCAGGCTTTATTTGCTGCTCCTTTTCTAGCTCCTTTAGGTGTAAGGTTAGCTTGTATATTTGAGACTTTTCTTGCTTCTTGAGGAAGGCCTGTATTGCAAATATACTTCCCTCTTAGGACTGCCTTTGCTGCATCCCCAAAATTTTGGACTATTGTGTTTTCATTTTCATTTGCTTCCGAGTACTTTTTTATTTCTTCTTTAATTTCCTGGTTAACCCATTCATTCTTTTAGCAGGATGTTCTTTAACCTCCATGTATTTGTGGTCTTTCCAAATTTTTTTCTTGTGGTTGACTTCAAGTTTCATAGCGTTGTGGTCTGAAAATATGCATGGAATGATCTCAATCATTTTGTACTTGTTGAGGGCTGATTTGCGTGTGACCCAGTATGTGATCTTTTCTAGAGAATGTTCCACGTACACTCGAAAAGAATGTGTACTCTGCTGCTTTAGGATGAAATGTTCTGAATATATCTGTTAAGTCCATCAGGTCCAGTGTGTCATTCAAAGCCATTATTTCCTTGATTTTCTGCTTAGATGATCTGCCCATTGCTTTAAGTGGGGTGTTAAAAGTCCCCTACTATCACTGTATTATCAATGACTTTATGTTCGTTATTAATTGATTTATATATTTGGGTGCTAAGCTGGGGGCATAAATATTTACAATTGTTAGATCTTATTGATGGATAGATCTCTTAATTATGATATAATGCCTTTCATCTCATTGTTACAGCCTTGTTTGTCTGACATAAGTATGGATACTCTGGCTTTCTTCTGACATACATTCACATCCCCTCACTTTCAATCTGCAGGTGTCTTTAGGTCTAAAATGAGTCTCTTGTAGGCAGCATATAGATGGGTCTTTTTTTTTTTTTTATCCATTCTGATACCCTATGTCTTTTGATTGCAGCATTTAGTCCGTTTACATTCAGAGTAATTACTGAAAGCTATGAATTTAGTGCCATTATATTACCTGTAAAGTCGCTGTTCCTATAGACTGTCTCTGTTCCTTCCTAGTCTTTGTTACTTTGGGTCTCTCCTTCCCGCTCAAAGGGTCCCCTTTAATATTCCTTGCAGGGCTGGTTTAGTGGTCACGAATTCCTTTAGTTTTTGTGTTTCTGGGAAACTCTTTATCTCTTCTTCCATTCTGAATGACAGCCTTGCTGGATAAAGTATTCTCAGCTGCATAATTTTCCCATTCAGCACATTGAATATATCCTGCCATTCTCTTCTGGCCTGCCAAGTTTCTGTGGACAAATCTGCTGTGAACCTGATTCCCTTGTAGGTTAAGGACTTTTTTCCCTTGCTGCTTTCAGGATTCTTTGTGTATTTTGTGAATTTGACTATGTATGTCTAGGTGATGCCTGGCCTTTGTTGAATTTAATGGGAGTTCTCTGGGCTTCTTGGATTTCAATAACTGTGTCCTTCCCTAGATCAGGAAAGTTTTCAGTTAATTTGCTCAAGTAAACTTTCTGCTCCTTTTTCTTTCTCATCACTTTGTGGGACTCCTATGATAAGAATGTTACTATGTTTTAAGAAGCTGCTGAGTTCCCTAAGTCTACCTTCATGATCCAATACCTTTCCCTCTTCTTTTCAGCTTCATTTTTTTCCATAATTCTATCTTCTATATCACTGATTCATTTCTCTGCTTTGTTCATCCTCATTGTTATGGCATCCATTAGGGTTTGTATCTCAGTTATAGCATTTTAATTTTGGTCTGACTAGATTCCAGTTATTTTAACTCTACAGTAAGGGATTCTCTAGTGTCTTCTATGTTTTTTTCAAACCCAGGTAGTATTCTTATAATCATTGTTTTAAATTCTAGTGTAGAGGTACCTGGGTGGCTCAGTTGGTTGGGCGTCTACCTTCGGCTCAGGTCATAATCCCGGAGTCCCTCGATGGAGCCCCACGTCCAGCTCCCCGCTCAGTGGGGAGTTTGTTCTCCCTCTGCCCCCCTCCCCCGCTAATGTACTCTCTCTCTCTTTCTCAAATAAAAACATCTTTTAAAAATAAATAAAAGTTGGGGCGCCTGGGTGGCTCAGTCGTTAAGCGTCTGCCTTCGGCTCAGGTCATGATCCCAGGGTCCTGAGATCGAGCCCCGCATCGGGCTCCCTGCTCCACGGGAAGCCTGTTTCTCCCTCTCCCACTCCCCCTGCTTGTGTTCCCTCTCTCGCTGTGTCTCTCTCTGTCAAATAAATAAAATCTTAAAAATAAATAAAAATAAAAAGTAAATAAAAGTAAATAAATAAATTCTAGTTCAGACATCTTACTTATATTTGTATTGGTTAAATCCCTGGCTGTTACTTCTACTTCCTGTTCTTTCTTTTGGGATGAATTCCGTCTTGTCATTTTGTCGAGAAAAAACAAAAACAAAACAAAACAACAACAACAAAAAATTAGATCCTAGGTGTGTTTGGGTCTGCTTGTCAAAAGAAGCTAGATCCTATTTCCCCTAGAGCTAAAGCTCTGCAGCACTTTATGATCAGTAGACTTGGTACATGCAAGGGGTTTGTGCTGGTCTGGGGGAAGGGCCTGCTGCACTGATTCTCAGGCCTATTTGCCTTGTAGAGATGGGGGGTGTAAGTGGCTCCGATCTCTACTTGATGGTACTGTTTAGCTCACTGAGGTCAGTCAGTGCTGACGGGGTGGGGGTGAGGGGGAAGAATGGGGGATATAGCTCTGCTCTGCTCTCTCATCCCTGCAGTGGAAAGCTTGTGCCCACCACTATTCAGGAAGCTCTCACAGAAGAGCAAACAATTACCCCTCTTGTGCCCCAGCTTCCATCAAATCCCTGCCTTCACCCTGTCTGTGTCCAAGCTGTTTCATCTCAGGGTGCAGCTGGGTTTCTAAACTCCAAATTTTAGGGACTCCCGCAGCACCACCCCATGCTGATCCCCCGGGGGAGGATGTCTCCCCACTTTTGCTGCTTGCAGCCAGTCCCAGGAAAGTGGTCACAGGACTGTGAAGCGGTTCAGAGTTTATGGCAAAGCAGAACCAAAAGCAGGCACTAAGACTCCCTGCCCTCAGCTGGTGTCCCTGCTCCTATGCCTGGGAACAGTGCAACACATCGGTGCCACCCTTTCTTCTGTCCGTGGAGAGGTCTTGCTGCCACTCCTAAATGCGCTCCAAACAGGGGAACTGTTTCCCCCTGCGACCCAGGGGATCCTCAAGACTATACTGTCCACTCCCAGGCATCCACCCTTCCTCCCCATAGGAGCACCACTAAGCCAGGCACGACCCTGCCAGTAGGAGACTTCTAAAACTTCAGATTTTGTGTTCCGCTGCTTATAATACCTTGCGGTAGTCTCCGTAAATAGGGATCCCTCCCTTCTGCAGCCCCAGCAGTTCTTATCTCCCCCAGATCAACTCTCCACAGCTCCAACCTTCCACAATGCTACTTGTAGACTTGCAGTTTTGTTCTCTCAGTGCTCAGATTGATTTCTTGGGTGTTCAGAATGCTTTGATATTTATCTAGCTGTGTTCGAGGAATGAGGCAAGCTTAGGTCCCCTTACTCCTCCACCACCTTAATCCTCCCTTAAAATGTCATTTTTAAAGAAAAATGGTTGTCTAGTTAATAATCTAGTTGCTTGAGATAAATTTCAAGTTTCTAAACACTAATTCATCTCATTGAGTTGATCTGAATGTTAGGTCCTTTGAAGAAAAGAAAAAGAAAGATGTATGTCTACAGTGGTGAGTTTAGAAAGAGAATTTAGGAAAGAGGATGTGCAGTAATAATTTGATCCATTTTTCTACACAATTTACTCGAGGTGTGAAATAATGACACGAAAAGAATATTCTGAAAAAGGAAAAAAAAAAAAGCTCCATTTCTCAATCATCGTTCTCAATGGCTTATTAACTTCCTAACTTCCTTGTTCTCATCAACTTCCTAAAGCCACTCTAACAAATTGAGAACTTTTTTTAAGGGCAAGAAATCCAAGAGCTTCCCTTGGATATGCTTTCTTCCAAGGTTTAGAAATTCTCTTTATCTCTAACTTTCATGATGCAGCACAAATCAACTTCCTTACTTAGTCTTCAGTGAATATGGAAAGTAGGCCAATAACTTTCAGATCTGTGGTTGTACCCCAGACTTCATTTTTTTTTTTTCTGCGAAGAAAACAATACCTTAGATTCTAAATTGTTTAGTAGTTTGTTTGCTTTAACTTTTCTAGCCTTTTAATATTCCTTGCAGCTATTCTTTCTACAACTTTCTGGTAACTCTTAGGATGTGAGCCCCCAAAACCATCAGTACCAAATGAAAGAAATCATCTCTCCAGTCCCTCCCATGTAATAGGTGTATCCCCTAAATTTAAAAATCACCGATTCTAATATGTTACCTTAATAAGAGAAGGGTACGGTGTTGCTTCTTTTTCTAACGATAAAATCTCAAAATTCGTAGGAATAAATTCATTCTTCGTTGGAAGTTTAAATTTACCATTCAGGTCAGCATTTTGCCATTTCTGGATGAATAATGAAAAACACAAAAGCAATTAAAGTTGGATTCAAAAGTTTAAAATAGTCCTTTTGCTTAATATCTAGGCAAATATTAAGGGGATAAATGTCACACAGCTTTTCTTTTCCACTCCCAAGATCCACTGATGGCTTTTTGTGAAACTTGAGTTGGTCTCTCTGTTACTAATGAACATTTTGTACTTATTCATCTTTCCTCTTTACATATTTCCAAAATGACCAGCTGAGGTTAAGGGGCAATCTGCAACTACAGAAACCTGAGAGACTACTTGGTCCATATGAAGATCACATTGGCTCTAGCTCCTTAAAGAAGGAAGAATAATCTGTACAGGGATCTATTACAGAAGAATTAAACTTTCAGCTGCACTAAATTACTTCCATGTATGGCCTGAAAGCTAGACTAGAGGAGCTTCCTTCACTTCAGTACTGCTCCTTAAGGCCTGGTCCACAACTGTCCCAGATGACCACGTGAACTTCCAAGTGAACCAGTAATTCAAGGTCAAGAACAAAGAGGAGTCTTAAGCCTGCATTGTGCAACACGGTTGATACAACCTGCAGATTGGATGTGCTCGATGGGCTAGTTCCAAAAGCTAAGTGGGACAGATCACAGGTCAGTGACTGTTGGACTCTTATAAGACTTCATTATCCAAAAAAAAAAAAAAAAAAGCAGCCATGTGCCAATAATCCAGGTTCAGTAATTTGGTCTCCAGATGATCTAGCACAGCCTTGCAACTTCTGCAGTTCTATTTTGGTCCCTGAGTTTATACTTTTTGGCACTGGATGGTGGGGATGTTGGCCGTATTATTTATGAGTAGCAGCTTAGGTCTCCTGAATGGCTAAATAGTAGGGACTAGGAAATACGTAGTAAATAATTTCACCGCTAAACTCCCAGATAAATTTGGGTTGTTTTGTTTTTAATTAAGTCAGCTCTACCCCCAATATGGGGCTTGAACTCACAACCCTGAGATCAGGAGTCTTATGCTCTACCAACTGAGCCAGCCAGGTACACCCCAGATATATTTGTTTTTTTAAAAAAATCCCATTCAGGGGCGCCTGGGTGGCTCAGTCATTAAGCGTCTGCCTGAGGCTCAGGTCATGATCCCAGGGTGCTGGGATCAAGCCCCGCATCAGGCTCCCTGCTCTGCAGGAAGCCTGCTTCTCCCTCTCCCACTCCCCCTGCTTGTGTTCCCTCTCTCGTGGTGTCTCTCTCTGTCAAATAAATAAATAAAATCTTTAAAAAAAAAAAAAAATCCCATTCAGGAGGTGCCTGGGTGGCTCAGTCAGTTAAGCATCCAACTCTTGGTTTAGGCTCAGGATCGTGAGATCGAGCCCCATGTCAGGTTCTTTCCCTCCCCACCCCTCCCTCCACTTGCGCACTCTCTCTCTAAATTAAATAAATAAAATATTTTTTAAAAATTCCCATTCGGGGCAGGTTTGTTGTCATCAGAGGTTGGTGAATAGGGGTTCTCTTTTGTTTTAGGATTAATTCATGGGAGATCAGCATTCCTCACAGTTTAGCTAGATGGATATTTTCATACACAAAAGGGCTCCAGTGATCTCCTTCTGTGCTGTGAATAGGTCAGAGAAGTACCAGCAATGATTTTCTTAAACTATTTCTTCTTTTTTCTGTATTACACGGGTACACTTAAGAAATGTCCATTACTCAAGTTTAACTAGACTCTAGTCAGAGCAAGGCTTTCTGGTGTCTTCCCATGAATAAAGGACACAATCTCAAAGATATGGTGACAATGAAAATCAAAAAAGAAAAAATACTAGACAAGTAGATAAGACTCAAAAACAAAATCTGGACTACTGATGAATGGGGTAACATACTATCTAAACACACCTATTTTGAAACAAATTCTAATTCCCTTACACAGACAAAAGGAGCAATGAGACAATATGAGGCATACAATACAGCATCTCCTAAAGTGAAGACAGTGTGAATCCCAGATACTGTTCCCACCTGTATATACAGCACGACCGTGAGGCCTTTGGAGCCCTTGTATCTGTCTTTCATGCTCTCTACTTCCATCTCTTCTTGCCTGTTTTGGTGTCTTTGCTTCTCTGTGTACTTTGGACTTCAGTGATCTTTGACTGCATGAAGCTGGGAGTCTGCTTTCAGCCCTGCTGATCTAACAGACACATGAGAAGGTGGCCACAGTGCCATTTCTTCATGCAAAAACCTAAGTTCTAGCTCTCCATCTCCTTGTTCACTTTGCTCAGGACAGTACAGACAGCCATGGGCCATCACTCTCCATACTCTGGGCTGTGAGTTGGTTGATGTAGAGAGCTCATGCTCCTGTGTGTCCCTCACACATCAAATTTATTCACAGATGAGCAAACCCTACCTTAATGACTTCATCTGGTATGGCTTCTTGCTTGTACTGGGTTCCATACCACTCTTCTGTGTGGTCAGTTTTTCCTTCAAAGGACTTGGAAACTATTGCAACCCTAAAGGTAAGTGGAAAAAACAGACACCATAAACTCACGTTGGATACATGAATTTATAGAACCTTACTCATTAAAATATAAATAATATCCAAGAACATGGTGGGCCTCTAAGACCCAGTAAATCCGCTAACACTTAGTCAAAATAGGCAACCAAATATAGAGGTTTCTGACCATGGTCTCTGTTACCCTTTGGTTGGAGCCCTTCATTTTTAATGTGAAAAACTGCATGCAGGACTCTTGTGGGTAATGCTACTGACTAAAATTTTAAAAGAAGAGTAGCTAGGGAAAAAAATGGAACAAAGTCAGTTGTAAAATAGTCTTTAAAAAAGCAAAACAAAGTACTCCTTCCAGAAACAGCCGAGGACCAGGGTTAACAAAAGTAGCTAACCCCCCCACCCCAACCCTTGTTGGCTCATCCAGAGATCCAAAAAACCAAAAACACACTTTTATTATTATTCGCTAAGTTTGTGCTCTATGGTTTTTTTCCTGCCAGAGACTACCATCAAATATATCTAGTACATGTACATTGGCCTTCATGCTTCTAGAGGTAAAGGAAACAAGACCAAGAAACACCTCCCTATTTTCTGATTTGCCAGTTTGTTTGTGTGTGTGTGTGTGTGTGTGTGTGTGTGTGTGAGAGAGAGAGAAAGAGAGAGAGAGAGAGAGAGAGAGACAATGCTATTCTTTAATTCTATCTACAAAGAATTGGCTGCTGATATGGTATTCCTGATCTGGCCTAGCTGCCTCTGACCACTTAAGAATATATTCCATAGGGCGCCTGGGTGGCTCAGTTGGTTAAGCGACTGCCTTCGGCTCAGGTCATGATCCTGGAGTCCCTGGATCGAGTCCCGCATCGGGCTCCCTGCTTGGCAGGGAGTCTGCTTCTCCCTCTCCCACTCCCCCTGCTTGTGTTCCCTCTCTCGCTGTGTCTTTCTCTGTCAAATAAATAAATAAAAATCTTAAAAAAAAAAAAAAGAATATATTCCATAGAAAGAGAGGGAGGAATCATAGGGCTTAATGGATGGAAGAGTTCTGTTATCGTGTCCAGAAGAAGTGATCCATGTTGGCATTTTGAGAATTCCTTTTGCAGGTATACGTGGCGTGTGTATAGAACTCATGTGGCCACATGAAGGATATGTAATGTTTGTTAAGGACACTCATTCAATACATGACAGAGCCTCCTAAGACTCAGCCCGAGAAAGTGCTTCTACTCCTGGTGACTTCCTAAAAAACGAATGGACTGATTCTCAAGGAGAACTCCAAAAACTGTGTTAGGAAGTAAAATAACCTGGTAGACAGGTGGTATTCCTACCTTCTCTTCCATGAGGTGCCCGATTTTGGACAAGTTTGTTACATAGGTGGCTTTGGTCTCCCTGAATGATGGCCCACACATCAGAATAATGTACAAACTACTGATGACAACCTGTGAACACTGAAGCATTCATGTGGCAGTGGACACGGCCCCTGAAACAAGAGCACCTTAAACTCTGTCCTGAGAGAGAAAGTGAATAAGCTCAGGGAAGGCTGCCAGGTGCTTTGGAGGATGACTTAGGACACAGAAAGCAACAGACACTGGAGGCTGCTCAGTAATGCTCAGGTTAAAAAGGGGGAGAAGAGAGGCAATTGGTCAGGTACAATCCTAAGGGATTTAGATAGCTGTATACCAAAGTAAAGTGGATGGGTAACATTTGAAATGTTACGCTAGTAAATATGAAATAAACACAGTTCCCTCAAACAAGGCAAACATCAAATACTGTCCTGACAAAGAGGGATACCTTTGCAGAATAAGAACTAGTAGACCACTGAGGAATTTAAAACTGAAACATACAGTGAAAAACTATTTAAAAATAAATTATAAAAGGTAAGCAAGGGGAATAACAGAAGAGACAGAGTATATACACATCAGACCTACATAGAAATCTACAAACCAGAGTGTGAAAGCACAAGAGACTTAAGTTAGGAAAAAAAGAAGAGAAGGCACAATAATCTAAGTATGCCACGGAGAGCTGCAATATATTTAACTGCAGACAGCTGAGAAAAACTAGCACAGATACTGTTACATCCTTAGACTATCTGCTGGAAATCTAATTATGCTTAAAAATAGTCTTGAGTTTTTTTAAGTGTGTGTATGTGTGTGTGTGTGTGAGACAATGCTATTCTTTAATTCTATCTACAAAAAACTGACTGCTAGTATGGTACTAATATGGTCCTTAGAAAGAAGAGAGAAAAAGAACTTTTCTTTGTATACCGAAACTTGCAACAGTGAAACAGTGGGCTAGAATGAATGCCCACCACTGGCTTCAAGTCAGCCATTTAGAAATGTTCAAAGGAAATGAACAGCTGTTGAAGCTCTACAGAACTCATTCAGAAACAGTAAGCATCCTGACTATAGACGTTAAAAGGGAATACGGCTCCCCAGATATGAATTCTCATGAGATTTTTGCAAATAATCCCTGAGAGAGCAAAGGTGGAAAGACATCCAAGAATGAGGAGAGGCTTCACAGGTAATTGTGATGAATTCAAACAGAATTAATAGAGAGGGTACAGATCTGGCCATCAGAAACTTGGATTCTGGTCAATACTCTGACTTATTTTCTTTGAGATCTTGCCAAAATCACAGTTAAGATCTAAATTAGGCAAGTCTCTGGGCTTCAGTTTCACTACTTTTTAAGTAAGGATTCTAAGTAGATGAACTCTATCCTTCCACTAGAAGAATTCTACAATATCATGATATCAAATCATATTTTCAAAAGACAAGCCTCAAAGAAGAAAGAAGGTACAAAAAAAATCTATTGATGAGACCCAAAGCCAAACTTAAAGAATTGTGACAGGAAGGCCACAATGCTGAAGAAATTGAGGTTCATGAAAAATGCTAAAAAAACACCTTTTAAAAGGGTTTCTTAAAGAAAGAAGGAATCAAGAAAGATTAGGCTAAAGGCTTAGAGAAGTCAACCAACTTTTATTGAGCCCTTGGTAACTTGAATCTGAAAAAAACACAGTTCTTACCTGGAAGGACCTCATAATCCAACAGGACACAAGACCTAAAGCAAAATGTGATACACATTTTGGTCTCAGATTGGCAGATGACAGGACTATTGACCTCTTATTTATACTGTTTTTAGAAAAAACATGGGTCGGGGTGCCTGGGTGGCTCAATCCATTAAGCAGTTGCCTGCGGCTCAGGTTGTGATCCCAGGGTCCTGGGATCGAGCCCCACGTTGGGCTCTCTGCTCAGTGAGGAGCCTGCTCCTCCCTCTCTCTGCCCCTGCCCCCCCACTTGTGCTCTCTCCCTCAAATAAATAAAATCTTTTAAAAAAAGAAAAAACATGGGTCTTTAAACTGCAAAGGTGGACCAAACAACAGAAAAAAAGGGGGTTGAAACCCAGGCCAGGATTAATGAGTGAGCCAGCCAAGTAAATGAATTCACATCTCCAACGCAGATCATTCACATTCTCTGATGCTTAGGCAACTAACAAATCCCAGGTAGGATCACTGCCCATCAACTTTTAGAAACACTGGAGGACAGGAGAAGAGGCAGAAGATGGAGATGGACAAATGCTCTAATTTTCAGAAAGGGAAAGGAGTGGAGCCTAAAAAAGCGTAAGCCAGTGGTTTAGGCACTGACCTCTCACAAAAGTCTAGTCAACTGTCAGACTACCAAACATTTAGACAAGAAGACAATTATCCTAGGACCTGCACAGATTCAGCAAGAACTCCTCCTAAACAAAGATTTACTTATGACTTAGGCAGGGGATGTGGCCAAGACTCTATAGCTGTACTTGTAGATTTAATTTGGCAAAACGGAAATCCTGTCGCATGGTAC
This sequence comes from Neomonachus schauinslandi, assembly GCF_002201575.2. Classification (NCBI taxonomy): domain Eukaryota; kingdom Metazoa; phylum Chordata; class Mammalia; order Carnivora; family Phocidae; genus Neomonachus; species Neomonachus schauinslandi. Next base: position 120,258,213 of record NC_058408.1, read on the forward strand.
AACATAGATGAACCTTAAAGACATTATGCTAAGTGAAATAAAGATACATTGTATGAGTCCACTGATATTAGATATGTAAGTAGTCAAATTCATGAAAACAAAGTAGAATGGTTGTTACCAGGAGATGGTAAGAGGGAGAAAAGAGGACTTGTTTAATGGGTACAGTTTCAATTTTACAAGGTGAATAAGTTCTGGAGATCTGCTTCACAACAATATTAATATATTTAACAATATGAATATAATACTGAACTGTACACTTAGAAATGGTTAAAACTGTAAATTTTATATTATGTGTTTGTTTTTTTTTAAAGATTTATTTATTTGAGAGAGAGAGAGCACATGAGAGGGGGGAGGGCCAGAGGGAGCAGCAGACTCCCTGCCGAGCAGGGAGCCCAATGCGGGACTCGATCCAGGGACTCCAGGATCATGACCTGAGCCGAAGGCAGTCGCTTAACCAACTGAGCCACCCAGGCGCCCCTATTATGTGTTTTTTTACCACACAAAAAAGACATCCTCTGAACATATATGTGTGGACCTATTTCTGGACTCTGTTCTATTCTAATGATTTCTTTTTGATCCTCAGGCCAATGCACAATGTCGTAATTAACATAGCTTTATAGTTAGCCTCCAAATCCAATAGTTTGAGTCCTCCAACTTTTGTTTTTATGTTCAAGAGTGTTATGGCTGAGCACTTGGGTGGCTCAGTTGGTTAAGCATCGACTATTGATTTCATCTCGGGGCATTATCTCAGGGTCCTGGGGTCGAGCCCCCTGTCAGGCTCCAGACTCAGCATGGAGTCTGCTCGAGATTCTCTCTCTCTCCCAATGCCCTTCCCCCCCCACCCCACACTTGCTCTCTCTCTATGATAAATAAATAAATCTTAAAAAAAAAGAGTGTTATGGATAATCCAGGTCCTTTGTATGCCCATAGGTATTTTGGAATCAGTTTACCAATTACTAAAAGGAAAAACGGCTACTAGGATTTTGACTGTGATTACACAGAGTCTATGAATCAGACTGGAGAGAATTTAATAGCAAATCTCCTAACAAGGTCTTTAATTTCTTTCGGCACTGTTTTGTAGTTTTATATGTTGAAGTCTTGCTTATCTTTGATTAAATTCATTCCTAGTTATTTACATTTTTGTTGCTATTGTAAATGTTTTCTCTTTCAATTTTGAAATAATTACAAATTCATAGGAAGTTACAAAAATAATAGAGGGAGGTCCCGTGTACTCTTCACCCAGTTCCCTCAATGGTTAATTAACTCTTACATTAATTATAGTAAAATACCCAAACTAGGAAAATGGCATTGATAGAATGTGTACATAGAGTTAGTTCTATGTCATTTTATCGTATTTATCACATTGTGTAACTACCAATAATATTTCTTTTCCCATCGTTTGTTGCTAGTACATGTCTGGAAAAGTGCAAACAATGGTAACTAGGAAAAAGACTTTGATGGAATAGTTCTGTCAGAAGGATTTTTCTTCTTCAAAAACTTCTACCAGATTGTTGATTTTATTCATAAAATGACTGTTCCAAAAAACATATTTACTCAATCTCCAAGTTCCCAGGAGAATTTTGGAATTATGTGCTGGACAGAGGAAAAAAATAAAAAACACAAAATATGTGCCCCTTAAGTATATTCCTAGTATTATTTCACTTTGGAAAACATGGATGAAATTCAATTTTGAGGCAGAAACATCATGGGATAGTTCCTCAGCTCTTTAGGGCTGAACCTCCTCTAATAAGAATATGTTACTGTAAGAGCTCCTCCAACTTTTGATCTCTTGGTTAATCACTGGTGAGTGAGAAGGATTCTGAGACTGTAATATGTCCACTTAAGAAAAAAGAGGGTGTCCTCACTTGTTTATGATTATGAAGCCAGATATGTAATCTGACACCTTGGGTATTTGACTTAGGATGAAGTCAGGTTAAGATGATCTATTATTACATTTTATTCATGATAATGAAATTATGATTATTATTTTTTTAAGATTGATTTATTTGTTTTAGAGAGAGACAGTGGGAGAAAAAGAGAGAGAGAGAGGGAGAATCCTCAAGCAGACTCCCTTCTGAGCATGAAGCCCAATGCAGGGCTCAATACCAGGACCCTGAGATCATGACCTGAGCCAAAATCAGGAGTCAGATGCCCAACTGACTAAGCTATCCAGGCACCTCTTGTTTTGTTTTTTAAAAAAGTCTTCATGTGGGCGCCTGGGTGGCTCAGTTGTTAAGCATCTGCCTTCGGCTCAGGTCATGGTTCCAGGGTCCTGGGATCGAGCCCCACATCGGGCTCCCTGCTTGGCAGGAAGCCTGCTTCTCTGTCTCCCACTTCCCCTGCTTGTGTTCCCTCTCTCACAATGTCTCTGTCAAATAAAATCTTTAAAAAAAATTAAAAAATAAAAAAGTGTTCATGTTTTAGAGATCCTGCCTCAAAATCATCTAGAGTGGAGGGAGGATGAGTGAGGAGAGGGGTAAAGATAAGAAAGGCTGGTCACGTACTGATTTGCTGATGTTTGGTATTGCTTCATTATACTATTCTTTCTACTTTAATCATGTTCGATAACAAGTTTAAAAGCATTTTATTCACAATTCCAAATTTTCAGCTTCTAATCATTACTGAAAATTTAGTATGTAGCAGTAAAATCTGTAGAGTGACTCACCGGACATTTTCTGGTCTGAGTTTATCGAGAACCATCTCTATTAAGTCAGGTCTAAATTCTTCCAGTAAATATTCAGCTGTGAGCACTTCTTCTAGGGGATAATACTTATTAAAAGGAAAATAGATAGATAAATAAAATATGCAAGGCTACTATAGAGTCTAACTTATTAAAGCAAACAAATCTCTAACACATTAAACCCATTATTTTACACACACACCCCACATCCTCCTTCAATTAAATTTTACTCTGCTGGAAAAATTTCTTTTTTCTTTCTTACCACACTTGAAGCAGTTTCCTGTTGTACAATGATTTTGCAGTTAATCCCCACATACATTTACATGATAGCAAAATCACATTTTTTTTTTCAGGGAAAAGTGTAATATTTCTGGCTAAAAACTGAATACTTGTTAATGAAGAAAATTTGATAGTGAAATGCTGACACCTATAGGATTCTTAACATAAAGTACATACATTTTTATAAACAGAATTTCCTCTCAAATTTCTATGAATGAAATCAGAAAAGCATTTAGAAAGTTGTTGTGGGGGGAAATGGCTTATGTTTTTGGCTAGGGAAGAAAAATAATGTCGAAGATGCTTTCTATTAGTAAAAGCAACCTCCAATACACTCAGACTGATTCATTCATTCAACAAATATTTAACGAGTATCTACTCTGTGCCAGGCAAGATAGATCACGTCCCTGCTCCCTAAGGAGCTTATATTTTTTTTAATTTTTGCATACAATAGTACATTTAGTAATAACAGTAATTCATTTGGGGATTAAGACTCAAGGCTGAACTAAAATACTAAACAACAATGAACATGTAAGTTAGGAGAGGGAGTGAACAGAGTTTTAAAGTTTTTTGTTTTTAATTCCAGTATGGTTAACATAGAGTGTTATATTAGTTTCAGATGTACAAATACAGTGATTCAACAATTCTATATTACTCAGCGTTCATCAAGATAAGTGCACTCTTAAAAAAAAAAAAAAAAAAGATAAGTGCACTCTTAATCCCCTTCACTTATTTTACCCAAGGAGCTTATATTGTAATTGGGAGGGAGGTAGACAGTAAACAAATAGTGTCATTATAGTGATAGGTGCTATGAATTAAAAAGGGGCGGGGCGTGACTGGGATGTCAGGGAAGGTCTCTGTGAGGAAGAGACACCTAAGTGGAAATCCAAATGATAAGAACCCAGTCATGCAAAGACCAGAGAGAAGAGAGTTCCAGGTAGAGAAAACAGCAAATATAAAAGGTACTAAGAGGGAGGAACAAACTTAATGCTTGAAGATCAGGCAGGCAGGCAGGCAGCCAGTATAGCTGGAGGAGAATGAGAATGGGAGGGATGAGCTGGGGAGTTATACAGAACACGGTTAGAGAGACAGGCTGGGGCCAGATCACCTTGTAGGCCAATGTGACATTTTGGATTTTATTCGAACTCTGACAGGAAACTACTGAGGACTTGACACAGAGAGGAGAAACAATCTGATTTTGGTTTTCAAAAGATTACCAAGACTGGGATAATAAACTATAGTGTGGAACAAGAGGGAAAACCGAGATCCCAGGTAAGAGATTATAATGGTAGTCAAGGCAAGAAATGATGGTAGCTCAGACTAGGGTGGTAGCAACAGAAATGGAGAAAAGTAGATGATCTATATAGCTTTCACATAATTAGCAACTGACACATTGTAGAATTGAAAAATATTTAAATCGAAGAAGCAAAATGCCTCTGTATGAAAAATCCTATAGATGATAATTTTTAGGATGATGAAAATTAAGATTTTAAGCATTGCTTGGCATCAAAGTTTGCCTGGTTGCTACAAAGTCTAAAGTTTTATACTGCAGCTTCAATTTTTATCATTCATGTAGTACTAAAGGTAATATATGCAGGATCACAAAAATACTCTACATACAAATGTACACATAAAATAACAAACTTACATGCAATATTCCTGCAATCTTAGAGGTATAGCCCCGTGGCCTCTCTTTATCTTTAAACCTAAATGCAACAGCATTCAAGTCCTAAAATGTAAAATTAATCCAATTATACATAAGTCAACTACTATTTAGAAATACTTTAAAGAAAAAAAGGTTCTTTCTGTAGTGTTTAGTTTGCACTACAGACTTTCTACTCCACATGTAACTTTATCAGAAAAAATCAGCTATGCTTGATTTAGAAATGTACAGAACATGAATGAAAATAACCAAAACAGAATATGATTCTTTAGCCTAATTATTGAAACTATTAGTCAAAGAATTAGGAAAACAGGAAGAACCTTGCAAGATCAACAGTTGCACAGATGATCATTTTGTTGATCCATTCAGAGAACTGCACCCAGATTAGAAGTTCCTGTCCTAGGTTCCACAAGCAGAGTATCCCTTTAAACTTTTACCTAAGTAAAAAGGATTTCTCTCATCCTAAAATACATTTCAGAATCTCAATAGGCCTTAAATATAAAGTACATATTTTTATAAAACATTTAAAAGAAGGCTTTAAAATTCTGGAAGGGGTTGCCTGGGTGGCACAGTCAGTTGAGCATCCAACTCTTGGTTTCGGCTCAGGTCGTGTCTCAGGGTTGTGGGATTAAGCCCTGTGTCTGCCTAAAACACTCTTTCTCCCTCTCCCTGTGTCCCTCTCCCCTGTGTGCTCTCTCTCTCTCTCTCTCTCAAATAAATAAATAAATAAATCTTTAAAAAAAAAAACACACACAATCATATATATAAAACAATTCACAATTTCTTTGAAAGTTCATTGTAGATTTTTGTCAGCAGATCTGAAAATGACAGAGGCTCATGAAGCTTCAGGCAAACAGTAAGGTACACCCTGACAGATATAAGCTCAAGAAACTGCTGGCTTTCGGGGCGCCTGGGTGGCTCAGTTGGTTAAGTGACTGCCTTCGGCTCAGGTCATGATCCTGGAGTCCCTGGATCGAGTCCCGCATCGGGCTCCCTGCTCGGCAGGGAGTCTGCTTCTCCCTCTGACCCTCCTGACCCTCCCCCCCTCTCATGTGCTCTCTCTCTCAGTCTCTGCCTCTCAAATAAATAAATAAAATCTTTAAAAAAAAAAAAAAGAAACTGCTGGCTTTCTTCTGAGGGATAGAAAAGCAATGTCTTTTTCCCTCAGAAAAAAAGGTTACTTGATGCCTTAGCCCTAATTGTGCCCCAGATAGCCAATCAAAGTAGTACAACTAAGCTTTAACTAAAGCTACTACGCATTGCAAGATTTTAGAGTTTAAATAACGACAAAAACCCCCAAAACTTTAAATTTCACCGAGCCTTAAATTTAAATTAATTCACATATATATGTTTTCTGAAAAATTTCCTTAAGAAAAATTTTGGTGAAACAAAATTACCTTGCATTCTTGGAAAACCCATTCTTGAGGTCCTTCTGCACGTAACTTCTGAATGTATTGAAACATGTGCAAAATTATATCTTCAACGTGTACTGGAAAAAAAGGGGCATACTTAAAAACCATTCAGTCCTTGAATCCATCAAAGCAGTGAGCTCACTCCTAAGGTAAAGTCAGGTGAGTAGAAACCAGAGACTGGTTTTAGGGTCCCACACACAGGGCCCTCCAGGGTCTGGGATATGTGACAGAAAGGACTTTGGGGAAGTTAATGAGCCAATGAAAAGCCAAGTACACATTTCACAAGTGCAACATAATGACAGGTCGTTAAGAAGAAAAAATCATTCATGAAATGAAGGCCAAGTTGCGCATGAAAAATAAAATGGATGAATTATAAGAATTAAAGGTTTTATGGCTTTACAAATTAAACAGATCCACAGCATGAAGAAATTTTAGAAAATGTATCATAAGAAGTCAATTTTCATTAAAAAACCAAAAAGGTCAATACTTACATAATCCTTCCTCAGTCAGGTCCACATTAATGATAAAAAACATAAAACCTCGGGCTCCTTCCTTCTGTCCACCAACAAGAGTGTTTACCCAGCCTGTAACATTCAAAGGAAATCAAAACAGGGTTGTATGTGTGGTTTCTTTTAAGACAAAGAATGTTCTTTTTAATTTATACTATATGTTCCCAAGATATGAGAATGGACCACTTGCAGAAAAGAGCAGAAAAAATGGGTTCAGAAAAACCATTTCAGACACTGTGGAAGACTGATGGGATTTTTTGGGTTGGGAGGTTCCTCAGGACTCTTCAAGTCAGTTCCCAGGCAAGAGTAGACTACCACGCTTAAGTATTACATAAAAGCAGAGCCTGAGTTGAGAGGGGCTTTGGAAATCATCTACTGACTAGATCCTAGTACACCCTCTGGTCTGAAGGATAAGAGCAAGCAAATAAATAAGGTATACTGTTATTTCAGAAATGGTGAAGAATACCCAATGTGAGCTTTTACTTTCGAACCTCTCTGTTATTTAAAACATGTAGCACAGTATCTTTTGAAAAATCTAAACTTCACTGCACAATTCTGAAGGGTAAAACAATTATGGGGGGGGGGAACCCAAAGCAAAAAGAACAAAAGCACACTAACAACTACCACCTCACTCTCCCATAGACCCCAAACCAACCTACCCACAAATGCTCCTTCACACAAAAAAATCTAGGAGAAAACGAGAGCCAGAGTAAAAGGATGGGGGGTACTACACTCAGAAACTGGTGCCCAAAAGACTTACCCTTTGACTTCAGTTCTGATAACAGACTTCCAGGACCTTCATGACCAATGAGATGACCAAGATAATGGCCAGGATTTGATTTGTAGTATTTCTGAAGGTCAGGTATGGGAAAAGTCACATACAGATTCCTAATATCCTTAATGGGTACTATTTTGTAAAGTTGCTGGAAAAAAAATAATCAAGAAAGATTAGCTATATCAACTCCTACTGAATAAAATATTTATAAACTATGAAGAATACAGATTTTCATGGAAAAATCCCAAATTCAAAAGAGAATCAATTGCCAGAGAAAACTGTACTGACCACAAAAAGTAACTGGCCTGGGCTCTCTCTAAGTGGACTTTCATTACAGTTGGTGCACAGCCTATTTCTGGTCCCCTCGACCATGCGGCTCAATATGCTTGCCTTCTGGCACTGGAGAACAGCTTCTACAGTTTATCAAGGCTCTAACTACAAAAACTACTTTTAGCATGCAAAGATCAGGTATCTGTTGAATTTTTTTGGTGAAACATTATCCCTAATAAATGTGAAACTGATTCAATTATTCAAACAAATATTAAAAATTGTATAAACAGGGGTGCCTGGGCAGCTCAGTCATTTGGGTGTCTGCCTTGGACTCGGGTCATGGTCTCTGGGTCCTGGAATCAAGCGCCGTATCAGGCTTCCTGCTCAGCGGGGAGTCTGCTTCTCTCTCTTTCCCCCTTTGTCTCTCCCCACCACTCGTTCTCTCTCAAATAAATAAAATCTTAAAAAAAAAAAAAAAAGGATGAAAAAAACCTGTATAAATAAACCTTTCAAAATTTTTCATCTACACTTTGGTAAACTAGGCATATATTATGTCCATGAATTAAAAAAGAAAAAATATCAGAAATACATGCACTTACTTTAAGATGTTCTTCTTGGAAAGGGTGTTCAGGAAATTCTGGCAGTGGGACATTTTTGTTCTCAACTTCAGAAAATAACTTTACCACCAGATTAGTCAAGTTGTCTAAAGATTCTGTAAGAAAACAGACAATGAAAACAGAACTTAAACTATCATAACATGAGAGGTAGTATTTAAAACCTTAAGATCATATATACATATATAAAATCACTACGATTTTTACCTTAAACTTACACGTTACATGTCAATTATATCTCAATAAAGCTAAACAAAACCTTAGGATCTCCTGAAAAACCTTCCGACTATTAAAATGAAAATCTACGATTTTTTTAAAGCTTCATCTGATGAAGTTGAAGCACTCCGTTCAACCCTGTCAGTGCCTGTGTAACTTCTAAAGCTAAGCAATACCAATAATGATGATAACTCACACATGTCTAGCTCTTTACAGTTTAAAAACTGTTTCACAAATGTTGTCTTGCAATAAATTTAAAACACGTATTAAAGACGGTAATAGAATAATTGGCTGCACTTGGAAAACTATTTGATCTACAATTGCCAACAGGCACATACTAAACCATCAGCTGATAGATTATAACATATACTTTATAAATAGACACAATCTAAGCCCATTGTTAAAAGTCAAATGTTAGAGTCTGTGAGTGATTCTGTGGGGAAAGAGTACAAAATGATAAAAAAGAATCTTGGGTGGGGAGACTAGAGGACCTGGATCCTAACCCTGGCTTCCCCAACCATATCAACTGACTACCTGGTTAACCACTTCAGGTTCTGTAAAATGAGAACACTGGGTGAGATAATCACAAGCTCTTCCAAGGTCTAACATTATATGATTCTGTATCATGATGTGCCAAACTCATTCAAAGACTTGTAATTGTTGTTAGAATGATATGGCCCCTAAAGCTATTCTATGTTATCGCCTACCTATATTCTTTTATAGAGTTATACTTGAAAAGCTTATAAAGATGTATAATATGTTCACTGCAGCACTGTTTATAACAAAAACTGGAAATGACCTAAACATCTATGAGCATGTGAATATTATGAAATGTCTATACATTAGAATTTTATGCAGTCATTAATAAGGGAGAAATCTCTATGTGCTGATACAAAAGTATCTGAAAGCCCTATGAAGTGAAAACTGCACGCAATCTCAATTTTTTAACAGGCACACTTACATGTGAGTATATTAACAAAATCCCACTTTTGGAAGTATAACAAGAAATGACTTAAGGTGAGATATCTGAGGAGAGGGCATTGTCATCACAGGATGGGAGGAAAGAGAAAAACTTGATTTCTACTTTATACCTTTCTTTGTGGGATAAATTTTTTTCCATGTACACATATTTCCATCATTCAAAAAATTAAAAAGTGAAAAAAGGTTCTTTTTTTTTTTTTTAAAGTAATCTCTATGTCCAACATGGGGCTCGAACTCATGGACCCTGATATCAAGAGTGGCATGCTCTACTGACTGAGCCAGCCAGGTGCTCAAAAAGTTATCTTTTTATAAACAAGATAACCCCTCACCTTGATTCTGTCTCCTCAAGAATAGGTTATTTATAAATGGTATAAACATTCATCACCTGTTACTGTCAGGAAGCATTTGGATCAAGTAAGAAATTTCCCTTGATATTCTATGACCCATTTTGAACTTTTCCATGAACTCTTTAGAGAGCACTTAATCACTATTTGAGATTTGCCTTTATATCGTATGAAATTCTTTTAGCCCTATGAATATGGGCATTTGCACTTTACTTATTAAACATACATATTTTTCCTTCAATTTTTTGATATGTATGCAGGACCTCAAAATGTCCAGAGCCAAATATGAGGTGGACCAGTGGCTGCTTGTTAAATGACAAGTAAACTCAGGGATGGAGTGGGTGTATCTGGAGAAAGAGATGGCAGAGATATCTTTACGCACAGATGGAACATATGACTTGAAACAAGGTGGGCAGTAAACAAAGGTTTATCAACCTGAGGTGCTGGCTACAGTGAAGCCCTTTAGACTAAGCAAGGTTCTACCAGGTAGGCCCTTCGAGTATTTCTACCCTAAAAGCGTAAGTTCACAGTGTAGCTTTTTAAAGGTACAGCAGCTATCTGATACTGCAGTCTGTCTTCCCCACTAAGCAGTGCGCTACTGGAGATCAGGGAACTGAGTCCCTTTCACCGTTACATCGTGAGGACTTGGCAATCCCAGTGTCTGTACTTGATAGTTACCTACTTGCCAAGTTTCCAGGTAATTAGTGCTGCCACAACTAGAGGGATGATCCCGTGGGAGAACAGAGAAAAACCTTTTTGTCCCTTTGTGACAGAGATCCTTCCACATGGTTATTCTTTCTCTCCCCTCATCCTAGAAGAAGGAGCGGATTTTCTATTAATCCTCTGAGAGATCCTGTTTCCTCCTCATACCTCTTGTGCTGCAAGGACACCTCTCCCAGGTCCCTCATCAAGTCCACTGAGCTCAGCACAGGTCAGTCACACCAGGAGAGTGATGTGTATGCAATCAGGGAACTGAAACATCTGTTTCTTTTAGACACTTACTCTGTCACTTCCAATAAACAGGGAACAAGGAAGGCAGGCCTGCTGCCTGATTCATCTGTTGTCATTATCACTCGCCCAATAAGTGCTTACTGAAATCAAGTGTTTTTCATCTCAATACAACACAGACAAAAATATTCCCAGGACTAGGCTCTAAATACCAAGTGATATTTAACACTCTAGAACTAGCTACTGTTAGCAAGCACACAGAATTATAGAGACACTTTTTATTTCATTGGCTTCACCCCTTAGACCCATTTTATATCCTGGTTCTTATTACCAACTTAAAATATATAAGTTGCTTATTTTCTACTTACAAATGTAACATTTGCCAAAAGTAGAAAACTAACAACAAATGTAAAAAGAAAGAAACAAAATCGTTCATAATCTTATGCTTATGGGATGCTTAAAAGTAGCTACCATTTATGGAGCATTTGCTATGTGCCAGGCACCATGCTAAACATTTCTGCATTATCTTGATTAAACCTCATAACAGGTTATGAGGTAACACGCCTCCATTTTAAAAATGTAAAAATTAGAGTTCAGAGATCTGAAGTAACTCTGTTAGCTCAAGGCCACACAGCTAAGTAGGTGGTATATCTGGAATTCAAACTCAAACTGTAAGAGTCTAGAGCATGAGTTCTCAAGTACTATATCACATTAAATTTCTAGTATGTTTTTCTATTTTGTCTTATGTCTACACCATATATGTCTATTATAATTTTTTATAAATCCCCAAATGGATCATATAGCACATAGTTTTTAGAGTGCTTTTGCTTTCTATTGGACACATTAAGAATATTTTCCCATGGGGGCGCCTGGGTGGCTCAGTCGTTAAGCGTCTGCCTTTGGCTCAGGTCATGATCCCAGGGTCCTGGGATTGAGCCCCACACCAGGCTCCCTGCCCCGTGGGAAGCCTGCTTCTCCCTCTCCCACTCCCCCTGCTTGTGTTCCCTCTCTCGCTGTGTCTCTCTCTGTCAAATAAATAAATAAAATCTTTAAAAAAAAAAAGAATATTTTCCCATGTTATTAAAACACTGTCATAAAATTATTTATTCATTCAATATACATTTTACCATGTGTCTATGATGTGTCAAGCACTAACTCAGGCACTGGGGACAAAGCAGTGAACAAAACAGCTTCTATTCTCAAGTAAATTACTTTCTAGTATGGTGGGCAATGATAAATATTTAATATTTCAGGTGGTAATAAATGTTGTAAAGAAAAATAAAGCAGGTAGGAGAATAGAAAGTGAGAGAAGAGATGCAATTTTCTATAAGATGCCCTATTACATAGCTATAACATCATTATTTAACCCATCTTCTATTAATGAACAATCAGATCGTTTCTAACTTTTCACTAATACTATATTGACAGAAATAATCCTACTGCATCAACTTTTTGAACAACTCTGGTTATTTCCTTAGATTGCATTTCCAGAAGTAAAAACAAACTTTTTAAGGATGATGCACCATGTTAACCTGTTCTCCAGAAAGTCTAGAACAATTGCATAAATGGTATACATCATCACCAATACAAAAGGGCACTGCTCCTCCATAATGAGTATTACTTAAAAACAAAATTATGGTAATTTAACAGGAGGAAACACTATATTGTCTTACTTAATTTGCATTTAAAAAGTCAAACCTTTATATGGAAGCAGCCCAAGTGTCCACTGATAGATGAATGAAGATGTGGTGTATATATACAATGGATTATACTACTCAGCCATAAAAAAGGATGAGATCTTACCATCTGCAACAACACCAATGGAGCTAGACAGTATAATGTTAAGTGAAATAAGTCAGTCAGAGAAAGACCAATACTGTATGATTTCACTCATATGTGGAATTTAAGAAACAAAACAAAGTGTGGGGGGGGCGGGGAGGAGAGAGACAAATCAAGAAACAGACTCGTAATGACAGAGAACAAACTGATGGTTACCATGGGGGAAGTTGAGGGGGATGCGTGAAATAGGTGATGGGGATTAAGGAGTGCACTTTTGTGGTGATGAGCACTGGGTGATGTATGGAATTGTTGAATCACTATACTGTACACCTGAAACTAACATAACACTGTATATTAACCAACTGGAATTAAAAACTTTAAAAAATAAAATTAAAAAATAATAAGAAAATAAATAAAAAGTCAAACCTTTGTTTATATTGCAAATCATTTTTCCAGTGTATCATCATCTGCCTTTTTTTCCCCCGTTATCTGTCTTTTAATCTTGTTCCTAGTTTTCTGAATTGTTACAAGGTCAAATCTGTTAATCTTTCCCTTTATACTTCCTTTCTTTGCTTTTATATGTTTATAGTACCTACTAGTAATTTATATTTTTCTCAGGTCTCCATTTTAAATCATCTATACTCCTTTTTAGAACACAGAGTTAAAAACAAAATTCCTTGTTCCTTCTCCAACAAGGAAATCATTTTCAAAAGCCTCTGAGCAGATAAAAGGCCATATATCCTTCTCCCAACACTTTCAAAGAGCCAAATGGAAAACTTAAGATTACCCAATTCTATGAAAAATTTTAAGGATTCTTACCTCGACCTAACACACAAATAGCCATTAAGTTGGATGAATAATAAGTAGAATGGAATTTCAGTAGCTCCTGTCTTACATCAATGCCTTCTTGGTTTGGTCTAGTCTCTAAAGTATATTTGTTACCTGAAAAGGAAGAAAAACATTTCTTAGAAAAAGAAAAATATGTGGACTTTAAAGTTATGGAATTATTACTGACACTGCTATAAAGTAAACCTAAAAAACAGAGTTCTAGCTAACATACATAATGATTAATATGTCTGAACATAAGCTGGATAAACAGGAAAGAAGAATACAAATCAATAACATTTTAAACTACAGAAAGTCTTCCCTCAGGAACTTAAAGAGCTTTATGAAAATTATACACCTTAAAATCCCTATGAGATAGTAGGTATTATGAGCACTTATAGGACAAAATGAGATCTACATGGCCTCCATTCACACTTAAATTTTCAATTCCCTATGTGCTCCATAATTAATTGAAGAAAGTCACTGAGGGATCTTTTTGGAACTTGCCAAGTTACTTGTGGAAAGAAATGTACTATTCTTGGCTGAAACATTAAATTTGTGATGTGAATTCTCATGGATTTGATCTAGACTGGTAAAAATAGGATGCAATGCTATTTTTATAAGTCTCAAGCAATGTGTATACATATACACACACACACACACATACATTCATACATACATACCACGGAGATCTCTTAGAAAATTCAGTAACTCAATTAGGGTAAGCTAGGCAAGTCAAAAGCAAATGGTCACAATCTCTAAGTACTACCTTGCTAATAAAAATCCTGCCATTTAGAGACTGGGAGATGGAATTCTAATGACTGGTGTCTGCCCAAGAATGGCATCTTGACTAGATATACCCTAAAATCCTCATATAACAACCTTTATTGTTGTTCCTGCTTAAACTACTAAATGGGTTGCTGTATTTCATCTGCAGAGATGAATTGTAGCAGAACACATTCTTGGGGCGCCTTGGTGGCTCAGTCGGTTAAGTGTCTGCCTTCAGCTCAGGTCATGATCCCAGGGTCCTAGGATGGAGCCCCATGTCGGGCTCCCTGATCAGCAGAGAGCCTGCTTCTCCTCCCTCTGCCTACTTGTGCTCTGTCAAATAAATAAAATCTTAAAAAAAAAAAAACAAAAAAACCCACATTCTTTATATATTTTCTTTCCTTAAGTCATTATAATGGCTGTGCTGAACTGGCATCGGAAGAGTCCCTTTCATTAAGTTGGGTAGCTACAGAGAACCACCAGATAGTGTTCTTAGATCCAGTCTTTAGCCCTGTACAGCTGCATAGTCCTGAGCGAAGATGTCATACCTCAATGCTTGAATCGACAGATCTAGTGGAGAGTGTGTGCAAGCAACAGCCTAGCAGCGCTTGTTAAACTTTTTCTAGTCACAAAGCGATCAAATGTACTCAATATTCACTAGCAATAGCCTCCTAGCCAAGTTTTCAGGTTCTTAACTAGTCCTCAGTTTCCTACTTAAGATGCAGTTCAATCCCAGATTTGCTCTACTTGGGGTCCTGAGATATGCCCTCACTCTACTTGAGGGATTCAGGTGCTCTTAAAAGTATCCAGAAGAGGGGCACCTGGGTGGCTCCGTCAGTTAAGCGTCTGCCTTTGGCTCAGGTCATGATCTCAAGGTCCTGGGACCGAATCCCGCATCAGGCTCTCTGCTCAGCGGGGAGTCTGCTTCTCTCTCTCTCTCCCTCTCTGCTTCTGCCCCCCACTTGTGCTCACTCTCTCTCTCTCAAATAAATAAATATAATCTTGAAGAAAAAGCACTTTTTGCTGGGTAATGATTTGAAGTTCACTCATATTAAGGTAAAACTTGAGTACTGATGGTGCCTTCCTTTTCTACTAATTGAAGATTCTAAAAGCCTCCATTCCAGAGGTATTAGTCCTTACAGTTTCCTTAGTTATTTAGACTGCGAAGCTCAGATTTCTATAATATGTGAACTAAATGACACACCGGGACACTCAAGTTTGGAGAAATTAAGCTTTATTTCAATAGACTATAAATGTGATAGTGTGAGATCAAAACCAGATTTTTAGTCTAAATGTCATCTGATTTGCCTACTCACAATCAGGTCAATATTCTCAGTTTAAAAAAAGCCCTCAGATCAAAGATTATGAAGACCAAGATCATGGCCTCCATCTAGAACTTAAAAGTTCCCTCAGGTTAGCCAGCTCTAGAATATTCTGCTTTAATTTTAATGCACCTGAATATCCTACCATTCTAGTCCCTGTCCTTTATCTTTAGGCCCATTTTAAAAATAAGAGATAGGGGTGCCTGGGTGGTTCAGTCGACGGAGCATCTGACTCTTGGTTTCGGTTCAGGGCATGAGGCTCAGGTCATGATCTCGTGGCTCTGTGCTCAGTGGGGAGTTTGCTTCTCTCCCTCTGCCTCTGCCCCTCCCCTGTGCCCACATGCGCCCGCTCACGTGCACGTACTCTCTTTCTAAAATAAATAAATCTTTAAAAAATAAATAAAAGTAAAAATAGAGATAAAGTAGGAACATACACCAAACACACTAAAACACAGATCATGGCAAAACACTCACAATGCTATATTAAAATGAACCAAAGAACTGTGACAGAATACTAGACGAGCAAAGAGAATGAATAATCCACTGTTTATATGCAACAATATAAATGAAGTTCACAACCTCAAGGTAGAGTGAGAGAAGTCAGACACAAAAGAATATACACTTTTTCATTTCATTTTTAATAAAGCATAAAAACAAGCAAAACTAACCTGCGTTACTAGAAGTCGGACAGAGGTTACCCTTAGTGGATGGATAGTGACTACAAAGGGGCACAAAGAGGGCTAGTGAGGTGCAGGTAATGCTCTGTTTCTTCACTGGTTCCATGGTGTGCTCAGTTTTCGAAAACTCAGTGATTCATACATAAATAATAGCAGAACATTCATCTACTTGATTCTTCAAATAGCAGCAAAAGTAAAAACAACAACAATAATCTATCAGAACCACACACACACGCTTTTCGGCATATTTGCTATACTTTACAACACAAAGTTAAAAGGAAAAAAGAGCCAAAGGAGCCACTATCAACAACAATCTAGCTCACCTGAGGTCCTAAATTTAATGATATGGGACCTCTGGCCAAACTGCTAAACGGAAGCTCAGTCCCATTTGCTCTGAAAAGTGGCTTTTAGCTATAAATAGATACTATTCTATGAATCTACATAATTCATGTCTTCGCTGCCTAGATGTTTTCATTCTTTCATATATGATGACAGAAGGAAATTACAGTCCATTTGGGAACACAACCCAGCATGGCAGTTGCATATCCTCAGAGGTACCCAATTCAGAAAGAGGAAGAGGTTCTCCACTATGACTCTCTTGGGATCAGGACAGTCAGCTCTCAATCCATTGACAGAGAAACACGGATACGAGGTATGATGAGCCAACCAAAATAGTTTTTAAAATAATAAATCTATATATATACAAAGCATTTTCCCTGGCAAGTGGCAGAGGAAGAAGTCAAAGATTCAAAGAGTAAAAAAGAACTGACCAGCACACCATCACGGCCAGAGGGGACCATGTAGCAAGGAATGCAGGTGACATTTAGGAGCTCAGAGCAGCCCCTGGTTGACAGCCAGCATGGAAATGGTGATCTCAGTCTTATGGCTAAAAGGAACTGAATTTTGCCAATGATTAAGAATGACCTTGGAAGATGTTTTTCCCAAATGGGAACTTTATGACGTCAATGTCTTGGTTTCAGCCTTGTGATACCCCGAGCAGAGAATTCCATGCCATGCCAGACTTCGGACCTATAAAACTAGGAGCTAATAAATGGGTACTGTTTTGTAAATATAATAAAAATTTTATTTTATTTTTTAGATTTTTTATTTATTTATTTGACAGGGAGAGACAGAGCAAGAGCAGGAACACAAGCAGGGCAAGTGGGAGAGGGAGAAGCAGGCTTCCCGCGGAGCAGGGAGCCCAATGCGGGGCTCGATCCCAGGACCCTGGGATCATGACCTGAGCCGAAGGCAGACGCTTAACGACTGAGCCACCCAGGTGCCCCCCAAATTTTATTTTTTTTAAAGACTTTCTATTTATTTACTTGAGAGAGAGAGAGAGCACACAGAAGCAGACTCCCCACTGAGCAGGGAGCACAACGCAGGGCTCAATCCCAGGACCCTGAGATCACGACCTGAGCTGAAGGCAGATGCTCAACCGCCTGAGCCACCCAGGCACCCCATAATAATTTTAAAAATCCAAAAAACAAATGGGCCAAACAGGCTTGCCGTTAAGTTTATTAATCCTTTTATAATAAATCCTTTAAAAGAGTTTACTAAAAACAGGAAGGCTACTAATGGAATTTCTCAAGAAACAGTGAGATGAGGAAATGAAAGGAAAAGCAGGACATAACGCACAGAACTCCGTAATTAGTCCTACATCAACTGGGCTCTGCTAGTGTTGGTGGCAGACCAACCTCAAGGTAGAGTGAGAGACCCTTACGCAGAGAGCTGCGAAGGAACAGGTACCGGCTTTGGTGTTCACAGAGCTCTCCCCTCCCTAATCCAGCCTCAGCCATCTTCTGGCTGCATGACCTTAAACAAGTTACTTTACTTCTCTTAGGCTCAATCCCGATTCTGACACTGGTAGGTTTACACCAAATTAGAAAAAAAATTCATATAAAAAAGCTTACGAGTAATATTTAACATTCAATAAACAGCAAAAATACGAAAGTCTGATGACAGCAACTGCTGTTTAGGGATGCAGAGAAATGAGAACTCAGCCACTGCAAGAGAAAGTATAAGCTGAATCAACTGCTATAAGCCACAATTTGGCAGTATCTACTGAATGTGAAGAGGTACATACTCTACTACACAGTAATTCCACTGCTGGATACATGTGCCCTAAAGAACTCTGTGCAGAAGGACACATGTACAAGACTGCTCACAGCAGCACTATTCTATAACAGGAAAACAGATAAACAGTGATATAGTCAATGAATTTTTCAAATAGCAGCAATGAAAATTTAAAAACTCACCAGAGGTACATTCACCAACTCTTACAAATATAATGGTGAATGAAAAAATACAAGTGGCAGAGATTACTCACAATAAAATACCATTTTTGTAAAACTAAAAACTATAGAACATATTCCTTATTGGTAAATATATGACTAGCGATATTTATGAGACTGACGCGCTACCTAATGCGCTAACGAGGCACCTATGACTAGCGATATTTAAAAAAAAAAAAACACGTAAGACTTGACAGTCACCAAACTTAAGGTAGTGGTTATGTCCCAGAAGCAGGGGGGAAAATGCAAGTGGAGAAGAGTACATCAGATGCTCAAGCTGTATTTGTAATGCTCTGTGTCTTTAAGTACTATGTAGAGAATGATCTGGCAAATGCTTTTGAACCTCTTTTATGACATAATAAATCTGTAAAAATGTTAACGTATTCAATAGGATACTTGATGTATTAACAAAATAAACACAATAAACAGCAGCTACTGCTGTTACGATGTGAACTGTAGGAAGGAAACCTGGCTTCTGACATTATCACAGAAACCATGGCACTGAAGTAGAGAAGAAAGCTCAGTGAATGGTCTAGAAGACTTTCCTCTACCTAAGAATCCATGCATGGAGAACAATGTGAATATGGCTGGGATACCAAATATCAACCAGTTCAGTCTCTAGACACATACTGTCCTAATTTAGTGCTAACTCAGCGAGGTCATTCCTAGCAAACTGAAATGCCGCTACCAAAACCCTGACGCCTACCTTTCTGGCTCAGCAGTGGACTGAGGACATCAGGGCTGTTGACTGGGACACTTCCACTCTGGGCCCGCTGGAGAGTACACTGGCTTGGCAGATGGGAGAGTCAGGGTTTCCTGTCCTGACTCCATCATGTATCAATTAAACAACCTTGGAAAAGCCTCTCAATATCTCCAAGGGGTCATTTATTTGATCTGCAAAATAGGGGCAATATGGATACATGCCCAGTTGTTAAGAGCTGGGGCTCAATCCCTGACTCCTCTGTCTCCCAGCTGTGAGACACAGGCAAGTTTCTTAACCTCACTAGGCCCCAGCTTCCTTATATGTAACTAAGAATAATAAGAGAACCAACCTCACGGATTGCTAGGATTAAATGAATAGTCCGTGTAAAGGCTTAGCATAGCCCCTGTCAGACCATAATTATTTAATATTAACCTGGGTTGTTGTGAAGCTGGTGAAAAGTGATAATGGAGATGAAAAAGGTTTTGTAAACTATAAAACTCAGTAAATACGATCTTACACTTTCACTGTAACAACTACTTTAAATTCTATTAAAAAGAGAAAAGCTTACAAACTCGTACTGATACAAATACTGATTTTCCTGGAAATTTCTGAAGCCAGGAATATATTCCTTACATTGTAGGAAAGACTGAGTTTGAAGTTTTAGAAATCTGTTTTAGAATCTAAAGCTGTCTCCGACCGTATGTCTGATAAGGTTTTCAAGGAAAGGTCAACTTGACAGTTATAACCATGAAAATCTTAAACGTTCTCTGAAAACCCAAGATTCTAAAAGTTAGTATTATCTAAAGCTAGTTACTTGAAATTACAGTTGACCCTTGAACAACATGGGTTTGAACTTCACAGATCCACTCTTACGCGGACTTTTTTTCAATAAATACAGTACGTGTGTAAATAAATACAATTAAATACTATAAATGTACTTTCTCTTATGATTTTAACATTTTTTTTCTAGCTTACTTTAAGAATACAGTATACAATACATACAACATACAAAATCTGTGTTAACTGATTGTTTATGTTATCGGTAAGGCTTCTGGTCCACATAGGCTATTAGTAGTTAAGTTTTTAGGGAGTCAAAAGTTACACAAGAGGGGCAACCTGGCTGGCTCCGATAGGGGACTGTGCAACTCCCACACTGTTCAAGGACTGACTGTATTATAAATCTTTTTTTCTAAAAAAGTTCTTTCGTCCTGCTGTAAAATCTTCTAAAAATTCTGGAAGAGACTAAAGCCTTTTGAGACACATATGATTTTTCCTACAGAATTAAAAAGGGCAGTTCTCCTGCCCCTGGGTTAGTACATTCAAGTACAAGATGCAAGTTATGACACAGGACTGTAAGTGAAAACCTCACAAAGGCCCTAATAAAGCACCTGTCCACTTGATTAATCCAGTTCTGGATTTCCGTAAATTTCTAGTTTTCCAGAGACACATATCCTAGCAAGGAAAAAAACAAGACAGTAACAACATAAAACTCAGGAAATATTAAATGACTAAGTGGGCTGAAACATATCAAATATTTGTAATGTCCAAACAAATGAGTCATCATTCAAGGATGCTAGGCAACCAACTCATTATCCTGAAAACTGTAAATGAAGGGACTGAATCAAGCATTTGTCCTGCCTTTCCTATAACAACTACTATTCAAATAGGAGGAGAAATAACCAAATTAGAATTAGGGAGGCGATGCATTGAGGATCAATGGTTGCAACACTACAAATAGAGAGACAACTAGACCTTATATGCCCCTGATGGAAGAACACATCACCACCTATGAAGTCTTGTCCAAAAAACCCCAACTGCCAATTTGTGGAAATTGTGACAGAGGTCAGAGGAATATGTTAAACTACATTGTTGGGATGCATGAAGGAAAATCTGGGCTATGAAAAGTGCTATACAGCAACCAACCTAATCCTTCAATAAATAAATTCTAGGGGGGTAAGGGGAAGGAGATGAAGGATGAAACTATACCTACAGACCAAAAAATATTTAAAAACCTATCAATTGCTAACATTTCAACATTATGTGGACCCTAATCCAAATAAACTTAAAAATTATATATTTTTTATGAGACAACTAGAAATTTGAAAACTAGATATTGGAGATTAGTGATAATGTTATTTTTGTTGTTTTTTAAAAGAGTCATTATCTACTGTTATCAGGGTCTGATTTTGTGTCATTATCATCATCCCAAGATCAGGAGTCATTCAAATACCTTCTGGTTTATATTTCATATTTTTCAGTTCTAATCCATTTTCCTACTCTGTTCCTTCCTCTTCCTATGGAAAAGTGTCCTTTGTTATAACTAAATGATTCTAAGTCATGTGCTCTAAAAGACACTGGGCTCATTCCTTAGTTTTTTCTTCTTGTCACAGTTTTGGGGGCCAAGTTAACATTATGGCAAAGAACACAGGCTCTGAGTCAAGACCACTTGATATCAAATCTTCTAACCTACACAGAAACTTCTATTATCCCCCTACTTCCCTCTCCCTTCATGCCCTCTCTCAGTTCGTTTCGGCATCTGTCAAAGGGCGTGATGAAATTTCAGTATTGGTGGTGAAGGTTAAGTGAAATCTTATTAGGTAGAATACCCACCCAGTGTGTGGTGTTTAATATTCATACAATAAATAATAGTTTTCCTCTTGAATGGTTCTCCTTCTGCTTAAGACAATCCTACCTACCCTTCAGGAGAATTCAGTTTGAATTTAGAGAGACATAGCAAGAGAGGCAATACAAGCAGGGGGGAGTGGGAGAGGGAGAAGCAGGCTTCCTGTGGAGCAGGGAGCCTGATGTGGGGCTCAATCCCAGATCGCTTAACGACTGAGCCACCCAGGAGCCCTAGTTCACTCATTCTAACTTTTATAGAATATTCCACTGTATTAACAGACCAAAATATATTAATTTATTCAACTGTTGACAGTCATTTTAAGTCATTTCCTACTTTTCACTAGCTCAAAAAATGCTTCTTGAGCATTCTTGTATATGTTCCCTTGTGCACAATGACTAAAGTTGTTTCTCTCTTGTTCCCTCTCGCTGTGTCTCTCTGTCAAATAAATAAATAAAATCTTTAAAAAAAAAATTTAGGGGCGCCTGGGTGGCTCAGTCGTTAAGCATCTGCCTTCGGCTCAGGTCATGTTCCCAGGGTCCTGGGATCGAGCCCCGCATCAGGCTCCCTGCTCCACGGGAAGCCTGCTTCTCCCTCTGCCTCTGCCCCTGCTTGTGTTTCCTCTCTCGCTGTGTCTCTCTCTGTCAAATAAATAAAAAAATCGTTAAAAAAAAAAAATTTAAATTTCTGTTCAGTAGACCTAAAAGCAAAAGATAATCCACACACCCAGTGAAGAGATTTGCAAAGCATATAACATAAAAACTTCTGTAAGTAAATAAGTAAAAGATAAAACAGCTCATTAGAGAAACAGGCAAAGGATATGGAGTTTACAGAAGAGGGCATTCGAGTAAGCATTAAAAAGATGTTCAAATCATTAAAATCAGGGAAAAATAGGGGCGCCTGGGTGGCTCAGTTGGTTAAGCGACTGCCTTCGGCTCAGGTCATGATCCTGGAGTCCCTGGATCGAGTCCCGCATCGGGCTCCCTGCTCGGCAGGGAGTCTGCTTCTCCCTCTGACCCTCCTCCCTCTCGCTCTCTGTCTCTCATTCTCTCTCTCTCAAATAAATAAATAAAATCTTTAAAAAAAAAAAATCAGGGAAAAATAAAATTAAAAATTAAAAAATAAAATAACAAGGGGCACCTGGGTGGCTCAGTCGGTTGAGTGTCCCACTCTTGATGTCAGCTCAGGTCTTGATCTCAGGGTTGGGAGTTCAAGCCCTAAGTTGGAGCCTGCTTCTCCTTCTCCCTCTGCCCCTCCCCCCTGCTAGTGCACGTGTTCTCTCTCTCTCTCTCAAATAAATAAAATCTTTAAAAAAATAATAAAACTGGGCGCCTGGGTGGCTCAGTCGTTAAGCGTCTGCCTTCGGCTCAGGTCATGATCCCAGAGTCCTGGGATCGAGTCCCACATCGGGCTCCCTGCTTGGCGGGAAGCCTGCTTCTCCCTCTCCCACTCCCCCTGCTTGTGTTCCTGCTCTTTCTATCTCTCTGTCAAATAAATAAATAAAATCTTTAAAAATAATAATAATAATAAAAAAACTATCGGGACTTTTTCTTTCTTTTTTTTTTTAAGATTTTATTTATTTATTTGACAGAGAGAGACACAGCGAGAGGGAACATAAGCAGGGGGATTGGGTGAGGGAGAAGCAGGCTTCCCGCCGAGCAGGGAGCCCGATGTGGGGCTCAATCCCAGGACCCTGGGACCATGACCTGAGTGAGCTGAAGGCAGACGCTTAACGAATGAGCCACCCAGGCGCCCCCAGAAATTTAACATTTTAATGAAGTCAAATTTATCTTTAAACCTATGACTTATCTTTATCTCTAAAAGATATGATTTGTGCTTTGTGTGCTTAATAACACTTTAAAAAAATTTTAATTCCAATATAGTTAACATAAAGGGTTATATTAGGGCACCTGGGTGGCTCAGATGGTTAAGCGTCTGCCTTCGGCTCAGGTCATGATCCCAGGGTTCTGGGATCAAGTCCCGCATCGGGCTCCCTGCTCCTTGGGAGCCTGCTTCTCCCTCTGCCTCTCTCTCTCTCTCTCTCATGAATAAATAAATAAAATCTTTAAAAATAAATAAATAAAATAAAGGGTTATATTAGTTTCAGGTGTACAGTATAGTGATTCAACAATTCTGTACATTACTCGGTGTTCTTTTTTTTTTTTTTTTTTAAAGATTTTATTTATTTATTTGACAGAGACAGAGACAGCGAGAGCAGGAACACAAGCAGGGGGAGTGGGGAGGGAGAAGCAGGCTTCCCGCTGAGCCGGGAGCCCGATGTGGGGCTCGATCCCAGGACCCTGGGATCATGACCTGAGCCGAAGGCAGTTGCTTAACCAACTGAGCCACCCAGGCGCCCCTACTCAGTGTTCTTCATGGTAAGTGTATACTTAATCCCCTTCACCTATTTCACCCATCCCCACCCAACCCCCCTCTGGTAACCATCAATTCCAGTTTGTTCTCTATAGTTAAGAATCTGTTTTTTGGTTTGTCTCTTTTTTTTTCCCCCTTTTAAGAACACTTTTCTTAAGATGAAAAAAAATCTGTATTTTCTTCTACAAGTTGTGAAGTTTTCTTTCCATAATTAGGTCTAATTGACCTGGAATTTATCTTTGTGTATGGTATGAGATGAGCATCTAATTTTACTTATTTCTACACGGGTAATTCCCCTTTCTTCACCTCTTGTAACATACCTCTGTCTTAGGTCAAATTTCCATATATGTGTAGGTGTATTTCTAGGGTCTATAATCTGTTATCTTCCTGTATTCTTACACCAGTTCCACTACTGTAACAATAAGACCTTAATAGTAAGTGTTGGTATCTGGTAGAATTAGTCCTTTCTTTGTTGTTCTTCAAAAGCATCTTTGCTATTCTTGGCCCTTTACTTTTTCTAATTTTTTTTTTAAGATTTATTTATTTTAGAGAGACAGCATGAGCACGCACAAGCGGGGGAGATGGGGGGGGGCAGAGAGAGAGGGAGAGAAAGAATCTCAAGCAGATTCCCCATTGAGCAGGGAGCCTGCCACTGGGCTCAATCTCACAACCCCGAGATGATGATCTGACCTGAAACCAAGAGTCAGATGCTCAACCAACTGAGTCACCCAGGCACCCCTCTTTCTTACTAATTTTATAATCAGATTATCAGGTTCCTCAAACAAACAAAACAAAACTAGGGCTTTCAACTGGCACTGCAGTGGATTAAGATAAATTTGTGAACTTACGTCTGTGTGATGCTGAGTTTATCCATTCATGAACATGGTTTATCTTCCCACTTACTCAGGTATTCTTTCATATGCACTATGTATTTCTTGCACCTCTTGTTAGATTTATTTCTAAATACCTTATAGATATTTTTATACTGTAAGTGAAATCACTTTTCCTGTAACGTTTTTCTAATTGATTACTATTGATAAAAGAATGCAATTTTAGTGTTTCTTGTCTTTTGGCAATCTTGACGAATTATCTTATTTTTAATGATTGATCTAAAGATTTGCTTGAATATTTTTATGCAGACAATCATGGAGTAAGTCTTCTTTTGCTTCCTTTATACCTCTTACATATCACATTGCCTTCCCTTATTGCAATGATTAGTAACTATAATATGGTAGCTGAACGAAAAAGTGATTACACAGTATTCCTGTTTTGTTTTTGCCTTTCAATGGAAATCCTTTTGAAACCCCATCATTAATTATGTTTGGTGCAGGGTTTTATTGGCTCAAGAGTTTGTTGTTGTTTGTTTTTGGAGAGAGAACACGTGCATGCACATGTGCACGCACACAAGCTGGGATGGGGAGGGAGGGCAGAGGGAGAGGAAGAGAGAGAGAATCTTAAGCAGGCTCCACGCCCAGTGGGGCTTGATCTCAGGACCCTGAGATCATGACCTGAGTCGAAATCAAGAACCGGGACACTTGATCAACTGAGCCACCCAGGCACCCCTCCTGCTGTTTTTGTTCATGAACAAGTGCTAAGCTTTAACAGATGCTTTTTCTAAGCCCACCAAAATGACTGCCTAACACTTGGGTTGGGACCTATTGATTATAATGAAATAAATTTCATGTATTGGCAGACCAGAATTTTTTTTTTTTTAAGAAAGAATATAACAGAGGGACCAAGATATTAGATATTGTTTAGTAAAACTTTCATTTTAGCTGCTTACACAAACACACATATATGTGCTCTGAGTTGCTAAGTAAAACATGCTTCTTACAGTGTATTGTATACAAAAAAGTTTGAAAGCAACTGATCTATACTATTTTGAAGCATGAAAAACCACTATAAAGGCCAAACATCTTACTGTAAGGTTTTCTTAAAAATAAATAGCACAATGCTTTTGTTCATTTAAAAATACTCAGCTTTTCCTGTTATCTTTATCTAAGTAATAATGTTTTAGAGGCACCTGGGTGGCTCAGTCGTTAAGAGTCTGCCTTCCGCTCAGGTCATGATCCCAGGGTCCTGGTATTGAGCCCCGCATTGGGCTCCCTGCTCAGCGGGAAGCCTGCTTCTCCCTCTCCCTACTCCCCCTGCTTGTGTTCCCTTTCTCGCTGTCTCTCTGTCAAATAAATAAAATCTTTTTAAAAAAATAAAAAATGTTTTAAATTTATTTTAATATTTTAAGTATTATTATTATTATTATTAACATAATAAGTCCTAATCCCTTGATGGAGAAAATGACCCACATTCACAGAAACATCTGAAGTCACTAAAAGTAAAAAAGTAAACTATAAATTTCTGACAAGGATTCTTTTTCAAGGATCACTTCTATAAAATGTTATATGTGTATTTCTAGGGTGAGGGTATATAGCTTCCATCATGTTTCCAAACATATCTGTGACCTTAAAAATGGACAGAACCTCTACTCCAAAAAGTTCAATGTTAGTTTATACTTCTTTTAAAAATCATTTTTTTAAAAAGATTACTTTAGAGAGAGCGAGCGTGCATGTGAGTGCGTGTGCCTGCACGAGTAGGGGGAGGGTCAGCGGGAGAGAATCTCAAATAAACTGAGTTCCCTGCTGAACACGGAGCCTGATGCGGGGTTCAATCTCATGACCCTGAGATCATGACCTGAGCCCAAACCAAGAGTTGGACACTTAACTGAACCACCCAGGCGCCCCTAGAAACTATACTATCTAAAATCAGAAGGTAACTTGGCATTTGCATTACTTCTATCACATTTTCTGTACTTTAGTACTGAGTCTGGCTTAGTCATCTCTTAACTGTTTATATTACCTCATACTTCACTAACTGCCCAGCCTTGTCGGTGGTTTATTAAAAACAAGCATGCCCTCAGAATCCATCCACACATATATGACCATTCAATGTTTCTCTTCACCCATCACTCCTAAAACCTTCCTCTAGAACATTTTAAGATTGTTCCTTGCTTGTGACCAGAAGTAATATCACCCGTCTTATTCACCGGATTTATTTCTGGAAGATCTGTGGCTGCTTCCTGATTATGCTGATTATGATCTGTCACCAGTGAGGCTATTTAAAAGAAAGCAACTCTCAAAGAGGAGCTCCAACATGTTCTGCACAATAGCGGCATTGTTGGCGTAAGTAATCTACCCTACCAGAGAGACTACTTAAAGGACAACAACCATTTGGATGTAATTATTTTGAAATCTGGTTTTTTTTACAACTCACAGCCCCTTCTCGATACACCACGCATGCCGACGTTCTCTACAAAAGCCACCTTTCTTTCTTTTTTGGGGGGTGCGGGGAGGAGCAGAGGGACAGGGAGAGAGAGAATCTTAAGTAGGCTCTACACCAGCACAGAGCCTGACATGGGACTCAATCTCTCCCAACCCTGAGATCATGACCTGAGCCCCCAAATCAAGAGTCGGATACTTAACCAACTAAGCCACCTAGGTGCACCCAAAAGCTACCTTCAAACAACTCAGCATTACATAGACATTTTAGGGACCACAGTATTCATCTTAGCAATGATGTTGGCATTGAGTGCCAAGTACGGTAAGTCTAAAGAATATAATATTACTGCTTCTAGTCACAATGTTTAAAAACTCCTATAATTCTCTCTTCCTCTCCCTCTGCCCCTCCCCCTGCTTGTTCCCTCTTTCTCTCTCTAAAATAATAAATCCTTTTTAAAAAATAAATAAATAAATAAATAAAAACGCCTAATTCAGGGCACCTGGATGGCTCAGTCAGAAGAGCATGTGACTCTTACTCTTGGGGTCATGGAGTTTGTGCCCGTTGGGTGTAGCAATTACTAAAAAATAAATAAATAAACTTAAAAAAAAAACAAAACTCCTTCTAATTCTGCAAAGCTATGCTAATTCCCTGGCTGCTGTTGGGATATACTGGAATGGTATCCAAACTGAAAGAAAGCTGTCTTTATAGTCTTAAAAAACGTTCCCAAATTAAGTTATATAAGATGCATAAATTTGTAAGTGCACTGAACAATCTATTATTTTTATGCCATTTTATAATCCCTAAAGCAGTATTTTAATCATAGCAACCTGTTAACAACGATTACATCTGGTGAGTGGGACTGGCAGGAGTAGATGAGGAAAAGAGAGTTTTTGTTTTTGCTTTTTTTTTTAAAAGGACTTTTGCACTGTTTAAATATTTAAATTAAACATGTACTTTTTAATGAAAAATTGAATAAAGAAAAAGGGTACAATTATGAAATCAGAATCCCCACACTGATGTTATTCTACTCCCTGTCATCCCCACCTCTAATCTCTTTCCAGGAGATTGCAGCACTCTGAGAGCAGGGACCTAGTGTCTTCTACATCGTTCAAGCTCCCACAGAGGCATCCCCATGAGGGATGCTAAGCATGTGTAGGGAGTAGAGGTGGAGGTGATGGGAGCAAGACAATTCAACAAGCCTTGAAGTGAGCATTAAAAAAAGCACTTCTAGGGCGCCTGGGTGGCTCAGTTGGTTAAGCGACTGCCTTCGGCTCAGGTCATGATCCCAGGGTCCTGGGATCGAGTCCCACATCGGGCTCCCTGCTCCACGGGAAGCCTGCTTCTCCCTCTCCCACTCCCTCTGCTTGTGTTCCCTCTCTTGCTGTGTCTCTCTCTGTCAAATAAATAAATAAAATCTTTAAAAAAAAAAAAAAAGCACTTGTATTTGGAAAGTAGACTTCAGAATACAAGGATCTATTCTCTCTTTGAAATGCTACTTAACCTCTATTCACACCTCTAACTGCTGTGCTCCTTAAACATTCAGACCCCTGTTTGAATGATGGCCAGAGTAGTCCTCTAGAGGGTTAAATAATTGCTTAGGTCATTATTACCATAATTTTGAGAATATCATCCCAAATTTTATGTATGAAGTCCATTGCCAAGAGCCCATTTGACATCTTTTTGAACTACCAGCCAAAATGCTAGTCACCTGTTAGAGTGACTTCACTCTTACTGCTTCTAAACTCTGAATTCCATTTTATATCTTCTTATCCAACAAACTTGCTTCATAGTGGATCACTCTTCTTAATAACCCATCACTTTCTCCATGAAGCTCATACACCTAAGCTTAAGCCTCATTTCAGGTCACAAGCCACAAATATAAATGCCTACACAGGGACCAGACAGATAACATTAAGTGTAGGGGTACGGTAAGCAATAATAGGGAGTACCAACAATAGAACAACTTTTTCTCAGGACTGTGAGTTTATAAAGAACAGGGTACTAGGAATGGGGAGTTCTAAAATCCTCTAATCTGAACTGTAAAATACAATACTGTGAAAAGAGGCCATGGGTTTAAATGAGGTCAGAGAAAACTAATGCATGAAAGCCGCTGTTGACAAACCTGTCCCAAATTTGCTGAAGGGATGTTTGGGATTCCCCGTAGCTTTTTCCAACTGAAAGAGTCTCCAGGCATCGTTCATCACATTCTTCTCATGTTCTGAATCAACTGCATTCACCTCTCTGTCTTTGCAACTCTCATCAAATAAGGGGCACAGGAAAAACTGTGCAAACCTAAGGGTGTGAAACATAATTAACAATTCAAAAGCTGTTATTTTAAAAGAGTGGCCTTTAAAAAAATATGTTTGAAATTTAACAGATAAGAAATATGAATTCTACAGAACCAAAAAAACTACCATTGCTACCAAGAGAAAAGAAATGCGAAATAAGTTCCAAGTAACAGAAGAAAAATACTGGACATGTGTAAATTCAGAGAAATCAATCTACCCCAGGGATATTAGTGAAAATACACTCAGTCGACACACTTAAGATGCCAATCCCAAGTCCACGTTGTACCTGGGTCTAACTAACTGGTTACAGATCAGAGGTTGCCACCACCCCCTCTGGTTCAATTATTTTGCTACAGCAGCTCACAGGACTCAGAGAAATGTTTTACTTACTAGATTACCAGTTTATTATAAAAGGATGTAATTCAGGAATAGCCAGATGGAAAGGATGCACAGGGCAAGGTACACAGGAAGAGGCATGGAGGCCACTCTCCCTAACCTCCATGTTTTCACCAACCTAGAAGTTCTGCAAACCCTGTCCTCTTGGGTTTTTATGGAGGCTTCATTACGTGAGCATGACTGATTAAATCACAAGCCATTGGTGACTGAACTCCAGCCCCTCCTCCCACTCCTGGAAGGTCTAGGGACAGGAGTGAAAGTTCCAACCTTCCAATCACAGGGCTAGTTGCCCTGGAAACCAGCCCCCCTCAGGTTACCTAAGGGCTTCCCCAAAGTCACCTTATTAACATACCAAAAGACACCTTTAATACTCTCATCATTTAGGAAATTCCAAGGGTTTTATGAGGTATGGGCCAGGAATAGACAGAAAAACCAAATATATATTTCTTAATATAAGTAAAAATATCACAACAGCAAAAAGTCAAGGCAGACTTACAAAGACTGTAGCAATCTATTTAAGATATGCAATTTGGCAAGTCATGAAACTCCTTCTTATGTACAGCTAATTCTCCAAAAAAGGAAAAGGCAGGTGACAGTTCTTGGGCAAATCAATCTTAAATTTACAGTTTTAGGTGCAACTGCAATAAGATTCAGACATTTTAGGACAAACTAAGTGACCTACATTTTTAAAAATTTCTTTTTAAGTAGGTGCCACGCTGGGCATGGAGTCCAACGTGGGGCTCAAACTCACGACCATGAGATCAAGACCTGAGCTGAGATCAAGAGTCGGACACTTAACCAACTGAGTCACCCAGGCACTCCAAGTGACCCACTTTTTAAAGGCTCTATTTGAATATCTTTTCTTCTTATGGAGAAAAACAAACTTTAACTAGTGGGGAAAAAATAATGGAATGAAAATCCTATGACACAGTAGTTTGACTAAGACACAATTATGGGGGCGCCTGGGTGGCTCAGTTGGTTAAGCGACTGCCTTCGGCTCAGGTCATGATCCTGGAGTCCCTGGATCGAGTCCCGCATCGGGCTCCCTGCTCGGCAGGGAGTCTGCTTCTCCCTCTGACCCTCCCCCCTCTCATGTGCTTGCTCTCTCTCATTCTTTCTCAAATAAATAAATAAAAATCTTTATTAAAAAAAAAAGACACAATTATGGGCTTTTATAAAATATTAAGAGAATTTAAAAATTTTAATAACCAGTGATTCAACAAATAACATGGCATGTAACTCTAACATAAGTAATCAAATGCTTCTCTTGAGGCTATCCTTTAGTAGTAGTACCAAAGTTTAAACTAAAATAACTTTAGGGGGACACCTGGCTGGCCCAGTTGATTAAGCGTCTGCCTTCAGCTCAGAACATGATCCCAGGGTCCTGGGATCAAGCCTGCATCAGGATCCCTGATCAGCAGGGAGTCTGCTTCTCCCTCTGCCTCCCCCACCCTGCCCCCACTCATGTTTTCTCTCAAATAAATAAATAAATAAAATCTTTTTTAAAAAATAAAGTAACTTTAGTTATAAGTTAACTCTCCTGCATCAGGTTGCAATTTAAAGCATGATTTCATATAGTGAATCTTAAGAAACTTTAGACCTCATCTTATAAAAACAAGATCCAGAATTCAGATGAAGCCACAAGCAGAGGCTGTCTGAATAGGGCCTAACAGGCTCCTGGCTCCTAACATCTCAGCAACTGTACCTCACAGTTCAGCTGCCAGACAGACTGTAATCACTACTTGATACTTATTTTATGCACATAGTAAATACGATACTGCGCTAAGCACTTTACACATACCAATCCAAAGGAAAACTCCATCTATCTAGAGTCTATAATCAAAGATACATAGATACAGATATTTCTGGACATGTAAGCTCTTTTACCTATCTCAATATGCTTAAGCTGGGAAAAGTGCCTAAAAGCTACATATCATAGCTGGATAGGTCCAAGTAAAAGGGTCATGATAACGACACAGTATAATCAATATTTTAAAAAGATGCTCTTATGAGGTGCCTGGGTGGCACAATCCATTGAGTGTCAGACTCTTGGTTTTGGCTCAGGTCATGATCTCAGGGTCGTGAGATGGAGCCCCATGACCATCTCTGCGCTGAGTGCAGTGTCTGCTTAAGATTCTCTCTCCCTTTCCCTCTGCCCTCCCTCCACGCACATGTTCTCTCTCTAAAATAAATCTTAAAAAAAAGATGCTCTTATACAAGTATTTTTTTTTTTAATCCTCTGAGTCAAGTAAGAGACATCCTCCATCATACAGAGATTATAATGAACATCTGCTGTAGCATTTGTAAAGCAGGAAATTAAATTCAGTGTATGATCCCAGGGAACTCATTAATGGAAGTCTTCTGGGAATACATACAAAAGATGATTACACCTCAAAGCTGCTGCCTAAAGACTGAAACATAACTAGAATAAGTAAGAAACAGGCTACTATGACCCAGCTATGTATCCCAAACCCATGTCTCTTCCCTGTTAATGTTCTTTCCACTAAGGAATAAAGTCAAACTACTAGGTTTTTTAAAAAATGTGATGACTATTATTAATATAAGTAAGCAAATAAAGCTATTACTAAATCTGCTAAGTCAAAATTCATTACAGACCCATCAAAAAGTTGCAGAATTACACCTTCTTGGCAATAGAGAAAACTATAAAAAGTTATCAAGGAAAAATTACACTTTGGATAATGAGTCAAATCACTAATATGACAAAAAATTACAAATTGTTAGCTGTGTAGAAAATTGACCAAGAAATTAAATTGGCCTAATGGAGCTTGCCTCAGAAAATACTTTCACAAAACGTCCCCAGGGTTGAAACAGCTGGTCAAAACATTCTGTGTCACACAATGAGATATCACCTCACACCAGCCAGAATGGCTATTATCAAAAAGACAAGAAATAACAAGTGTCGGCAAGAATGTGGAGATAAAGGAAGCCCTGTGTTGGTGGGAATGTAAATTGGTGCTGCCACTGTGGACGACAACCCTCAAAAAATTAAAACTAAAACAACCATATGATCCAGCAATTCCACTTCTGGGTGTATATCCAAAGGGAAAAAAAACACTAATTTGAAAAGATATAAGCCCTCCTATGTTCACTGCAGCATTATTTACAATAGCCAAGATATGAAAACAACCAAAATGTCCATGGATGGACGAATGGATAAAGAAAATGCAGTGTATATACACAACGGAGTATTACTCAGCTGTAAAAAAAAAAAAAAAAAAAAGAATGCAATCTTACCATTTGCAACAACATGGATGGACCTAGGGGTATTATGCTAAATGAAATAGGTCAGACAGAGAAAGACAAATATGATCTCACGTATAGGTGGAATGTAAAAAAACAAAACAAAACTCATAAATACAGAGAACAGACTGGCAGTTGTCAAAAGAAAGGGGATGTAGGAGGTGAGTGAAAGGAGTCAAGAGATACAAACTTCCAGTTAGAAAAGTCACTGGGGATATAATGTATGGCATGGTAACTATAGTCCATAATAAGGCATTGCAAACTTGAAAGTTGCAAAAGAGTAAATCTTAAAAGTTCTCATAAGAAAAAAATTTTTTGTAATTTTGTATGATGACAGATGGTATCTAGACTTATAATGGTGATCATTTTCTAATGTATACAAATATTGAATCATTATGTTATATACCTGAAACTAATACAATGTCTATTATACTTCAATTAAAAAAAAAAATTCTATATCCACTAAGTATCCGAGACTAGAGTAACTATAGCATTCTGGAATAGGAGCATGTTTGAAAAGAAATCCATGACACTACTAGTTTATTCTTCATGACATGCTTTATATGGAATACCAGTTAGAATGGGGAGAGCTGATGAGAATTTTATAAGTCAATAAAATATGTAGGGCTAAAGACTGGTTTAAAGTCACGCCATTATTTTTCCTCTACCACAAAATATATAATATCACCCATTATTTTTTTCTTTTTTATAAAACACAGGGGGAAATACCGGTTAAAATACTTTTTGTTAAGCTATAAAGCTGTGAAGACATCTTTGTAAAAATAGTAACTGTTACTACTATTAATGTAATAAAGTGCACAAAGTTGGAAAATTCATACGGTATTCAGCATTACCTGTCTAGGGCACCTTCTAGGTGTTCGTGGGAAACATCAAAATAGTAATTGGTATGTTCTCCGCTAGTAAAGGCATTTGAACTTCCTGCGTGCTCACTGAGAAACTGGCTGTATTCATTTTCTTTAGGGTATTTCTTTGTTCCCAAAAATAGCATATGTTCACAAAAATGACTTAAGCCAGCAATATTTGGCGGATCTGACAATGAACCTGAAAGAAAAGAAAAAAATACATACCACAAATCTTTTTTTTATGTTGAAAGTTATAAAATACAGATGGATTGCAGATGATGTGGAACTTCCATTAACATGACAACTCCAACCACACAGTCAAGAGAAAGTTAGGCACAGGCTGCTCTAAAAGGGTACTGCTTCGATTCTAGCCTTAGCTTTTGATATTAATTAGTTGGTGACTTTGGGCAGATTACTTAAACTCTCTGGACATTAGTTTCCTCACACATCACACTGGAGGAAAAGAAAGGGTTGAATTCACTGTTTTATAAGAGCTAGAACGTTCTAGCTCTGACATTTTATTGCAGGAGATAATACAGTGTGTAGTGCTAAGAGTGTAGGTTTAGGGTTACCAGCTCTGCTGACTGTGAAACTGTGAGCACAATACCTTATCTTGCCGCAGTCACTTTTTCTATATATACCTACTCTAGAGAGCTGTGCGAACTCAAATCAAATGATATTTGCAAAATGCACTATGCTGTACTTGGCAATAATTATTTGTTCAATACATGATGGTTATTACCTTATTTCCTCAATTTTAAAATGCCACTGAGTTAAATAAAAGCTTTTCAGAGAGGAAAAAAAGTAACACACCGATGTACATACAGGTAAGAATCAACTGATTAAAGCCACATTAAATTTAAAAGGAAATGTGCACACAAGAATCTAGAAAATATGATTATTTCCTAGTGTACCAAAAGTGTACAAAAGCGAAAGCATTACCACTGCTAACTGAAGGACTGGAATTAATTTCGTTGCTGCTAGGTCACCTTAGCTGAGAAACTAACAAAATGTCTTGGTAAATAAATGTAAGATTATTTGATTTTGACAAATGTAGATTGCCAATAGCTGTACAGGGCTATTGTACAAAGTAAGGTAGATCAAACTGTAACTGGGAAGTCTATTTGCACACACATGGAGTTCTAATAAATCTCAACATTAGATCAAGAAAACAGAACCAAGCTCAATTCACAATTTAAATTGTACCTATGTGCACATCAAGTGCTGCTGATGACTTATCCGTGGTCGGATCACTGATGAGAAGTACTTTGATACCATTGGCCAGCTCTAGCCCACGGTATTCTCGCTTGTCTTCGGGAGATTTGATAATGTGATTTCCTAGTCTCTTGATAGCTGGATTATTCATCTTGCTGTAAGTCTTCTCTTGGAAACTAAAAAGAAAAAAAAGTATTAATTCTTGCATTGTGGCTTAATTTTTTTTAAAGAATAAAGAACAATATCAAGCAAACCCATATAATACAACATCAGATAAAAAAATATCTGGAGAAAACTTTTTTTATAACTCATCTACAGGGTATTAATTCCTCTCTTCCCTCTTACCCCTCATTCTTGTTAGAGAAATGCTAACAATATTGTTTCTGTGGAGTCCTATTTGATCTAGGAGAGCACCTGGGATGGATGGGTATTTGAGACAGGATAGGGTGGGTGATGAGCTGGTCAGTGGGCTGACCTAGAATGGGTTTTTAATTACCAATAACCACTTCCCCACATATTTCAGAAATATTTACTAAAGTAAGATGTGAGGTTGTGTAAAGGTTATTATAGGACCAAGCCAAACATTGCTCAACCTGATGATATTCAAAGATAGGACAGAGCTAGAACTCATGGGTCTGATATGCACATGCTCAGAACATAGGGGACGACAATTACCAATGAGAAAAAAAACCTGTGAAGTCCTGATACAAATAAGACACCTGGGCTAAACTATGAAGGCAGAAAAAAAAGAAAGAAAGAAAAAGTATATACAAACAAAAAGTGGGAAGGATCCCAAGTAATTTTTATAATCTGGTGAAGTAGTCCTCTCCTTTCCTCTCTAGGAAAGCTGAGTTACCAAGATGGGAAGAGACTGTTAGCACACAGAATTCTGTAGGAGTACTGTCTGGTATTAGTGCAAGGAAGAGATGTTCCAGAGTCTGGGATTATGTATATTTTTGAGACTAAGAGTATATGCTATTTTTGTCTATGTTGGGGATCATACAAGAGACAAAAATAAGCCTCTTATCATCAATAGGCCAATAGACTAATCGGGTAAAGCCCCAAACATCTGAGACTACAGAGGAAAAATGACCCTATGCTAGCATATTTTCTTCTTACCTGGAAGATAAAAGAAATAGATCTGTCTGCTCCTTAAAGACTGATAGACGTCCAAGATTTAAAGGTATATCAGAAGGGGCATAAATAGGCATATTATTATCTTCAATAAAACCTTTACTTTTCGTGTTAAAATATATGGAAAATAAGGGAAGGAAAAATTCAGTTTGCTTTTACCAGAATACCTTCCTCTCGAGGAATTCAGCTGTATAGGGATCAAACCATTCTGAACACCTACAAACTCAACAGGAGATCGAAGAAAAGAAAAGCAACAACTCTCTGAACAGAAAAGCGACCACTTTCTGGAAGGTAGGACATGCGGAGAAGTGAATCTGAGGCGATATTCGGGAGGATAAACGGTGGGGGAGGGGGCCTCCATCTGCCGCTTCTGGCAAGTGATAGAGCCGCGGAGCACAAAATCGGAACTTTAGAAGTCTGCTCCGCTGAGGGACATCGCTCCGGTGGCTAAGCAGGGGGTGGAACCCTCATGGGACAATGTGGTCTCAGGACCCTCGGGTCACAGAAAGACCGGGGGTGCCTGAGTGCAGCAGAGCTCCCAGGTATGGGAGCGGGGAAGCCGGCTGCTGAGACGGAGCCCAGGCGCGGGTTCTCAGCTCAGGGTTGCCATAAACCCTGATCCGCGGCACAGTCGGGCCATTGCTCCTCCAGCAGGGACCCAACAAGCGGCAGATCCGGGGAGACTCACCTTCCTCCCCCCGGAGGAGCAGCGCGGAAGCGCACTGCAGGGATCTGCTGGGTTTGGAGACTCCACACCTAGTCAGGTGCCAGAAATAGAAACGCTCGGTCACAGGCGGGTGAGCATGCAGTGCAGCCGGAGACCAGGGAGACGGGAGTGATTGACTGCTTTTCTCTGGGGGCTCACAGAGGAGCAGGGTCCTGAGTTCTCCGCTCCTCCAGGGCAGACACTGGGAGGCCACCATTTTCACTCTCCTCCCCCAAAGCTGTAGGGAAAGCTTGCGGGAGAACAAAAGCTCCCTAGAGCAAACCCCAGCAGATTACTTAGCCTGGACCAGGCAAGGGGGGGCAATTCCGCCTCCGGCAAAGACACTGGGAACCACGGCAACAGGCCCCTCCCCCAGAATATCAGCAAGAACAGCCAGCCAAGACCAAGTTTACCGATCAATGAGAACTGCAGAACTCCAGCGCTAGGAGAATACTGCACATAGAATCCATGGCTTTTTTTTACCATGATTCCTTAGTCTTTCAAAGTTGATTTTTTTTTTTTATTTTAACTGTCTTTTTTTTTTTTTTGCATTTTTCTTTTTCCCTTTTTCAACCAACATCTTATCAATCCCTTTTTTAAAAAATTTTTTATTTTTCATTTTGAGTCATATTCTATCCCTTCATAGTAGTTACCCTTATTTTTTTTTTTTAAAGATTTTATTTATTTATTTGAGAGAGAGAGAATGAGAGAGAGCACATGAGAGGGGGGAGGGTCAGAGGGAGAAGCAGACTCCCTGCCGAGCAGGGAGCCCGATGCGGGACTCGATCCCGGGACTCCAGGATCATGACCTGAGCCGAAGGCAGTCGCTTAACCAACTGAGCCACCCAGGCGCCCAGTTACCCTTATTTTTGGCATATATATATAAATTGTTCTCTCTTTAAAATTTTGAGATACAGTTTCTTCTAACAGATCAAAATATACCCTAAATCTCTAGTGTATGGCTTTGTTCTAGTCTCCTGCCTGATCACATTCCTTCTTTTTTTAATCCTCTTCTTTCTTTTTTCCAAACAACTTATCAATTCCTTTTATAAAATTTTTTATAATTTTCATCTTTAAAGTCATATTCCATCCCTTCATCATATCAACCCTTATTTTTGTACATATGTAAGTTTTTCCTTCTTTAAAATTTTGGGAGGCACTTTCTTCTAAAAGACCAAAATACACCCAAAATCTAGTGTGTGGCACTGATCTATGCACCAGCCTGATCATATTTGATCATATTCTGGTTTTGTTTTGTTCTGTTTTTGTTTCTTTTTATCTTTTTCTTTTTTCTTTCTTTCCCTTTCTTTTCCTCCGGCTTCAGGTCTTTTCTGATTTGTTTAGAGTATATTTTCTGGGAACGTTGCTACCCTGTTAGCATTTTGTTCTCTCATTCATCTTCTCTCCTCTGGACAAAATGACAAGACAGAAAAAATCACCTCAACAAAAAGAACAAGAGGTAGTACCGACTGCCAGGGACCTACTCAATATGGACATTAGTATGATGTCGGATCTAGAGTTCAGAATCATCACTTTAAAGATACTAGCTGGGCTTGAAAAAAGCTTGGAAGTTATTAGAGAAACCCCTTCTGGAGAAATAAAAGAACTAAAATCTAACCAAGTCGAAATCAAAAAGGCTATTAATGAGGTGCAATCAAAAATGGGGGTGCTAACTGCTAGGATAAATGAGGCAGAAGAGAGAATCAGTGATATAGAAGACCAAATGATGGAAAATAAAGAAGCAGAGAAAAACTACTACTGGATCACGAGGGCAGAATTCGAGAGATAAGCAATACCATAAGACGAAACAACATTAGAATAATTGGGATCTTAGAAGAAGAAGAGAGAGAGGGGCAGAAGGTATACTGGAGCTAATTATAGCAGAGAACCTCCCTAATTTGGGGAAAGAAACAGTCATCAAAATCCAGAAGGCACAGAGAACCCCTCTCAAAATCAATAAAAATTGGTCAACACCCCGACATCTAATAGTAAAACTTACGAGTCTCAGAGACAAAGAGAAAATCCTGAAAGCAGCTTGGGACAAGAGATCTGTAACCTACAAGGGTAGAAACATTACACTGGCAACAGACCTATCCACAGAGACCTGTCAGGCCAGAAAGGACTGGCATGATATATTCAGAGCACTAAATGAGAAAAATATGCAGCCAAGAATACTATATCCAGATAGGCTGTCACTGAAAATAGAAGGAGAGATAAAAAGCTTCCAGGACCAACAAAAACTAAAGGAATTTGCAAACACGAAACCAGCCCTACAAGAAATATTGAAAGGGGTCCTCTAAGCAAAGAGAGAGCCTAAAAGGAACATAGACCAGAAAGAAACACAGACAATATACAGTTAACAGTCACCTTACAGGCAATACAATGGCACTAAATTCATACCTTTCAATAGTTATCCTGAATGTAAATGGGCTAAATGCCCCAATCAAGAGACACAGGCTATCAGATTGGATTAAAAAACAAGACCCATCGATATGCTGTCTGCAAGAGACTCATTTTAGACCCAAAGATACCCCCAGATTGAAAGTGAGGGGGTGGAAAACCATTTACCATGCTAATGGACACTGAAAGAAAGCTCGGGTGGCAATCCTTATATCAGACAAACTAGATTTTAAGCCAAAGACTGTAATAAGAGATGAGGAAGGACACTATATCCTACTTAAAGGGTCTATCCAACAAGAAGATCTAACAATTGTAAATATCTATGCCCCTAACATGGGAGCAGCCAATTATATAAGCCAGTTAATAACAAAAGCAAAGAAACACATTGACAACAATACAATAATAGTGGGGGACTTTAACACCGCCCTCACTGAAATGGATAGATGATCTAAGCAAAAGATCAACAAGGAAATAAAGACTTTAAATGACACACTGGACCAAATGGACTTCACAGATATATTCAGAACATTCCATCCCAAAGCAACAGAATACACATTCTTCTCTAGTGCACATGCAACATTCTCCAGAATAGATCA
Source organism: Neomonachus schauinslandi (assembly GCF_002201575.2). Classification (NCBI taxonomy): domain Eukaryota; kingdom Metazoa; phylum Chordata; class Mammalia; order Carnivora; family Phocidae; genus Neomonachus; species Neomonachus schauinslandi. Next base: position 120,298,394 of record NC_058408.1, read on the forward strand.
CATCCTAGGTCACAAATCAGGTCTCAACCGGTACCAAAAGATTCGGATCATTCCCTGCCTATTTTCAGACCACAATGCTTTGAAACTAGAACTCAATCACAAGAGGAGAGTCGGAAAGAACTCCAATACACGGAGGCTAAAGAGCACCCTACTGAAGAATGAATGGGTCAACCAGGAAATTAAAGAATTTTAAAAATTCATGGAAACCAATGAAAATGAAAACACAACTGTTCAAAATCTTTGGGATGCAGCAAAGGCAGTCCTAAGAGGAAAGTATATAGCAATACAAGCCTTTCTCAAGAAACAAGACAGGTCTCAAGTACACAACCTAACCCTACACCTAAAAGAGCTGGAGAAAGAACAGCAAATAAAGCCTAAACCCAGCAGGAGAAGAGAAATAATAAAGATCAGAGCAGAAATCAATGAAATAGAAACCAAAAGAACAGTAGAACAGATCAACGAAACTAGGAGCTTGTTCTTTGAAAGAATTAACAAGATTGATAAACCCCTGGCCAGACTTATCAAAAAGAAAAGAGAAATGACCCAAATCAACAAAACCATGAATGAAAGAGGAGAGATCACAACCAACACCAAAGAAATACAAATAATTATAAGAACATATTATGAGCAACTCTATGCCAGCAAATTAGATAACCTGGAAGAAAAGGATACATTGCTAGAGATGTATCAACTACCAAAATTGAACCAGGAAGAAATAGAAAACCTGAACAGAACTATAAACACTAAGGAAGTTGAAGCAGTCATCAAAAATCTCCCAACAAACAAAAGCCCAGGGCCAGATGGCTTCCCAGGGGAATTCTACCAAACATTTCAAGAAGAATTAATACCTATTCTTCTGAAACTGTTCCAAAAAATAGAAATGGAAGGAAAACTTCCAAACTCATTTTATGAGGCCACCATTACCTTGATCCCCAAACCAAAGACCCCATCAAAAAGGAGAATTACAGACCAATATCCTTGATGAACATGGATACAAAAATCCTCACCAAAATACTAGCCAATAGGATCCAACAGTACATTAAAAGGATTATTCACCACAACCAAGTGGGATTTATCCCTGGGCTGCAAGGTTGGTTCAACATCTGCAGATCAATCAACATGATACAATACATTAAAAAAAGAAAGAACAAGAATCATATGAGTCTCTCAATAGATGCAGAAAAAGCATCTGACAAAGTACAGCATCCTTTCTTGATCAAAACTCTTCAGAGTATAGGGATAGAGGGTACATACCTCAATATCATAAAAGCCATCTATGAAAAACCTACAGTGAATATCATTCTCAATGGAGAAAAACTGAGAGCTTTCCCCCTAAGGTCAGGAACATGGCAGGGATGTCCACTATCACCACTGCTATTCAACATAGTATTAGAAGTCCTAGCCACAGCAATCAGACAACAAAAAGAAATCAAAGGCATCCAAATCGGCAAAGAAGTCAAACTCTCACTCTTTGCAGATGATATGATACTTTATGTGGAAAACCCAAAAGACTCCACCCCAAAACTGCTAGAACTCATACAGGAATTCAGTAAAGTGGCAGGATATAAAATCAATGCACAGAAGTCAGTGGCATTCCTATACACCAACACAAGACAGAAGAAAGAGAAATGAAGGAGTTGGTCCCATTTACAATTGCACCCAAAACCGTAAGATACCTAGGAATAAATCTAACCAAAGAGACAAAGGATCTGTACTCAGAAAACTATAAAATACTCATGAAAGAAATTGAGGAAGACACACAGAAATGGAAAAATGTTCCATGCTCATGGATTGGAAGAACAAATATTGTGAAGATGTCAATGCTACCTAGAGCAATCTACACATTCAATGCAATCCCCATCAAAATACCATCCACTTTTTTCAAAGAAATGGAACAAATAATCCTAAAATTTGTATGGAACCAGAAAAGACCCCGAATAGCCAAAGGAATGTTGAAAAAGAAAAGCAAAGCTGGCAGCATCACAATTCCAGACTTCCAGCTCTATTACGAAGCTGTCATCATCAAGACAGTACGGTACTGGCACAAAAACAGACACATACATCAATGGAACAGAACAGAGAGCCCAGAAACGGACCCTCAACTCCTCAACTTCGACAAAGCAGGAGAGAATGTCCAATGGAAAAAAGACAGTCTCTTCAACAAATGGTGTTGGGAAAATTGGACAACCACATGCAGAAGAATGAAACTGGACCATTTCCTTATACCACGCACAAAAATAGACTCCAAATGGTTGAAAGACCTCAATGTGAGACAGCAGTCCATCAAAATCCTAAAGAAGAACACAAGCAGCAACCTCTTCGACCTCAGCCGCAGCAACTTCTTCCTAGAAACATCGCCAAAGACAAGGGAAGCAAGGGCAAAAATGAACTATTGGGACTTCATCAAGATAAAAAGCTTTTGCACAGCAAAAGAAACAGTCCACAAAACCAAAAGACAACCGACAGAATGGGAGAAGATATTTGCAAATGACATATCAGATAAAGGGCTAGTATCCAAAATCTATAAAGAACTTATGAAACTCAACACCCAAAGAACAAAGAATCCAATCAAGAAATGGGCAGAAGACATGAACAGACATTTCTGCAAAGATGACATCCAAATGGCCAACAGACACATGAAAAAGTGCTCAACATTGCTCGGCATCAGGGAAATCCAAATCAAAACCTCAATGAGATACCACCTCACACCAGTCAGAATGGCTAAAATTAACAAGTCAGGAAACGACAGATGTTGGCGGGGATGTGGAGAAAAGGGAACCCTCCTACACTGTTGGTGGGAATGCAAGCTGGTGCAACCACTCTGGAAAACAGTATGGAGGTTCCTCAAAAAGTTGAAAATAGAGCTACCATATGATCCAGCAATTGCACTACTGGGTATTTACCCCAAAGATACAAATGTAGGGATCCGAAGGGGTACGTGCACCCTGATGTTTATAGCAGCAATGTCCACAATAGCCAAACTGTGGAAAGAGCCAAGATGTCCATCGACAGATGAATGGATAAAGAAGATGTGGTATATATATACAATGGAATATCATGCAGCCATCAAAAGGAATGAGATCTTGCCATTTGCAATGATGTGGATGGAACTGGAGGGTGTTATGCTGAGCAAAATAAGTCAGAGAAAGACATGTGTCATATGACCTCACTGATATGAGGAATTCTTAATCTCAGGAAACAAACTGAGGGTTGCTGGAGTGGGGGGTGGGGTGGGAGGGATGGGGTGACTGGGTGATAGACACTGGGGAGGGTATGTGCTATGGTGAGTGCTGTGAATTGTGCAAGACTGTTGAATCACAGATGTGTACCTCTGAAACAAATAATGTAATATATGTTAAGAAAAAAAAAGACAGGAGGGGAAGAATGAAGGGGGGGAATCGGAGGGAGAGACGATGGACTTTGAAAAACAAACTGAGGGTTCTAGAGGGGAGGGGGATGGGAGGATGGGTTGGCCTGGTGATGGGTATTAACTGGGGCATGTTCTGCATGGAGCACTGGGTGTTATGCACAAACAATGAATCATGGAACACTGCATCAAAAACTAATGATGTAATGTATGGTGATTAACATAACAAAAAATTAAAGAAGAAAAAAAGAATACCTTCTGCTCTGAAATTATCTAACTATTCTTCTGAGTCACAATTGATAAAAAAAAAAAAAAAAAGAGGTTTGCTCCTATTAAGATTGTTGTCTAGATCTCCTTTTGAGAAGACTCTTTGGAATTTTAAGATACTGTAAGTCATACTAAATATATAATACTGGTTTTTTAAAATCACATAGTGCTAATAGTCATGCCCTATTTATAGTAAAAATTATTTCTTGAAAAACAAAGCATAAAATATAATGCTAACATTTTTGGGATATAAGATCACCATTGGAAAAATCAAACGCAATTTAGAAGTTATAAGGTATTAACAACTCCTTTCTATTTCATTAGTCACAAGCCACTGAAGTTCGATGTTCAAGACAGATGAAAATATCTAAGTACAAAGTCTTAAAAAAGGTGTTCTGTGGTTAAAAAAAAAAATCTCAGGGTAACAGAAAATTATCTACCTGAGCCTCCAAAGAGGGGCACAAGGATAATAATCCTGGCTAAGGTACTTCCCAAAGGACAATCTGTTTGGACTACGACAAATGCCTTCAGTACGTATCTGATTTCAAGGACTTTAATCTGGGTTAAGATTAAATAAACCACGAGACAGCCTCCATTAAGACCCTCAAGAAGAAGGGCAGCATTAAAAGAAAATAGGAAAGCTCAGTGTGTACCACAGAGAATAACCTACGCTCCTTCCTGTAATGCTCTACTAGAGAGAGGGGTTGGGATTCTTGTAATGGATTTCACCAAGTGGGAGCAAAAACCAAAGGCTATTTATTTTTATCCCATTGCCATTGTTTCCACCTAACTCCCTCTACGGTGCTTGGCCCAGTTAGTCTGGCCTAGGAGAACCAAGGACTACAAATGACTAAAATGTAATGACGATGATGACGGAGCTCTAAAAAGTCTGTCCAACCCACAGCTGTGGTGGGGAGATGAAATACACCTCACTTTTGTAGGACGGATGGTCTTATTCTGTGGGAGGTGAAAAACTCATCAGATGTAAGATAACCACCCTCCACTACAGGCTACATTCCCCTTGTCCAAATTTTCATTTTTTTCAGAGGAAAAAAATATGTACCATCGGAGCTCATCACAGGTATGCACAGAACTCATTCAGATATTGAAGGCATGCCTGATTGATATCCCTGGTGTGACTGACCACAGAGAGATGGATTTATTCTCTAAGTCAAATATAAAAATTAATCCAACTACTTTTAGACTTCTGTACCAGAAATCAAGGACAACTATAAATTTCTATGCTGGCAATGCTACCAAATCAAACATCATGACTTCTTGAGGAAGTAAAAGCCAAAAGAAACAGTACCAACATCTTCAAACAAGATCCATCCCCAGCAATCTATATTCAGTAGGCACAGTCTGGATCCCTACAGCCTATCTATCAGCACATCCTACAACAATTTGATTCTCACCTTCTGGAGAACTGAAGGAAATGATCGGGAACTCCTCTGACGATGAATTCATAAACAGCTTGCCTGTCTCTGTATTTATACTCATTAGATCACATCCCAGCTCCCTCATTAGCATAAAGCCTTCAGGAGTAATTCTGACTTTCAGATGACAGGCTGGTGCTAACTCAAATGCTTTCCCAGACACTTATTTGATATTTTTAACCTAAGTCAAAATCTTAGGAGCAATAAAACTGCTTTCCATTTTAGTGACATTATCATACACTGGAAACTTCATAAGGTACAACATTGTCAGTGTTAGCATTCTGATAAACTGGAGAGAGATTTAGTAATTACAGCATACTTTGTAGTTCTGTTCAGAATTTAAAACAATGACTAAAATCACAATAGGTAAAAGCTGGAAGAGTCATTACTTGTTATCCAGTCCTTTGCAGTACGTGGACTGGCAGCACTGGCCCTTCCTGAGAGCTGGTTAACAATGCAAGATATCAGAACCCACCAGAGACCCACTGAGCCAGAATCTGCATTTGAACAAGATCCCCAAGTGGGCTAGTCCCCTCATCTTACTTATAGGGACACTGAAGGTCAGGGAACTTAAATTGCTTGTCCAAGATCATACAGCAAGTTACAATTAGAATTCAACTCTTAACTTCCAGTCCTGTGTCCACTCCAGCTCCCTCACAGCTAAAGGAATATTTAAGGAGGCCTCTTAAGGTGTAGACACTACATCATGTATGTTAGCTATAAAGATGAGTGCCCCAGAGCCCTTGCTCTGAAGGAACCCAGGCTAGTGAGGAGAAAACAGGTCATTATCTTTTAAGTAGTGACAAAGTTGTTCCCGGGGCACTATGGGAATAATGAAAAGGGGACACCTAACTCTGTCTAAGAGGGGAGAGAGGGGAGAGAGGAAGTAAGTGGAAGCATGCCAAATAAAAGGAAGGACATACCTGAGCAAAGGGCTGGCGGTGAGAAAAAAACAGGAGGCATAAAGCAGAAAAACAAGAGCTTGGTGTTAACAGAACTACGACCAGAACTTCCCCTGAAAGATCACGGATTTTTTATCTAGACCAGTAAAGACCTAAACTGCAGGTGTGCAAAATCAAATTCCCAAACAGGTCATTTCCAAATTCCCATACCAAGAGGAAATTTTTTATGCAAATAATCTTTTATTCAGATGACCTTTTAGTCTTTTTTTTCTCACATCTCTTTGTTTCACAGACTATTTAACAGGAGATTGAGAAATTTTACTTTGCGTTTTGCTCCCTACCCACCCCCATAGCTTCAGACATATTTAAAGGTAGACCTCATTTATTTCTAATTTCTAAATGCATGACCTATAAACTCGAACAGGTGAATGAGCATGCTAATAGCAAAATTGTAAATCAAAACCTCCCTTCTGTGGAATCCATCCACCCACTCCTAAAACCATAGGCAGAAGGCTGAGCTTGCCTACGGCGCTCCTGAATAGGGAGGAGAAAAATGCCTGAAATCAGAACCACACCATAAACATCCTTTCTTCCCTGAGGAAGACAGAAGTAAGAGAGAGAATATCAAGGTAGTGATGGTATAAGCCCTAGGATGCTTCAATATAAGATCACGTATTCTCAAATGCTTGGCCTAAAAAAATCACAACATCTCTCAGGGAAGCATATACTCATGGCTCTTCAGTTATACGTACTACTATACCTCACTTTATATACCAGCTCGATTATAAAGGTGGGTATAAACTAAAATCCTGTCAATTAAATCTTGTTTTCCTGTGATGAGATGCTTTTTCTTTGTTCAAAGGCAGAATGTCAGCTGTTCTAACTCTGCATTCTCTGGAAAGAAGTTTACCATGAAAAAATGAACCTTGAATGAGTAAGGGTGGTTATAATTAAAGGACTCCTACAGGGGCACCTGGATGGCTCAGTCGGTTAAGGGTCTGACTGTTGATTTCAGCTCAGGTCATAATCTCAGAGTTGTGAGATCAAGCCCTGCAGTAGCTCCCCACTCAGTGTGAAGTCGGCTTGAGATTCTCCCTCTACCTCTGGCCCTCCCCCTGCATGCGTTCATGCACTCTCTCTGAAATAAATAAAATTTTGAAAAATAAATAAAGGAATCCTATAGCAGCATCATTTTAGAGATAAGCGCTTTTGCAAATTTTTAGTTTTGGTGCATACATATCAATGGCTGTACATTTCAAAAGTGACAAGCTTAACATGGAACACTTTATAGGGGCTTTATGGAGGTTGAAGCAAATGAACAAAACCTCCATTTTATACCTCTTGCCACACAGTTACTTAACTACAGGTTTCTAAGAGTTGTAGTTTGAGGACTGAGGGTGTTTCACACCTTCTTCCTTCTCCCACAGGTAGCCTTCAGGCTGTTAGAAAATTTAAGATGCCACAGTACAAACCAATACTAACAATTACTCTCATTTTTAAAGTGTCATATGCTTTATAAACTGCTCATTTAATTTTCCCATTCTCCCTAAGTGACAGGTCACAGCAGCTGTTGGACATTCTCCTCAACCCCAGAAGAGGAAATAAAAGCTCAGTGATTAAGTGACTTGCCCAAGGGCATTTACACAATTGATTTGTGGCAGAGCTGGAACTCTCAACAAAGAGGAAGCGTGGGAAGGGAGGAGCAGAAGGCGGTACTTAAGGAAATCATATATGGCTTTCTTCCTCAGCTCCCAGTTACCACCCCCACAGCCCTTCCCTGATCTCATTCCCCTCCCTCACAATCCCAAGTAACAAAAACAAGGAAACAAAAATTAATATAGGTCAAAATAAATGCTCCAGTTCTTTTACTCCTTTCTCTCCATAGGAAACAGAGATAGGTAGTAAAAAGGAGCCTGGAAGAATGCTTCTAATCTGCCAGAGTCCCTGGGCTGAGAACTATATTGTCTCATGATACTTCGGTAATAAAAAATAAGAAGGAAACCAATGGCAGGATTAAATGTATAGCAAGTTTAAAGAGAGAGAAGTGTATGTACAATTGTCTCATGCATGAAAGGGAATACAATAATTACTACAATATATATGGTAGGGCTGAGGCTATTTTTCAGAAGCATACAGTGAGCCATGTGAACAGATAAAAAGGTGAAAAAAAATCAATTATCTGAGTAGATGCAGAAGAAGTAACTAAATTCAACAATTTTTAAGTCTGCAAACTAGAAATTGAAGGAAGAAAATTCCTTCATCTGAAAAATATCCACAAAAACTACAGCAATCATCATACTCAATGGTAAAATAATGCAGACACCCTCAACCCCCTTCCCCACAAACAGGATGTCACTATCCTCTCTTCTATTCAACAATGGACTGATGATTCTGACCAGTCCAATAATGCAAGAAAAATAAAACACATAAACATGAGAAAGAAGGGGAAGAGCAACTAACATTATTCATAGGTGACATGACTGTGTATGAAGGGGTTCAGAGCAAGTCTCCCCAAAATATGTCACTTTGGCATGTGGACTATTTTGAGCTGAAGGGAATCAAGACCCTGCAGGCTCAAGAGAAGTTTTGGCGCCTCCCATAACTACCTAAAAGAATCTAAATTGGGGGTCTTCCCCAGAAGTAGAGTTATTACCAGAAATAAATTTTATCTAAGTGACTCATGTGTATGGGGGGCAAACACCTAGTTATCAAATATCTGTTCTTCTTACTGCCTGTGAACGGCCCTCTTCCCCTTTGAGGCCCCAGGACTCATCCCACTCCTTAGCTCGGGTTGTCATATATACCTCATTTTACCTTTCTGTCTTTGAACCTCTCCTCTGTGTATGGTTCCTATACATACAAAATTAAATTTGATTTTATCCTGTTAATCTGTCAATTTAATTCTTAGACCAGCCAGAAGAACCTTTGAAGGATGGAGGAAAACCCCAAGAATCTCTGACAACTTCCATTTCTGGATGGGATAATAATAGGTTATGGCAACCAGATTCAGCTTCAATAAATAGAAAAGGCCATGATAAATTAGAAAGTCACATTTTCAAAGATGTTGGAGAGTTGTGGAAGAAATGAGGATTGGATGAACTGCAAATCCCAGAGATGGGAGAACTCTCTGGGTGAGCTGATGATCATCATCTGTCTTCTTCTCTGAGGGTATTTGCTAATTTTGAATGCAGACTGAAGATGACACTTGGCCTAAGAAGAAAGACTCTACTCAACAAAGATAATCAAGGCTTTGGTGGGTGCATGAGTTTGGTGTGACAGATTAAAGGCTCAAGATGCCCCAAATCCATAGGTGATTTTTGTCACAGCTTTTCTGAGCTATCACTACATACCCACCAGAATGGCTAAAATAAAAAGGATGGAAAATACCAAGTGATACAGAACTTATAGGGTAACCCAAACTCTCATACACTGCTGGTGGAAATGCAAGTTGGTACAACCATTTTTTAAAAACTGGCAGTCTAGAGGCACCTGGGTGGCGCAGTCAGTTAAGCATCCGACTCTTGGTTTTGGCTCAGATCTGATCTCAGGGTCATGAGATCAAACCCAGCATCAGGCTCCACACTCGTTGGGCTCCACATTCAGCACAGAGTCCACTTGGGTTTCTCCCTCCCTCTCCCTTTGCTCTTCCCCCCCCCCCACGGGAGCGCTCTAAAATAAACAACATCTTTAGAAAAATGGCAGTCTACACTAAAGCTGACAATATGACATAACAATTCATAAATTAGATATATACCTGAAATAAATGCATTTATATGTTCATAGCAATATGATTCACAATAGCCAAAACTAGAAACAATCAAATGTCCATTAACAGTGAAAAGATAAGTCCATTGTGTGATATACTCACACAATGAAATAGTATACAACAATGAAAATGAAAAGCTAGAACAAGGCACAATAAGGATGAATCTCACTAACATAAGGTTGAGTGAAAGAAGCTTTATGCAAAGACTAAATACTGTATCCTCCCATTTATATAAAGTGCAAGAACAAGTAAAATCAAGCCAAGCCTTTTGTCAAGATAGTGGTTTCCCTTGGGGGCATGGAGCAGTGATTAGAAGGAAATATGAGGGAGGTTTCTGGGACACTGGTCACATGTCGGTTGTACAGATATGTTTGGTTTGTGAAAATTCATCAACCTGAACACTTTTTTTTCAATTAAATAGAGTTTTTTTAAATAGAGTTTTTAAAAATAGCAAACATAATAAAATAAAAGAGGAAGGAGATACATGAATTACTCAAGGCTAATATTATCATGCACAAAAAGTCATCTTGGAAATGGTGCCACATGGAAACTGAGAAGTAGCTGTCCAAAATCAAACAAGTGCTAAACTAAGAAGGCTCACTAAGAAACAATAGTCCAATTAACATGATAATTATCTAACCCTTCTCAGGTGTGTCTTGAGACAACTATTTCTGTTGATGTCATCTTGGCCAGAAGAAACAGGAGGCCCATATAAGTACAACATGAGTCAATTTAACTAAGTCAATAATAAAGTAAGATGTTAAATATTTTAACTCAAGTCTTTAGTCACTAAGTATGATACGAAAACTAGCTTTGGAGTAATTACTTACTTTAGACCTCAGTTAAGATTTAAAAATAAAACTTGATACTCCCGGCAACCAACCAAGAGTGACAAGCAACAAATATAATCCAAATAAAAGCAAAATGGTGAAACTTTAAATTCTCCCCTCAACAATTTTCAACGTTTACATCAAACAACTTCTAACCCATGATATGAGACAGGTTCTTTATTTTAAAACAAAACAAAAAGAATACTATATGAAGTTAAAATTTCTTGGGGCCCCTGGGTGGTTCAGTGGGTTAAATGTTGGACTCTTGGTTTCAGCTCAGGTCATGATCTCATGGATAGTGGGATTGAGCCCCACCTCGGGCTCCGAGCTCAGCAGGGAGTCTGCTTGAAGATTCTCTCCCTCTGCCCTTCCCCTCACTCATGTGCACATGCACATGTGCTCTCTCTCTCTCAAACCTTTTATTTTTTAAGATTTTATTTATTTATTTGAGACAGTGTGCAAGCAGGGGGAGCAGCACACAGAGGGAGAGGGAGAAGCAGGATCCCCGCCGAGCAGGGAGCCCCATGTGGGGCTCAATCCCAGGACCCTGAGATCATGACCTGAGCCGAAGGGAGACACTTAATGACTGAGCCACCCAGGCGCCCCTCAAACAAATAAATCTTAAAAAAAAAAAAAGTTAAAATTTCTTCAAACTCAGAATTATTTTTACACATGGGTCATCATCCTCATAGATGCTCCATGATCCCAGAACAAACAGCAAGGACAGCTCAAAGATCATTGTCATGGTCTCTAAAGATTAATTCAAATCACAAGCTAAGAAGTTATCAACCTGTAATTAATTCTCTCACGACAGTCCTCCAAGAAAAGCAAACCATAAACACTCAATTCTACACAGAGGGATATACTTCCACTTGAGGGCTCAGTTCTAACCATATGTACCCTGTGGTTCTGACAGAATTCTGCCCTCTTCAGATAATGCTGGATCAGAAAGCTAGACCTGGACTTTGCCTTGAAATGATTTTCCATGCCAGCACTGACCCACTGACCACTTCCAGCAAGTGTTCAGTAATTATATACCTTCACCTTTACCAAATGACCCCTTTACTGCTCAGATTTTAGATACTATTAGACTCTTCTGGTCAAACTGGGCTTTTGGGCCTCATCTAGTTTTGCCAATCAAGAGTCATGTGAAGGGGTGCCTGGGTGGCTCAGTCAGTTAAGCATCCGACTCATCGTTTTGGCTCGGGTCATGATCTCATGGGTCATGAGATCAAGCCCCACGTCAGGCTCCATGCTCAGAGGGGAGTCTGCTTGGATTCTCTCCCTCTGCCCCTCCCCCCACTCACTCACACTCTAAAATGAATATTTAAAAAAAAAAGTTATGTGAGGTGGGGGTGCCTGGGTGGCTCAGTGACTTGGGTGTACAACTCTTGGTTTCAGCTTGGGTCATGAAATTAAGCCCCACATTGGGCTCTGTGCTCAACAGGGAGTCCGCTTGATATTCTCTCTCTCCCTCTCCCTCTATCCCTCCCACCTATGCCCTCCCTCTCTCTCTCTCTAATAATAAATGAACAAATCTTTAAAAAAAAAAAAGTCATGTGAAGTGTTCATATGAGTCTGTTAAACTTGACAGAGGTAACTACAAGTCCATCAGACTTGAGCAGCGTTTATAGCATTTCTCTTGTAAGACAGGTATAAAACGAAACAAAACTTCATCAAGGCACAGTGTCTGGTACACAGTAGGCACTCACAAATGGTAACCTTATATTATAATCATCATTATTATGGTCCCACGGGGTGATATGCAAACAGACCCACCTCAGTAACCACCATGTTATTACCAGCGTTATTATATACTCATGCAAATTCCAGTTGTATGTTGTCATCTCTAGAGGTCAAGAACATTCACCGGACAGGCTGGTAATAGCACGGTACTTTATAAGACTATCAGAAAAACAGGTAAATAATTATCCCTTTATAATTGCCATACGCAGGCCACTGTTTATGTCAGTGGTTCTCAACAGGTGACAATTTTGTGGGACATTTGGCTATGTGTCATAAATGAATTGTCACAACTAAAGGGTGAAACTGGTAAATAGTGAGTAGAGGCCAGGGATGCTGCTAAGCCATGCTGCAATGCACAGGACAGTCCCCACAACTAAGAATTATCCAGCCCAAAGTGTCAACAGGGTCAAGGGTGGAAGACACTATTTTATAGTTCTGACTTCATTATCCAAAAATAATGGATGTGGGGCCCCTGGGTGGCTCAGTCAGTTAAGCGTCTGCCTTCTGCTCAGGTCATGATCCTAGGGTCCTGGGATCGAGCCCTGCATTGGGCTCCCTGCTCTCCGGGGAGCCTGCTTCTCCCTCTCCCTCTGCTGGTGCTCTCTCTCTCTCTGTCAAATAAATAAATAAAATCTTAAAAAAAAAAAAAAATGGATGAGAACCACTGCAACCAATTCAATCCACTTAAAATAAAAGCAGGAGATGGCCTCATCAAAACAAAGAAAGCTGGGGGGCCTGGCTGCCTCAGTCGGTTAAGCATCCAACTCTTGATTCTGGCTCAGGTCATGATCTCAGGGTCCTGGGATCAAGCCCGCCTCAGGCTCTGTGCTCAGCCAGGAGTCTGCTTGAGGATTCTCTCACCCTCTCCCTCTGTCCCCATCCCCGCTGCTCATACTCACATGTGCTCTCTCCCTCTCAAATAAAATCTTTAAAACAACAACACAAAGTGAGAAGGTATTGACATTTTAGCACAAGGAAAGAAAAGGAACCACACACCAGAAGCCCATGTTGCTCAGAAATCAAAACTTATTAGCACTCATAGGGATTTTGAAGCTACTTAGTTTGATGTCTAGTAAAAGGAGGCCCATGCAAAGTGACCCATTCAAGATAACAAAGCCAATCTGTGCCAAAGAGGGCTTTACCTCAGACCTTCTGACCACTAGACAAAGTGACTTTTCCACTACATCACACTAGTTCCCGAGAGAACAGAATTATAGAGCAAATAAGACATTCTGTCACCAATGTCAGTCTGGAGTACAAAGTCAGAACCAGGAGTCAAGCTCCCTGATCTCTTCCCAGGACAGATTCTGAGCTCAAGAATGTTACCCTGCGGTGCCTGGATGGCTCAGTTGGTTAAACATCCAACTCTGGATATTCCTTCTTGCTTTGTGGAAAATTAGCTGACCACTGAGTTGAGGGTCCATTTCTGGATTTTCTATTCTGTTCCATTGATCTGTGTGTCTGTTTTTGTGCCAGCACCATACTGTCTTGATGATTACAGCTTTGTAATAGAGCTGGAAGTCCAGAATCATGATGCCTCTAGATTTGCTTTTCTTTTCCAGGGTTGCTTTAGCCATTCAGGGTCTTTACAAATTTTAGGATAGTTCAATATTTGCAAATCAATCAACATGATATATCACATCAACAAAACAAAGAATAAAAACCATATGATCATCTCAATCAATGGATGCAGAAAAAGTACTAGACAAAAATCCAGCATCTGTTTGTGATAAACACTCTCAACAAAGTGGACTTAGCAGGAACATACCTCAACATAATAAAGGCCATATATGAAAAACCCACAGCTAACATCATATACAATGGTGAAAAACTGAGAGTTTTTCCTCTAAGATCAGGAACAAGACTAGAATGTCCACCTTTTTTTTTTTTTTAAGATTTTATTATTTATTTATTTGACAGAGAGAGACACAGTGAGAGGGAACACAAGCAGGAGGAGTGGGAAAGGGAGAAGCAGGCTCCCCGCGGAGCAGGAAGCCCAATGCGGGGCTTGATCCCAGGAGCCTGGGATCATGACCTGAGCCTAAGGCTTAACAACTGAGCCACCCAGGCGCCCCTAGAATGTCCACTCTTGCCTCTTTTATTCAAATAGTACTGGAAGTCCTAGCCACAGCAACACTAATAATGAAATAACAGAAAGAGAAGCAGTCCACAAATTTAACGTAAACCCCATGAAAATATCAATAGTATTTTTCACAGAACCAGAACAAATAATACTAAAATTTGTATGGAACCACAAAAGACCCAAAACAGCCAAAGCAATCTTGAGAAAGAAAAACAAAGCTGGAGGTATCACAATTCCAGATCTCAAGATATACTACAAAGTTGTAGTAATCAAAACAGTACGGTACTGGCAAAAAACAGACACACAGATCAACGGAGCAGAACAGAGAGCCCAGAAACAAACCCATGCTTATTTATAATGGTCAATTAATCTACAACAAAGGAGGCAAGAATATACAATGGGGAAAAGACAGTCTCTTCAACAAATGGTGTTGGGAAAACTGGACAGCTACATGCAAAAGAATCTTTCTCACACCATACACAAAAATAAACTCATAATGAGTTAAAAACCTACTTGTGTGACCTGAAACCATAAAACTCCTAGGAGAAAAAACTTAGAGGAGAGCACGAGCCAGGGGACAGAGGGAGAGGGAGAAGCAGGCTCCCCACTGAGCAGGGAGCCCGATGTGGGGCTCGATCCCAGGACCCTGGGATCATGACCTGAGCTGAAGGCAGCCGCTCAACTGACTGAGCCACCCAGGCGCCCCAATACCAACATTTTTTTCAAAGTCACTCTATAGGGCTCAATGAAACTTGGCGTCTATTCCTTCCCCTTTATTTGCAGGTTACCAATGAAATGGTCTTTGGTCTTTTCCCAAGGCCCCAGTCTGCTTAAAACCTCTCTGGCTGGGGGCACCTAGGTGGCTCAGTTAGTTGGGCATCTGCCTTCGGCTAGGGTCATGATCTCCAGGTTCTGGAATCGAGTCCCGAGATGGGCTCCCTGCCCAGTGGGGAGTCTGCTTCTCCCTCTCCCTCCCATCCCTCTCCTGCTCTCTCTCACTATCTCTCTCTTTTAAGATTTTACTTATTTATGAGAGAGAGAGCACAAGCAGGGGGAGAGGCAGGCAGAGGGAGAAGCAGGCTCCCTGCTGAGCAAGGAGCCCGATGCAGGACTCGATCCCTGGACCCTGGGATCATGACCTGAGCCGAAGGCAGATGCTTAACTGACTGAGCCACCCAGGCGTCCATAAATAAATAAAATCTTCAAAAACAAAGAACAAACCAAACCTCTTTGGCTGGCACTTCTAACCATTCTGCGTCTGATTATCATCTTCTGCCTCTCTAACCCCCAACCTCTCCAACTCTGTTTCCTCATCCCTAAATGTCAGCATTCCTCAGGGTGTAACTTGGGCCCTCTATCTCTACACAAATATTTCCCATATACCCATCCATCTCAGTGTCTTCAACCATCACCTCTATACACAACTATCTGATGTAGGAAATCTGCTCAGACCTTATCAAGGTCCATCCATATTTCCAATGCTTCAAACCTCCCATTCACTATTCAGCAATAGCTCCAGACTCAATATCACCAACTCACCATATACCATGCTGATCCCTTCCAAAACCTCCTTGTTCTGACTTCCCCATCTCTACTACAGATGCCGAGCTACCTCTAAGGTAGTAAATAATATAATGACCAACCCCTGAGGTTCTTGAGTGAGCCCATCTGGATTCACTTCTGGCTAAACCACTCACTAGTATATCCTTGAGCAAGTTAACCTCTTTGAGCCTCAATCTCCTTATCTGAAAAAAAAAGAACCACAGTCTCTCTCTCACAGAACTATTGTGGCCGTTAAACAACACATGGGAAGCTCAAAATACAAGGCAAAACACATAATAGGCATTCAATAAATATGAGCTACTAAATCTTTTATGGTTCACTTTAACAGCAACGTCAAGAGCCTCACAGCTGAGTCTACTTAGCCTTCACTGCAGCTTAGTCTTGTTCTAGGTTCCTCAAACAGTGGAAATTTTAGACACTCCTGTTCAGGAATCATCAACCAGGTTGTGATCTTTAAACTGAACTCTTTCCTTAACTACAATCTGCAAGCTGGATCACCATTTTGGTTTTGGGTATTTAAGGACTGCTCAATCTTGTCCACTACCCTGAGGGACCCTGAGTCACCCATCTTCCTGATGGTTAAAGGCTAGCTATGAGACGGTTAACAGTGCCTACGAGACTGCCCCACCCCTGCACCTGACCAACCTGTTCTCTTGGCATGTCTTTAGAACACCAGCCCCCCACCAGCCAGGACCAACATCTCACCTAACTGGACTTCTTCCCACTGCCTGGAGGTGAATCTCCCCACAAGAGCCTTCCCTACCCTGGTGGCCCCCCTAGTCAAGGCTCATCTCAGCACTAATCTGAAAGTCACTCAGGACCAAGACCTTAGGCCTCTGGGATTCCTCCATCTCCCCCCATACTCAATCAAAGCTGCTGAAATCTTCTTTCACACACACCCTCTGCAGGCACTCTCCTTTCCTTATTATATGTACTTCTTCTTTAACCTTTGTCTCTGCCTGCACTTCAACTGTGCTTCCAAAAAACAGCAAGATTTATCAACAAAAAATAGTTTTCATATGTGACTGTACTGCTCAAAAGGCATCACAGACTCTCTACTTCCTACAGGATAAAATCTACTGTCCCTTGATTATATTGCGATTTTTCCTACTTCTGAGCTTTTGCTAACACTATTCCTTCTAAAATATCCTCTCTTCCCCTTCTCTGTTCATCCAAATTTTTTATTTCTTTCAAAGATGTTTGCTCAAACCCTATGCTCTCTGTGAAGCCCTCCCTGATATCAATGGTAGAAGAGCATTCTGAGCAGAGGGAAAGCAGTGCAAATAATCTAAGACTGAGTCAAGTAAATAGACCAGTGTGACTAGAATGGGGTGAGAGTGATCATTTTGGAAACAAGATTAGATAGGTGATGAGAGGCCAGCTCCCACAGGGCCTTCCTGGCTATTATAAGGATTTTGTCTTTACGAGCAAAATGGGGATCAACCTAAGCATTCACTAGCGAAGATATAGGACTTGGATTTCAAAAAGATCATGCTACCTGTGGTGACAAGAACAAGCTATACAGAGAGAGGCAAGGGCAGAAGAAAGGAAACTGATTAAGAGGCTATTACAGTATCTGGGTAAAAGAGTGTGATTAGAACCAGGGTGGTGGCAGGCAGAAGTGGTCTGAATCTGGATGTATTTGCTGACTGATGAGGGATATGAAAACAAGAAAGGAGTTAAGGATGACTCCAAGTTTTTAGCCTAAACAAGTGGAAGAATAGAGATGTTATTCACTGAGATGAGGGAGAAAATCATGGGAGGAGCAGGTTTTGAACATGGTAAGTTTAAGATATATAGGTCATCCAAGGGAAATGGTGAGGAGGAAGTTTATTACCTAAATCTGAAATTCAGGGGAGGGATACATTTGGGAACTATTGGAACACAGATCAGGTGGGTTTCACAAAACATTAGTGATGATAATAGCTCTGTAATTGCTCTGCCTCATATGGCAGCCATGAGCCACATGTGACTTGAAATGCAGCTAAGGTGACTGAAAAACTGAATTGTTAATTTTCATTAATTTACATTTGAATAAGTACATGTGCCTCATGGCTACACAGTGGACAAAGCATATATAAATAATATTTAAAGCAATGTGATTGAATGAGAACCCTAATTGAGTGTAGGGAGAGAAGATGTCCAAAGACTGGGTATTGGGGCATGCCAACAACATGGATTATTCGTGATAGGAGGGAAAAAAAAAAAGAAACAACCCAAATCTCCATCAACAACAGAATAGAAAAATAATCAGTGGCATATTCACATAAGACCGCCATTCAGCAGTGAACGGATATATCTATGTGAATCTCAAAACAAGGTTAAATGAAAAAAAGTTAACTTAGAGGAGAAAATTTTCTACGAAGATCAAAAGCAGAAAAAACTAAAAAGTATACTGTTTAAGAATATATTCACTTCCGCTTTTTCTCCTTTTCGCCGCCATCCTGGTGTGTGTGGATGACTGTTCCTCACCATGTCTTCTCCCAAGACTTTCAGAATCAAGCCATTCCTGGCCAAGAAACAAAAGTAGAATCCTCCCATTCTCCAGTGGATTCAGATGAAAACTGGTAATAAAATCAGGTACAGGGTGCCTGAGTGGCTCAGTCGTTAAGTGTCTGCCTTTGGCTCAGGTCATGATCCCAGGGTCCTGGGATCGAGCCCCACATCGGGCTCCCTGCTCCATGAGAGGCCTGCTTCTCCCTCTCCCACTCCCCCCACTTGTGTTCCCTCTCTCGCTGTGTCTCTCTCTGTCAAATAAATAAATAAAATTTAAAAAAAAAATCAGGTACAACTCCAAGAGGAGGCACTGGAGAAGAACCAAGCTGGGTCTATAAGGCATCACACATCATGATATGACACACCTAACTGGCACACATATTTAAGCTGCATGAAGATTATGTGTTCCTATCCTACCACTCTTGTAAACATCCCTCCTACCTGGCCAATAGACATGTTTTATCAGGGAAACAACTTTTCTGTTACTATGCCTCTACACCAGTAGGTTGGTTCAGTAATAAATGTGAGACCGAAAAAAATATATATATATATTCACTTGCTCAAGAAACAAGAAAAGTCTCAAACACACAACCTAACCTTACACCTAAAGGAGCTAGAAAAAGAACAGCAAATAAAGCCTAAATCCAGTAGGAGAAGAGAAACAATAAAGACTAGAGCAGAAATCAACGACACAGAAATCATAAAAACAGTAAAACAGATCAATGAAACTAGGAACTGGTTCTTCGAAAGAATTAATAAGATTGATAAAGCCCTAGCCAGACTTAGCAAAAAGAGAAAAGACCCAAATAAATAAAATCATGAATGAAAGAGGAGACATCACAACACCAAAGAAATACAATTTTATGAGAATATTATGAGCAATTATATGCCAACAAACTTGGCAATCTGGAAGAAATGGATTAATTCCTAGAAACATATCAATGACCAAAACTGAACCAGGAAGAAATGGAAAACCTGAACAGACCCATAACCAGCAAAGAAATTGAATCAGTAATCAAAAATCTCCCAACAAACAGGAGTCCAGGGCCTGATGGCTTCCCAGGGGAATTCTACTAAACATTTAAAGAAGAATTAATACCTATTCTTCTGAAACTGTTCCAAAAAATAGAAATGGAAGGAAAACTTCCAAGCTCATTCTCTGAAGCCTGCATTACCTTGATCCCAAAACCAGACAAAGACCCCCTAAAAAGGAGAATTACACACCAATATTCCTGATGAACATGGATGCACAAATTCTCACCAAAATACCAGCTAATAGGATCCAACAGTACATTGAAGGATTATTCACCACAACCAAGTGGGATTTATTCCTGGGCCGCAGGGGTAGTTCAACATCCGCAAATCAATGTGATACACCACATTAACAAAAGAAAGGACAAGAACCATATGATCCTCTCAACAGATGCAGAAAACGCATTTGACAAAATACAGCATCCTTTCTTGATAAAAACTCTCCACCATGCAGGGATAGAGGGAACAGAACTCGATATAAAAGCCATATATTTAAGACTCACAGCAAATATCATCCTCAACGAGGAAAAACAGAGCTTTTCCCTGAAGGTCAGGAACACGACAAGGATGTCCACTCCCACTACTGTTGTTCAACAGAGTACTGGAAGTCCTACCCTCGGCAACCAGACAACAAAAAGAAATAAAAGGCATCCAAATCGGCAAAGAAGAAGTCAAACTTTCACTATCTGCAAACAATATGATACTCTACATGGGCGCCTGGGTGGCTCAGATGGTTGAGCGTCTGCCTTCGGCTCAGGTCATGATCCCAGAGTCCTGGGATCGAGTCCCGCATCGGGCTCTCTGCTCCTTGGGAGCCTGCTTCTCCCTCTGCCTCTCTCTCTCTCTGTCTCTCATGAATAAATAAATAAAAATCTTTAATAAAAAAAAAATGATACTCTACATAGAAAACCTGAAAGACTCCACCAAAAAAATTGCTAGAAGTGATACAGGAAATTCAGCAAGGTCTCAGGATATAAAATCAATGCACAGAAGTCAGTTTCATGTCTATACACTAACACTGAAGCAGAAGAAAGAGAAATCAAGGAATTAATCCCATTTACAATTGCACCAAAAACCGTAAGATACCTAGGAATAAACCTAACCAAAGAGGTAAAGGATCTGTACCCTGAAAACTATAGAACACTTATGAAAGAAATGGAGGAAGACACAAAGAAATGGAAGAACGTTCCATGCTCGTGGATTGGAAGAACAAATATTGTTAAAATGTCTATGCTACCCAAAGCAATCAACACATTCAATGCAATCCCTATCAAAATACTATCAGCATTTTTCACAGAACTGGAACAAATAATCCTAAAATTTGTATGGAACCACAAAAGATCCCGAATAGCCAAAGTAATGTTGAAACAAAAAACAAAAACAAAAAACAAAGCTGGAGGCATCACGATTCCAGGCTTCAAGCTGTATTACAAAGCTGTAATCATCAAGACAGTAGGGTACTGCCAAAGACACAGATGTAGTGAAAAGAAGGGCCATATGCACCCCAATGTTCATATCAGCAATGTCCGCAATAGCCAAACTGTGGAAAGAGCCGAGATGCCCTTCAACAGATGAATGGATAAAGAAGATGTGGTCCATATATACAATGGAATATTACTCAGCCATCAGAAAAGATGAATACCTAACTTTTACATCAACATGGATGGGACTGGAGGAGATTATGCTAAGTGAAATAAGTCAAGCAGAGAAAGTCAATTATCATATAGTTTCACTTATTTGTGGAACATAAAGAATAACATGGAGGACATTAGGAGAAGGAAGGGAATATGGGGAGGGGGAATTGGAGGGAGAGATGAACCATGAGAGACTACGGACTCTGAGAAACAAACAGGGTTTTAGAGGGGAGGGGGGATTGGTTAGCCCGGTGATGGGTATTAAGGAGGGCACGTACTGCACGGAGCACTGGGTGTTATACGAAAACAATGGATCGTGGATCGCCACATCAAAAACCAATGATGTGTTGTATGGTGACTAACATAACAATAAAAAAAAAAAAAAAACAGAAGGGTACTGGCACAAAAACAGACACAAAGATCAATGGAACAGAAGAGAAAACCAGAAATGGACCCTCAATTCTATGGTCAACTAATCTTTGACAAAGCAGGAAAGGAAAAGAGTGTCTTCAATAAATGGTGTTGGGAAAACTGGACAGCCACATGAAGAATGAAACTGGACCACTTTCTTACACCATACACAAAAATAAATTCAAAATGGATGGAAGAGGGGGGAGCGTGAGGGACGCCACGAATTCCACTTGGAGGCATCTTTGAGCTCGCCGAGTAGACACCATGAGCAAAGCTCACCCTCCTGAGTTGAAAAAATTTATGG
Organism: Neomonachus schauinslandi; assembly: GCF_002201575.2. Lineage (NCBI taxonomy): Eukaryota > Metazoa > Chordata > Mammalia > Carnivora > Phocidae > Neomonachus > Neomonachus schauinslandi. Next base: position 120,320,231 of record NC_058408.1, read on the forward strand.
ACAAGAAATTGTCAATGAAATTAAATGGTGGCAGACATGTCCAAGGAATACTGCGGGGGTTCGATCCGTTTATGAATCTTGTGATAGATGAATGTGTGGAGATGGCAACTAGTGGGCAACAGAACAATATTGGAATGGTGGTAATACGAGGAAGTAGTATCATCATGTTAGAAGCCTTGCAGCGAGTATAAACAATGGGTGTGTTCATCAAAAGAAATCAACTGCTTCCACACGTCCCCTCCATGGTACCTGTTTTACTACAATATCAAAATCAGGTCGTGTGCATTTTCATATTGAACTTTTTTGTTAAATAAACTTCTATAATAGTAAAAAAAAAAAAAAATGGATGAAAGACCTAAATGTGAGACAGGAAATCATCAAAATCCTAGAGAACACAGACAGCAACCTCTTTGACCTTGGATGCAGCAACTTCTTGCTAGACACATCAAAGGGAAATTACTGGGACTTCATCAGGGTAAAAAGCTTCTGCACAGCAAAGGAAACAGTCAACAAAACTAAAAGGCAACCTATGGAATGGGAGAAGATATTTGCAAATGACTTATCAGATAAAGAGCCAATATCTAGAATCTATAAAGAACTTAACAAACTCAATACCCCAAAAACAAAAAATCCAGTCAAGAAATGGGCAGAAGACATGAGCAGACATTTCTCCAAAGACAACATACAAATGGCCAACAGATACATGAAAAAATGCTTAACATCACTTGGCATCAGGGAAATACAAATCAAAACCACAATGAGATACCACCTCACACCAGTCAGAATGGCTAAAATGAACAATTCAGGAAACAACAGATGTTGGCGAGGATGTGGAGAAAGGGGAACCTTCTCGCACTGTTGGTGGGAATGCAAACTGGTGCAGCCACTGTGGAAAACAGTATGGAGGTTCCTCAAAAAGCTAAAAATAGAACTACCCTACAATCCAACAATTGCACTACTAGGTATTCATCCAAAGGATACAAACATACTGATTCCAAGGAGCACGTGCACCCCAACGTTTATAGCAGCAATGTCCAAAATAGCCAAAATATGGAAAGAGCCCAGAAGTCCATTGACAGAATAGATAAAGAAGATATGGCATATATATACAATGGAATATTACTCAGCCATCAAAAAGAATGAAATCTTGCCATTTGCAATGACATGGATAGAACTAGAGGGTATTATGCTAAACAAAATAAGTCAGAGAAAGACAAATACCATATAAGTTCACTTGTATGTGCAATTTAAGAAACAGATGAACATAGGGGAAGGGAAGGAAAAATAAGATGAAAACAGAGAGGGAGGCAAACCATAAGAGACTCTTAACTCTAGGAAACAAACTGAGGGTTACTAGAGGGGAGGTGGGTGGGGGGATGGGGTAACTGGGTGATGGGCATTAAGGAGTGCACTTGATGTAATGAGCACTGGGTATTATATGCAACTGATGAATCACTACATTCTACCCCTGATACTAATAATACAGCATATGTTAGGGCGCCTGGGTGGCTCAGTCGTTAAAGTGTCTGCCTTCGGCTCAGGTCATGATCCCAGGGTCCTGGGATCGAGCCCCGCATCCGGCTCCCTGCTCCGCGGGAAGCCTGCTTCTCCCTCTCCCACTCCCCCTGCTTGTGTTCCCTCTCTCTCTGTGTCTCTCTCTGTCAAATAAATAAATAAAATCTTAAAAAATATATATATATATATTATATGTTAACTAAATTGAATTTAAATTAAAAATTTAAAAATAAATAAACATACTTCTATCTTCATGACAGAAAAAAAAAGAATATATTCAGATTGATAAAGTATAAAGAAAATCAAGGGAATTATTATCCAAATACAGGATACACCACCTCTCCAGAAGAGGGAGAAGGTTGCAACTGGGGAGGTAAACACAGAGAGCTTCAAAGTTACTGGAAATGTTCTATATCTGGGGCACCTGGCTGGCTCAGTTGGGTAAGTGTCTGAATCTTGATCCCAGCTCAGGTCTTAATCTCAGGGTTGTGAGTTCAAGCCCCCTACTTAAAAATAAAAAATAAAAAAAGGGAAATGTTCTATTTCCTAAACTGTTTATTTTTTATCCTATATACTCTGCCATGTATGATATTAAGAGTAAAAAAAAATATGAAGTAGTATATGCTTAAATGTCAATGGATGTTTCAAAATCTCGAATAAATCTTTAAGCTTAGAAAAAGGAAACACAACTGTGTGACCTAAATAACGTCTAAAAAAGAATGACAGATTTAGTCATATAAAAGAAAAGACAGAGGGCACTGAGAGTTGGGAATGAACAGCTTGTGTACATGAGACAGGAAATTGGTGGATCTGACTAGAGAAGAGGAAAGTTAGGTTGAAAAGTTAGGCTAGGGCCAGCTTATGAGATGCTTAAATGCTGGGTCAAGAAATTTGGACTTGATCTTTATTTTTTCTTAAAGATTTTATTTATTTGAGAGAGAGAATGAGATAGAGAGAGCATGAGAGGGGGGAGGGTCAGAGGGAGAAGCAGACTCCCTGCTGAGCAGGGAGCCCGATGCGGGACTCGATCCAGGGACTCCAGGATCATGACCTGAGCCAAAGGCAGTCGCTTAACCAACTGAGCCAGCCAGGTGCCCAGGACCTGACCTTTAAATAGCGCAGAACCATTGGTGGTTTCTAAGCAAGACAATGGCATGGGGAAAGTGGTATATTAGAATTAATTGGATGATAAAGATCAAGTAGTAGGGAGACAGGAGTCTGGAAAAATCAGTTACAGAGATATACGTACCACTATGTTTACTGCAGCATTGTTTCCAATAGCCAAGATATGGAAGCAACCCAAGTGTCCATCCATACATGAATGGATAAAGAAGATACACGTATATACATACAATGGACTATTACTCAGCCATAAAAAAGAATGAAATCTTGCCATAAGTAATAATAGATGGATCTAGAGAGTATAATGCTAAGTGAAATAAGTCAGAGAAAGACAAATAGCATATGATTTCACTCACATGTGGAATTTAAGAAAAACGAAGAAAAAGACCCTTAGGGGCGCCTGGGTGGTTTAGATGGTTAAGCATCTGCCTTCGGCTCAGGTCATGATCCAAGGGTCCTGAGATCGAGCCCCACGTTGGGCTCCTGGCTTAGTGGGGAGCCTGCTTCTCCTTCTCCCTCTTCCTCTGCCTCTCCCCCTGCTCATGCTCTCTCTCTATATCTCAAATGAATAAAATCTTGGAAAAAAAAAAAACCAAAAAAACAAAACCAGACTCTTAAATATAGAGAACTGGTGGTTGCCAGAGGGGAAGAGGGAGGAGAGTGGGTGAAATAGGTGAAAGGGATTAAGAGTACATTTATTAACGATGAGCACTGAGTAATGTATAGAATTGTTAAATCACTATATCGTACACTTGAAACTAATAAAACATATGTTAATTATACTGGAGTTAAAATATATATATTTTAGCTGTGAGATGTGAGATGTGAGATGTGAGATGTCAGGGAAGATAATCATAGCCTAAACTAGGAGGATAATGGAAGATTAAGTTTTACTCCAAGAAACTTTAGGATGAAAGACTCAAGAGTTTGGTCTTCAGAACAGACAGTGAGAGAAAAAGAGATGCAAAGATTACTCCAATTCTGAAGCTAAACCGAGAAAATGATTAATACCAATATTTGCAAAACTAGGGAAGTCAACAGAAAAATGGTTTTGAAAAGAGACCATTCATTAATTCATTCAATAAATATGTCAGGCAGAATGTGATACCTTCCCCTCAGAGAGCAGCTTGTGGGTCCCACCTTTTTTTTTTAAGTTACACTTTTTTTTTAAGATTTTATTCATTTATTTGAGAGAGAGAGAGAGAGAGAGCACAAGGGGGGGAGGGTCAGAGGGAGAAGCAGAATCCCCACTGAGCAGGAAGCCAGATGTGGGGCTTGATCCCGGGACTCCAGGATCATGACCTGAGCTGAAAGCAACTGCTTAACCGACTGAGCCACCCAGGCACCCCCAGTTACACATTTTTAATAGGCAAAGAGAAACTATACAGTTCTCTGAGGGGAATAAAAGTTTTTATAGCTTTTAATGCTACAACAATTTCTAAGTCCCACTTTTAAAAGAAAGAGTACTATACAGCGCCTGGGTGGCTCAGTTGGTTGGGCTACTGCCTTCGGCTCAGGTCATGATCCTGGAATCCCAGGATCGAGTCCCACATTGGGCTCCCTGCTCCGCGGGGAGTCTGCTTCTCCCTCACCCTCCCCACCTCATGCTCTGTCTCTCTCATTCTCATTCTCTCTCAAATAAATAAATAAAACCGTAAAAAAAAAAAAAAGGGAAGAGAGTACTATAATAAAAATATTGAGCTGCTTTTCAAAATAAATGGAAAGAGGCAACAATGCAAAAGTGGAGCTGTTTAGTAAAAGATCTTAAGGAGTGGAATTACTATTTGATGGAAAGCTTCTTGAGGACGAATTTATCACGGACTCTTTGCATCCCTCACAGTGCTGAGCACACTGCAGTGAGTGATCACTACAAAACAGATATTCAAATGATGGCTAAAGGAAGAGAGAAGAGTGAGAGCGGACTCAAGAAAAAACAAGTAGGAATGCCCTACCCAAGCCTCTACCCAGCATGCCTAGAGGATCTACCCCTGTGAAAGTGTGTTAGCCCTGTCACCCTGGCTGAAGGTAGGCTGATTATCTGGGTACCTCTTTAGGAGATCTAAAATACCAATAGAAAAACAGAAAGGAAATCAATTCTTATGAAAATATATATTGAAATTCTGGTCCCCACACTACTCCCTGGTAAGATTATCCCCAACCCTAACCTTAAAGGCAGAAAGAATGTAATTTTTTACTGTGTAGGGTTTGGGCTAATGCTAATTAAAGATACTCAAGGGCGGGCGCCTGGGTGGCTCAGGTCATGATCCCAGGGTCCTGGGATCGAGTCCCCAATCGGGCTCTCTGCTCCTTGGGAGCCTGCTTCTCCCTCTGCCTCTCTCTCTCTCTGTCTCTCATGAATAAATAAATAAAAATCTTTAAAAAAAAAAAAAAAAGATACTCAAGGGCATCCTCTCCTTTTAGACCATTAAAAGATATTTTTCTGGTTAAAAGTAATTTAAAAGCTTGGGGGCACATGGCTGGCTCAGTCAGTAGTAGAGCATGTCTCTCTTGATCTCAGGGTCAGTAGTCAAGCCCTATGGTGGGTGTAGAGCTTGCTTACATACATACATGCATACATACATACATATATACACACATACATAGTGCTTATACCATTAAAAAAAAAAAAAGTAATTTAAAAGCCTAGATCTTAATAGTTAGTCCATTTGGCATACCACTGTTACCTACACCCATAGAACAGAGAAATGCAAAGTAGAGCTGCCTGCAAAGTGAGAGGCCGGATGCACAGGTGTTCCAAGTAGTTGCCAGGGACTGGGCTATTACTTCTAGGTTCCCCCAGCAGTTCAGATAATTACACACAGCCCCAACTTATCCAATATGGCTAAAAAGAGGAAAATGACTCGGCTTTTTAAATGAATAAATCTTATACAAATGCTTTAAGACCATCTATTTCCCAAAAAGTTAGAACAGGAATGAATGCCTCAACACTGGCAAAGGCAGTATTCCAGTTAAGAGCTCAGGCTCTGGCTCCAGACGGACACGGGTTAAATCCCAGCTCTCCCAGTAAATCGCCCTGTAACCATCTCTGTTACTGTATCTCCCTACTTTGGGGCACCTGGGTGGCTCAGTCGGTTAAGCGTCTGCCTGAGGCTCAGGTCATGATCCCCGGGTCCTGGGATCAAGTCCCACATCAGGCTCCCTACTCAGTGGGAAGCCTGCTTTTCCTGCTGCAGCTCCCCCTGCTCGCTCTTGCTCTCTCTGATAAATAAATAAAATCTAAAAAAAAAAAAATACATCTCCCTACTTTGCACAGAATTACCTTCCTTAAGATTTGAATATGGGGTAGATTCAGATGGTAGCTTTCCTTCCTATAACTATACCCTGATCCCTTTGACTGAACCTGTATTTTCCTTAATAGCCTCAACCACTAATTTTTAATGTAGAGCTTTCTAGATGGTTAAACTCATTCATTATCTTTGAATCTCCTGAATTTCCTTATTCAAGAACAACCTTATCTTGAAGCTCTGGCAGTTCAACAACCCATGCCCTGAAAGTGAGGAGCAATGGGAGAAAAGCACAGAGAAAACTGGATTGTAGGTAGAACATACAAACCTCTTTGTTGTATAAAACTGGTGCTTTCTTTAAATCCTAAATTTTGGGACAGCTGGCTGGCTCAGTTGGTAGAGCATTTGACTCTTGATATCAAGGCTGTGAGTTTGAGCCCCACAATGGGTGTAGAGATTAATTAAAAATAAAATCTTTAACAAAAAGTAAATAAAAAATAAAATCCCAAATGCTGTACACTGGAGACAATATGGAGCTAAGCACAGCCTATTAGCAACAAATTAAGTACAAAAAAAATTTTGACCTGAAGGAGGCCCACAAAGGTACCCTGCCTATACTCACCACTCCCACTTCTTTATCTAAACTCAGGGATCTTTATCCATGTTGTAGTGGATTTTGCATAGAGTGGGAAAGAGGGAAAACAAGTTCCACAGATTTTTTCATTTGCACTTGGCCTTTTTAGCACCATTATTACTACCACCCTAGTTCAGTCAGGAAAGACTAAGTCCCAACCAATTTCTCTGCTTCAGGTCTCTCCACTCCCTTATAACCTGTGCATAGCACCAAACTAATTTCCTAAATTACCAGTTTCATTAGAGCACTCCCCACCTCAAAAACTCTTAACAGCTCCTAATACTACACACTGGAAAAGCCCAACTAACATTCAAAGCCCAGGCTAGCATTATCCTACTTTTATAATACACAATTGGTTTCCTCCTACTTCCCACACTGAAGTTCTCTAAGGCTCCAACTAGACTAATCTGCTAACTGTCCGTCCCCGACCCCAAACCCGGCATGCCTAGGCTGGATTACGTAAACACCACTGCTCACCCTCCCACCCACTTTCTGCTTTTCCTTCAAAGGCCAGCCCAGACCCCCCTCCTCTATCTCTGCCCTAAATTGTGCTCCCAAAGCACGCACTGACCAGACTGCCCATCTTCTGACCCTAGTCAAACACATCCTTTTTAGCTGGCTATACTCTCTTGGCATCTTAATCCGCTCAAACGAAGTCAAAGTTCCTTGGAAGGCAGACCACATACTTACACAGAGGGTCTATCACAGTGCCCTGCACTTTTTAGGTCCTAGATATTATTAAAACCAGAGGAGGGGTTCAAATGATACATCTAAGTAAGGCAAGACCATACTGCGCATCTTTTCCAATTCCTCTCTATTCACAGTAAAGGGCATTCAGCGTTCGCTACAAAGCTATGTATTTCTAGTATACACTGAGCGACAAAGTGGAGTGAGCACGCCACCGGATGGCAAAAAAAAAAACACAAAAAAACCCGCGTCCCCATCCTGGTTTTTGCCACAAGCCCTGCGATTGGGAAATCACACAATATCTCTGGGCCTCGGTTATCTCAGGTGTAAAACAAGGGAGCTGCTTTGACGGATCCCAAGGTATCCTTCGGCTCCCGAATCCCCCCGGACAGGAAACCCAACACTCGTCTACTCACTCAGGCGCAGGCACGCAAACTTTTACGGTTCCCAACGCAGGCATTTGCATATAGTAGTGGAAACTCCGTCCCCATGGAAAAAAGCAGGGCTGAGAGGAGGGTGAGAAGCGGTCTCCCTAGACTCGGATTCCTTTACCCCATGACCAGGGGCAGTCGGACTGAGGTTCCCGGCCCCTCAGGAGCAGACTCCCAGGAGAGTGGCACGGCAAGGCTCCCGGGAGCCGGCCGGGGTCACTCCGTCCGCGCCCGCGCCCCCCGCACTTGTGACACACGCCCCGTGACCCCGGGTCACAGTCCCCGTCCGCCCTCCCCGGCCCGAGGGGCGCCCTCCTCTCCCGGCAAGGCCCCGCGCTCCCGCCCGGCTGGCTGCCCTTCCGGGCCCCGGGGCGGCCTCTGCGCGGGCGTCCGGGCCCCAGGCCGGCGGGACTGGCGGCGTGAGGGGCGGCGGCGGCGGCTTTAAGTGCTGAATCACCACTTTGCAACCCGAGCTCCAAACCACCGTGACCCGCGGGCCCCGAGGGCCCAGGCGCTTCGCTCCGCTTACCCACAGAGGCGCTCCGGGGACAGCAGGCGGGCGCCGAGGACGGAGCGGAAGGTGCTGGGCCGCGCGGAGTGCAGCAGCCACGCTAGCCGGTACCGCATACCCCAGCACAGCCGCCGGGAGCACCGCGAACGCTTCCTTCTTGCGCCGGGAGCCGGCCCTGCCCACTGCGCATGCTCAGTCCGCCGCGCCGCGCCGCCTCCCGGGAGCCTCTGAGTGGCGGGCGCTCCGGGTTTTGCCTGGAACCCGACAGGATCGGGGAGGCGGGCGTCCCAGGCCCGAGCCAGCGAGCGGGACGGAGTCTGGCCGGGGAGCGGCGGGAGCCCAGCAACCAGGCTTTCCCAGGCTGGGGGTTACCAGCAGGGTCACACGGGGCGCACGTGGGAGGGCGGCGAGGTGTACCTGGCTAAGTGTATGTAGGGGACAGAGTCTCACGAATACTGTGAGAGCACAAGGGGCCATGTTTGCGGAGGCGCCCCCATTGGCTGTCGCTCTGGGCGGTGCAGGTGTAGGAACGAAGTCCGAGGATTAGGCGGCCTCACGGCGAAAGATTCTGCGGGGGGCGCGCGGCCCGCGGGCTTCCTCTAGAGCGCGGTGGGCCCCGGGGGGAGTTAGATCAGGGGGGCCACGAGAGGGAGGCGAGGACCTGGGGGAAGTTAGCAGCCCCTCACGGAGCAAGGGGGAGATGGGACTGGCCACGGCGAAAAAAAGCTTCCGTGGACTTTCAAATCCAGAGTAGAAACTCCTACTCTCTACTACTGCCGTATTAAAACAACACCACACACACATATATATAGTACTTCTATTGTCGGTTTACTTTAGTCACTATTTATAACTTTTTCCCCTGATGGCTTTATGGTGTTGTGCATCCAAGAACAACCTAATAGTTGTTAGGGATCTGACTTTCGATTACATTTCCATTTTACGGGGGTCTTTAGGACAAAGTGCAATTAGGGATAGTGACTCCCTAGCTTGAGTACCTTTAAGTCTCCGTCGTGGCGGGCCTAGGGCTGCAGTCATAATGCTTTGAATCCCATTATTGCTTCAAATTAAGAATTCAGGAGGAGGTTCCCTTAATCAAATGGATGATTCATTAAAGAGCTACAGGGATAAAAAAAAAAAATACAGTTTCGGCTAAAGGCAACCGTTGGATGGATGGAAACTGAGGTACCAGAGATGAGGAAGCACTCCTAGTGCAATGTAGGGTAAAATTCCACAGTATTACATTCTAGCCTCAATCCACCTCTACTAGTGTCCTGTAGCTGCCCTAACAAATTATCACAAATTTAGTGGCTTAAAACAATAGAAATTTATTCTCTCACAGTCTGGAGGCCAGAAGTCCAAAATCAAGGTATTGTCAGCACTGTACTCCCTGCAGAGGCCGTTCTTTGCTACTTCCAGCTTCTTGTGGATGCTGGTTTCCTTGGCTTATGGCCACATCACTCCAATCTCTGCCTCCATCTTCACATTGCTTTCTCCTCTGTGTGTCTTTCTTCTCTTTTGCAAGGACATTCGTCATTGGATTTAGGGCACAATCACATAATCCAGGATTATCTCATCTCATCCTTAACTTGATTGCATCTGCAAAGATACTTTTTCCAAATAATGTAACACAGCTTCCTGGGGTTCTGACATGGACACATATTTTGGGGACCACCACTCAACTCGGTACCCCACCTTTCCAGCTTCTACCCCCACCCTCTACTAATTGCAATTCACACAGCTGTCACAGCAAATTAATGCTTATAACAATACTAACTTGTGGGATCTCTAGCAACTTTCAAGCCCAGCTGAAATAGTGTTGCCTTTACAAAACTTTCCCTCACTTCCATTCCTCACATACCTTATTGGAAGTAACCACTCTCTGATCTGAGCTACCAGAGTAGTTGGCCTCTCTCCAAAGGCACTTACTTATTTGAATTTTAACCTTCCATGCTTGCAAGAAGCAGTAGATTAGGAATGATGTCTTAGACATTTTTGTATCTCACCTGGCAGCAAGCCCAGTGCTTAGTTAATTAACACTTATCAACTGCATGTTTGCTGAATCTGATTAAGCCTCTAGATGTAACTACCATTCATAGGAAATTCAGGATGTAGGCATGCTGAATCACACCGTAAGGATACAACCAACAAAATTTAGAATGTTTGGAACACTACAGGAAAAGTGACCTGAATTGCATAATAAGAGAGGAAGGAGAAACCTATGCATTAAAGGGGACTTAGAATTGACAAGTTATGACAAGCTGTTCATAAACTTTCATATGAAAATGCAAAGAGCAGGAAGACCCAAGCCAGTCTGGAAGAAGAATCTGGAACAGTTATAGTACCAAGTATTAAAAGTTACTATTAAGCTATAGTAATTGAGATAATATGATAATGGCATGAGGGCAGACAAATAGGCCATGGAAAACTATTTGGCAATATCTATTAAAGCTGCATATATGCATATGCTATGACCTAGCAATTCAACTTCTAGCTATATAGCCAACAGAAATGTAAATATGCATCCACAAAAATACATATACTAGAATGTTCACAGCAGCACAATCAATAATAGTCCCAAACTGGAAACAATCCAAAGCCCATCAACAGTAAAGTGCACAGGAAAAATAAATTGGGGAATATTCACACAATGGAATACTGTACAGCAATGAAAATGAACAAAAACTACACTTAAAAATATGGATGATTCTCACAAACATGATGAAAAAAGCCAGACCCAAAAGAGTATTTACTATATAAGTCCCATTTATATAAAGTTGAAAATCAGGCAAAACTAATCTGCAGCATAGTATTAAAAGTCAGATTAGTGGTTAGGGAGAATAAAGGGGGCTTCTGGTTATGTTTTAAGTGGTTATATTGAGTTTTTGAAAATAAATTGAGCTGTACACTTATGATTTATTTACTTTTCTGTTTGGAGCACTTCAGTAACACCTTCAAAAGATAATATTTAAAAATGCAAAACGGGCATCTGGCTGGCGCAGTCGGTAGAGCACGTGACTCGGGATCTCAGGGGTCGCAAGTTCAAGCCCTACATTGGGCGTGGAGCCTACTTAAAATAAAATTTAAAAAATTTAAAAAATGGAAAACAAAAAATACATTAATCAAAATGATATGTTTGGTTTTTATTTGAATCTTAATTTGAGTAGACCTATTATGAAAAAGAAGCATTTATGAGATAATCAGAAAAGTAAGAATAGTGAGTAGATACTTGATGATATTAAATAATCATGTTACTTCTGATGGTGTGTTAATGGCTATGGATTTTTCTTTTTAGGGTTCTTTGAGATATATACTGAAATAATTCAATGCCTGGGATTCAATTCAGAAAATTCAGTGGCGGATGAGGGAGAAGGGGAAAATACAGATAAAACAATATTATTGGCCATGAACTGATGATTTTTTTTTAAGATTTTATTTATTTATTTGACAGAGAGAGACATAGCGAGAGAGGGAACACAATCAGGGGGAGTGGGAGAGGTTTTTTGTCCCGCCTGGCAGAGAGCCCCGATCCCAGGACCCTGGGATCATGACCTGAGCCGAAGGCAGACACTTAACGGCGAGCCACCCAGGCGCCCCTGAACTGATGATTATTGAAGCTGGATAATGAATGCTGGGGTGGGGAGGGTATTGTACCATTCTCTTTGATTTTGTGTATGTTTGAAATTTTCTATGATAAAAAGCTTTGTGGGGTGGCTGGCTGGCTCAGTCGGTTGAGCATGTGGCTCTTAATCTCAGGGTCATGAGTTCAAGCCCCACATTGGGCATGGAGTCTACTTAAGAAAAAAGATTTATGGGGTGCCTGGGTGGCTCAGTCGTTAAGCGTCTGCCTTCGGCTCAGCTCATGATCCCAGCGTCCTGGGATCGAGTCCCACATTGGGCTCCCTGCTCAGCGGGAAGCCTGCTTCCCCCTTGCCCATTCCCCCTGCTTGTGTTCCTGCTCTTGCTATCTCTGTCTCTGTCAAATAAATAAATAAAATCTAAAAAAAAAAAAGAAAGGGTGCCTGGGTGGCTCAGTTGGTTAAGCGACTGCCTTCGGCTCAGGTCATGATCCTGGAGTCCCAGGATTGAGTCCCGCATCGGGCTCCTTGCTCAGCAGGGAGTCTGCTTCTCCCTCTGACCCTCCCCCCTCTCATGCTCTCTCTCTCTCTCTATCTCATTCTCTCAAATAAATAAATAAAATCTTAAAAAAAAAAAAGAAAAAAGTTTTATAATGTATGGTAGTTTTAAATATAGTACTATGGTAATAAAACACCTAAAAGCAACATGAATTTTTAAAGATGTTTATATGTGATTTATTAATTATAAATTTGTTCTTTAAGACTTTTTCTAAATGACTTACTTGCTAGTCCTTGAAGGTAAGTTTGAGTTACTTTATGTACAGTTCTTGAAATATTAATGTAAAAATCTATAACTCATATTTTCTACAGTTACAACTACTCTTGATTTATCCACTCAACAAATATGGGCCCACCCCTTGCTTTATATGTTGAGGATACACCAGAGAAAAGAAAAACCAGGTTTCTATTCTTGTGGGGTTTACATTATAGCGAGAGAAAGAAGTAAACTAATAATTATATAAAACAATTACATAATATAATTAAAATAGTATTAGGGTGGCGCACCTAGGTGGCAAAATAGGTTAAGCATCTGACTCTTGGTTTTGGCTCAGGTCATGATATCGGGGTCCTGGGATCAAGTCTGTGACAGGCTCCCCGCTCAGCATGGAGTCCGCTTGAGGTTCCCTCTCCCTCTTCCCCTCCCGCTCATGCACTCCCTCTCTCTCTCTCTCAAATAATTAAATAAATAAATCTTTAAAATGATGATATGGGGCACCTGGGTGGCTCAGTTGGTTAAGCGACTGCCTTCGGCTCAGGTCATGATCCTGGAGTCCCGGGATCGAGTCCCGCATCGGGCTCCCTGCTCGGCAGGGAGTCTGCTTCTCCCTCTTCCAGTCCCCGTTTGTGTTCCCTCTCTTGCTGTGTCTTTCTCTGTCAAATAAATAAATAAAATCTTTAAAAAAAATGATGATATGGGGGCACCTGGGTGGCTCAGTTCGTTAGTCTGCCTTCGGCTCAGGTCATGATCCCAGGGTCCTGGGATTGAGACCCACATCGGGCTTCCTGCTCATCGGGAGGCCTGCTTCTCCCTCTCCCTCTGCTGCTCCCCCTGCTTGTGCTCTCTAACTCACTCTCACTCTCAAATAAATAAAATGGTTTTAAAAAAATTTTTTTTAAATAAATAAAAATAAAATGATGATATGATGATGTAACCAGGGTGGGTTTTTCTGCTGTCTAGCTTCACCCAAGTAACAATTCTGGGACTTTCCCTCCATCATCACTATTGCCCACTGGTGGGGGGAAGTGGCAAGTTCTCACCAGCTGTATTAAAGGGGCTTATTCATGTCCTGGGCTGTTGACAGCAGGAGTGTATACATGGGACCGTTTAGGTGGGAGATCAGCAAAAACTTAGAGCATAGGGTTCAGTGTTCGGGCTGCATAGGCAGCTGTCAATGGAGAGCCAGCTTCTGTGGCCCTTCTCATGGGTTAAGCCCCCACCAGAACCTCACCTAGGATTTCCTCTCTCTCTTCCTCTCTCTCTCTCTCCAGTCCTATTCTCCCCATCAGTTTCTTCCTAAATCCCTTTTGTCCCATCTAATGTTCCAGCCAGGAGTTTCTCAACTCGAGTTTGGAAGTTGCATAGGGGCAGTCATCTGGTTCCCCTTATGTCACCGTCTTACTTAGGGCTCTTCTCAGGGCTTTCCCTTAAAAGCCTAGTTTGAAAGTTGCAAACACTGAATATCCCCTTTTCTCTTTGCTTTCCTGCTGAAAGAATCCTAATTCTCCTGGACATCTTTGGTCTCTAGAAAGGGTTTTGAGGTATGGCAAAGAAAGAAAAACCTGTAAGAGTAAAATTTCAGCATCTTCTTTCACTATGTGGTGAGAGAAAGAAATTGAGTTTCATGAAAGAGTTCTGGGGGCTACTTCAGATAGAGTGGTTGGAGAAGGGGGTGTTTCCTCTGAGGAAGTGACCTTGAAGTCCTTGAAAGGGAGCCAGTTATAGGAACAGGTGAGGGAAAGACTCCAGACAGTGGAGAAATATCAATTGCAATAGTTTGGGAGAGGAGAGAGTCTGGCATAATCCGGAATCTGCCAGAAGCCCAGAGAACTGGAAACCTCTCCTGTTCTCTCACAGCTAACCTTTGCTACTGAGATTTTACTATTAGGACACTACAGCAACCCAAATTTGGATTTGGGGAACTCTATACTTAAGCATTTTAGGATTTTTTTTATAGGCTTATGAACAGTTCATGAACTGTGTTTTTTCCCTCCGTTTATAAGGACATGCAGACATACTGTTTGTTCTCTTTGGCATGCATACCCACAGAACCTAACACGATTTTGGCAACTATGGAAAAAGATAGCTAAAGTCAAGTGCTCCTCAACTGTTCACTAAAGATTTGCATAGATGTTGCTCAAGAGCCTTAAAAGATCATACAAATAGGGGCGCCTGGGTGGCTCAGTTGGTTAAGCAACTGCCTTCGGCTCAGGTCATGATCCCAGAGTCCCGGGATCGAGTCCCGCATCAGGCTCCCTGCTCAGCAGGGAGTCTGCTTCTCCCTCTGACCCTCCTCCCTCTCATGCTCTCTGTCTCTCATTCTCTCTCGCAAATAAATAAAATCTAAAAAAAAAATTAAAAAAATATATATTTATGGAGGGGCGCCTAGGTGGCTCAGTCGTTAAGCGTCTGCCTTCGGCTCAGGTCATGATCTCAGGGTCCTGGGATTGAGCCCTGCATCAGGCTCCTTGCTCAGTGGGAAGCCTGCTTCTCCTTCTCCCACTCCCCCTGCTTGTGTTCCCACTCTCACTATGTCTCTCTCTGTCAAATAAATAAAATCTTAAAAAATATATATTTATGGAGAATTTTCAAGGGCTTGGAAGAATGCTTATGTTAAATAAAAATCCAGGTTGCAAAACTACATATTTATGATCTCAATTATTAAAAATATACATATAGATAATTGGAAAGAAGTACATCAAAACATTAACAGTGGTAATCACTACATGGTGGAAATCTATTACCCACACGTAGGAATTCCAGAAAGGAAGAACAGAGAAAACAAGTAGAATAATTTATTTTTTTTAAGATTTTATTTATTTGTGAGAGAGAGAGAGAGAGCATGAGATGGGAGAGGGATGGAGAGACAAGCAGACTCCCTGCTGAGCAGGGAGCTCGACTTGGGGCTGGATTCCCAGACCCAGAGATCATAACCTGAGCCAAAGACACTTAACCGGCTGAGTCATCCAGGTGCCCTCAATGAATAATTTAAAAACATTTCCCACAACTGAAGGAAATGAGTTGCCAGACTGAAAGAATTCACCAAATGCCCAGCCCAATAGGTGAAAGTAGACACACACCAAGGCATTTCATTACAGAATTTCAGCACACTGAAGGGAAAGAGCAGGTTGCTTAAGGTTCCAAAGAGGGGGGAAAAAGGCCACATATAAATGATCAGGAATTGGAATGGCTTTGGACTTCTCAGCAGTAGCAGAAACTAGAAAACACTGTCTTCAAATTTCTGGGGCAAAAATGCCCAGCCCTAATGGTGGCACAGAGGCCACAGAGTTCCCAGTCTTCAGGAATTACTTGCAGTTGTACAAATAGGCATCTCAGAAGTAACCTGTATAAATCAAAACCTGGAAGGTTCTCCACACGTTTTCTCTGTGTGAAAAACCCCTGGACCTCTTCATATCCCAGAGTGTGAATGTGGGAGGGATTTGCAATAGTAATCAAGACTGATGTTTCCAGGTGGAAGAACTCAGGGTCATATTTTTTTTTTCAGGATCATATTTAATATGTGATATTTCTTATACAAACCACCCATGTTTGTCATTATAAAATCATATCTACTATAATAATTATTAGGGTAAATTTTAAAGACATAAAGTTGTAGTAATAATCATGGGTATAAACTAATATTTTTGGAAAATATGCTAATGAGTTCGTGGGTTATATAAAACACTCATTTCTCCAGATTACTAGTAATTTCCAAAAGGTTGCAAATAGAAAGTCCAAGACAGTAGCAAACATTTGTCATCCTTCAATTATTCAGAAAGGCCTACCTACTTGCTTGGAAGGAAATACAGGGAGAACAAAACACAAATTTATATTTCAATAAAATGCAATTCTGTACTAAGATAGTAGAATGCCTATTAAAAATGCTTTTCTTTGGGGTGCCTGGGTGGCTTAGTCATTAAGCGTCTGCTTTCGGCTCAGGTCATGATGCCAGGATCCTGGGATTGAGCCCTACATCGGGCTCCCTGCTTGGCGGGAGGCCTGCTTCTACCCCTTCCACTCCCCCTGCTTGTGTTCCTGCTCTCGCTATCTCTCTCTGTCAAATAAATAAATACAAAATCTTAAAAAAAATAAAAAATAATAAAAATGCTTTTCTTTGTTGTCAAGGTAAGAATAAAGCTCTGTGAAATGATTAGAATCTTTTTTTCCAAGGGATTAAAGGCTTTATTTTTATTTTTAAAAATATAAAGATTTTATTTTTAAGTAATCTCTACACCCAACATGGGGCTCAGACTCATAATCCCAAGACCAAGAGTCACATACTCCATAGGCTGAGCCAGCCAAGCACCATAGCTTTATTTATTTATTTATTTATTTATGTTTCTTTGTTTGTTTGTTTTTGAGCAGTTTTAGATTAACCGAAAAGATGAGTGGAAGGTATATAGATATCCCATATATTCCTGATCCCACATATGCATAGCCTCTCCCATATCAATATTCACCCACCATCAATTTATTACAATGGAAACCTACATTGACACATCATTATCACCCAAAGTCCTTAGTTTACATTAGGGCTCACTCTTGGTATTGTATGTTCTTTTTTTTTTTTTAAGATTTATTTATTTATTTGAGAGAGAGTGGGGGGGGAGGGGCAGAGGACAAGGGAGAGAGAGAATCTCAAGCAGACTCCCTGCTGAGTGAAGAGCCTGACGTGGGGCTCCAGTATTGTACATTCTATGGGTTTGGACAAACGTTTAATGACATACATCCACCATTATAGTACAGTACATAGCATTTTCACTGCCCTAAAAATCCTCTATGCTCGGAGTGTGTGGGCGGCTCAGTCAGTTAAGCAGCCGGCTGACTTTTGATTTGAGCTCAGAGTTGTGAGATCGAGCCCCACATCGGGCTCTGTGCTGGGCACGGAGCCCGCTTAAGATTCTCTTTCCCTCTCCCTCTGCCCCTCTTCCCCAACTTGCTCTTGCTCTCTCTCTCTAAAAAAAATCCTCTGTGCTCTGCCTATTATTCCTCCTTTCCCCAACCCCTAGCAACCACTGATCTTTTCACTGTATCCATAATTCTGCCTTTTCCAGAATGTCAAATAGTTGGAGTAATATAGTATATAGCCTTTTCAGATTGGCTTCTTTCATTTAATAATATGCATTTCAGTTTCTTCCATGTCTTTTTATGGCTTAATTGTTCAACACTTTTTTCGTGCTGATAAATATTCTATTGTCTGGAGGTACCACAGATTGTTTATGCCCTCACCTACTGCAGAACATATTGGTAGCTTCCGTTATTTTGGCAATTATGAGTAAAGCTGCTAAACATCTGTGTGCAGTTTTTTATGTAAACATAAAACTCCTTTGGGTAAATACTAGGGAGCATGGGGCGCCTGGGTGGCTCAGTTGGTTGAGCGACTGCCTTCGGCTCGGGTCATGATCCCGGAGTCCTGGGATCGAGTCCCGCGTCGGGCTCCCGGCTCAGCAGGGAGCCTGCTTCTTCCTCTGACCCTCTCTCCTCTCATGCTGTTTCTCTCTCCCTCTCTCAAATAAATAAATAAATAAACTCTTAAAAAAAAATACTAGGGAGCATGATTGCTGGACTGTATAATAAGAATATGTTCAGTTTGGGGCGCCTGGGTGGCTCAGTTGGTTGAGCCACTGCCTTCGGCTCAGGTCATGATCCTGGAGTCCCAGGATCGAGTCCCGCATCGGGCTCCCTGCTCGGCGGGGAGCCTGCTTCTCCCTCTGACCCTCCCCCCTCTCATGTGCTCTCTCTCTCTCTCATTCTCTCTGTCTCAAATAAATAAATAAAATCTTTAAAAAAAAAAAAAAGAATATGTTTAGTTTTGTAGGAAACGACCAAAGTGGTCATACTATTTTGTATTCCCACCCACAATGAATGAAAGTTCTTATTGCTCCACATTCTTACCAGCATTTGGTGTTGTCAGTGTTTTGGATTTTGGCCATTCTAATACGTATGTAGGGTATCTTGTTGTTGTTTCAATTTACATATCCCTGATGACATGATGTGGAGCATCTTTTCACATGTTTATTTGCCATCTGTATTCTTCTTTGCTCAGGTCTCTGTTAAGGTCTTTGGCCTGTTTGCCAGCCCCCTCCCAGCTTTATTGACATATAAGTGACAGACAAAATTATATTTAAAGTGTGCAATGTGGCGGCACCTGGCTGGCTCGCTAGGTGGAGCATGCAACACTTGATCCCAGGGTTGTGAGTTCAAGCCCCATGCTGGATGTAGAGATTACTTAAAAATAAAATCTTAAAATTGGGGTGCCTGGGTGGCTCCAGTTGGTTAGGCATCTGACTTCAGCTCAGGTCATGATCTTGGGGCCCTGGGATGGAGCCTCGTGTCAGGCTTTGCGCTCAGTGAAGAGTCTGCTTCTCTCCCTCTCCCTCTGCCCCTCCCCCACTCGTGCTTGTACTCTCTCTCAAATAAATAAAACCTTTTAAAAAAATCTAAAAAAAATGTGCAATGTGGTGATGTATGTATGTATACATTGTGAAAGGAGTCCTCCCGTTAACGCGGGCCCATTTTATAATTGCGTTGTTTTCTTATTTTTTAGTTTGAAGTGTTCTTTGCATCTTGTGCATAATTGTCCAAACACATCATTTGCTAAAATTTTCTCCCAGTATGTGGCTTGTCTTTTCATTCTCTTGATAGTATCTTTCACAGAGCAGAAAATTTTAATTTTAATGAAATCCAACTTACTGATTATTTCTTTCATGGATTGTACTTTTGGTGTTGTATCTAAAAAGTCATCACGAAATCCAAGGTCATCTAGATTGTTTCCTGTGTTGCCTTCGAGGAGTTTTACAGTTTTATATTTTATGTTTATGTGGTCCATTTTGAGTTAATTTTTATAAAGGGTGTAAGGTTTGTGTCTAAATTAATTTTTTTTTGCCAAAAGCACTTTTTATATTTATTTTTTAATAAGATTTATTTATTTTAGAGAGAGAGCGAGAGAGCACAAGTGGGAGGGGCAGAGGGAGAGGGCAAGAGAATCTCAAGCAGACTCCACACTGAGCATGAAGCCGGAGGCAGGGCTCAGTCCCACCACCCCAAAATCGTGACCTGAGCTGAAACCAAGAGATGGACGCCTAACCGAATGCACTACCAAGCCACCCCAGCACTTTTTTTTAATTATTATTATATGGTATCACATATGCCCTTGTTTTTTTTAAAGATTTTTAAAATTTATTTGACAGAGAGAGCACAAGCAGAGGGAGAGAGAGGGAGAAGCAGGCTCCCTGCTGAGCAAGGAGCCCAATGTGGGACTCGATCCCAGGACCCTGGGATCACGACCTGGGCCGAAGGCAGCTGCTTAACCGACTAAGCCACTCAGGCCTCCCTCACATATGCTTTTGATACTCTTTTCCTTTTTTAAAGATTTATTTATTTATTCCAGAGAGAGAGGGAGTGCACGAGTGGGAGGGGTAGAGGGGGAGGGAGAATCTCAATTGGACTCCATGCTGAGTTCAGAGCCTGACATGGGGCTTGATCTCACCACCCCAAGATCAAAATCTGAGCTGAAACCAAGAGTCAGACACTCAATCGACTGGGCCACCCAGGAGCCCCAGACCCAGCACTTTTTATATTTAAAAATGAATCACTACAGAGAGAAGATAGCAGTATTTCCATTACAAATAACAAAAATCACGTTGAACTTTTTTATTATTGAGATATAATTCATATACCACAAAATTTGCCGTTTTAAGATTTTTTTTTGAGACGGAGAGAGAAGGAAAGAGAGGGAGAGAGAGGGAGAGAGAGAGAAAGAGACAGAGAGCATGCACGCACATGAGCGAGGGCGGAGGGGCAGAAGGAAAGGGAGAGAGAGAATCTTAAGCAGGCTCCACGCCCAGCCCAGAGCCCAGCATAGAGCCAAATGGGGCTCAATCTCACAACCCTGAGATCATGATCTGAGCCAAAATCAAGAATCGGACGCTTAGGGCGCCTGGGTGGCTCAGTCGGTTAAGCGTCTGCCTTCGGCTCAGGTCATGATCCCAGGGTCCTGGGATCGAGTCCCACATCGGGCTCCCTGCTCTGCGTGGAGCCTGCTTCTCCCTCTCCCACTCTCCCTGCTTGTGTTCCCTCTCTCGCTGTGTCTCTCTCTGTCAAATAAATAAATAAAATCTTAAAAAAAAAAAAAAAAGAATCGGACGCTTAACTGACTGAGCCACCCAGGCACCCCTGCATACAAATTTTTATGTGGATATTTGTTTTAATTTCTACTGACTGAATACCTAGGAGTGGAAATGTTAGGGCATGTGGTAAATCTAGGAACTGCCAGACTGTTTTGCAAAGTGGCTGCACCATTTTGCATTCCTACCAGCAACATGTGAGGATTCCAATTTCTCTACATCCTTACAACACTTGTTATTATCTGTTGTTTTTTTTGTTTTTGCTTTTAATATACTAGTGAATGTGAGATAGTATCTCCACATTGAGATTTTAAAAGTATTTTTGGAACAATTATTTATTATAGATTGTAGAATAAATATTAATTGGGGAACAATTATTTTATTTATTTATTTATTTTTTAAGATTTTATTTATTTGACAGAGAGCGAGAGAGCGAACACAAGCAGGGAGAGTGGGAGAGGGAGAAGCAGGCTTCCCGCTGAGCAGGGAGTCCAATGTGGGACTTGATCCCAGGACCCGGGGATCATGAGCTGAGCCAAAGGCAGACGCTTAACAACTGAGCCACCCAGGCGCCCCAGAACAATTATTTTAATTAGTAAAAGAGCTTTTCAAAGTTCAAGATTCAGTTATTTCTGAAGTGATTAATGAGTGCAATTAATGAATCATCACTATCTCCTACTCTAGCCTTGTTTTATGACTTCCCACAAGTATCTAAATCAATTATATAACCCTGGGGTTATATAGCTCAGTTGGTTAAGCGTCTGCCTTCAGCTCAGGTCATGATCCCAGGGTCCTGGGCTCCCTGCTCAATGGGGAGCCTGCTTCTCCCTCTCCCTCTGCCTGCTGCTCCCCATTTGTGCGTACGCGCTCTCTCTCGGTCAAATAAGTAAATAAAATCTTTTAAAAAAATTATATACCCCTGGGGGCGCCTGGGTGGCTCAGTTGGTTAAGCGACTGCCTTCGGCTCAGGTCATGATCCTGGAGTCCCTGGATCGAGTCCCGCATCGGGCTCCCTGCTCGGCAGGGAGTCTGCTTCTCCCTCTGACCCTCCCCCCTCTCATGTGCTCTCTCTCATTCTCTCTCTCTCAAATAAATAAATAAAATCTTTAAAAAAAAATAATATACCCCTGAAAATTATACAAATATTGGAGGATTATATTTCTGATGGATAAAAACTGGATTTACAATAAAACCATTGACAGCTAGACATTCAAAATGACAGCACACAGAAAAATTTTCACTTTTGATAAGAGAACAGAATATAACTACATTTAATCTTACTTGGGGTCTTTGCTTTAGCTTTTTTCATTGCTAATGAAAGCTCTATTTTTAATCCACTAGATATAAATCCAGGATCCTTATCAGCACAGACTAAGACATTTAACAGCACAGCAGCTGAATAAATATTTTCATGACCTCTTTCCTATGGTAGGTTGAATGGCTCCCCAAAAGACATCAACTTCCTAATCCTTGTGAATGTTACCTTATACAGCAGAAAAGGACGTTGAAGATATGCTTAAGAATCTTGATATGGGGGCGCCTGGGTGGCTCAGTCGTTAAGCGTCTGCCTTCGGCTCAGGTCATGATCCCAGGGTCCTGGGAATGAGCCCCATGTCGGGCTCCCTGCTCAGTGGGAAGCTTGCTTCTCCCTCTCCCACTCCCTCTGCTTGTGTTCCCTCTCTCGCTGTGTCTCTCTCTGTCAAATAAATAAATAAAATCTTTAAAAAAAAAAAGAATCTTGATATGGGGAGATTATCCCTGATTACTCAGGTAAACCCTAAATGTAATCACATGTATCCTTATAAGAGAGAGTCAGAGAGAGATTTGACACAGAATGGAAAAAGGCATTGAGGCAGAGATTGCAGTGATGTGCCATAAGCCAATGAATGCTAGCAGTCACCAGAAGCTGGAAGGCACAAGGAACAGATTTTCCCCCTAGAATTTCCAGAGGAGCCCAGCTCTGCTGATATCTTGATTTTGACCTTGGGAATTTGACTTCAGACTTCTGGCCTCCAGAACTGTGAAAGAATGGACATTTGTGTTTTATCTATTTTTTGGCTATTATGAATAATTTGCATACTGATTTTTATGTGACATTTGTTTTCATTTCTACTGTGTATATACCTAAGAGTGGAATTGCTGGGTCAGGTGGTAAGTCTAGGAATGGCCAGACAGTTTTGCAGTTGATTTTAGACTTCTGGCCTCTAGAACTGTGAAAGAAAAAATAAATTTGTTGTTTTAAACCACCAAGTTTGTGGAGATTTATTATAGCAGCCATAATAAATTTAAATAAGGAACCAATACACACACACCCTGAAAAAAATCTGAAGTAAAAATACTTAGATTCTGGAATTCTCCATATAATCTGCCTAGCAATCAAATGTCAGGGTAGAATAAAAACAAGCAAGTTCTCAAGCAATTTATCTCCTCTACACTCTTTTTCAGGATGTGATCCACTTAATAATGGAGAAAACCAAGAAAAAATACACAGACGAAATCCAGAAAACATATCCAACCCAGGAAAAAGGCAAAAGGAACTCCTGGGATAAGAAAGAAGGATAAGAAAGAAAGAAGGGGATGGCAGCTGGGCTGCAGGTCTAGAGAGTAAGCAATCCAGTAAGAAACAACTTGAAACTAATAGATTTCTGATGCACTGAATTGGTGGAAAATTTTAGTGAGAGACTATTGGGAGCTGTAGGAAGAATTTGGAAATGCACAAGGAAAAATAAGCAAACAAAACTAGGCAGTTATTAACTTTAGGATAGACAAAAAGAAAGAAAACATAATCTCACTAGTCTGAAATGCTCAGCTATGAATAGGCATAATAACCTAAATATAGATTTTTGATTTAACAAACACTGTAATATTGGATGTATGAGGGAGGGAAAGTAGAGGGGATCATAACATTTGATAACTAAATCCTTATCTTCCATAATAAGTAGTCAATAAATAAAGTCTAAAGTTGAGTAATCAAAAGATAACAGTAAATACAAATTCCTTACAAAAATGGAAATGTGTAAATACTAGAAAAAAATAGCTAAAACAAATTGAAAGTTGTTGCTTCTGGAGTAGAGACCTGGAGGGATTGGAGTGGGATAAGGTAAGGAAATACCTTTTTGTTATAAGCCAATTACTACTACTTTTTAAAAAAGATTTTATTTATTTATTTGACAGAGAGAGAGCGCACACAAGCAGAAGGAGCTGCAGGCAGAGGGAGAGCAAGAGGGAGAAGCAGACTCCCAGCTGAGCAGAGAGCCCGCTGTGGGGCTTGATCCCAGACCCTGGGATCATGACCTGAGCCGAAGGCAGATGCTCAACTGACTGAGCCACCCAGGCTATTTAAATCTATTTAATCTATTATACTATTTAAATCTCAGAACAATGTCCATGTTTTATTTTTAAAAAATCAATTAACTTATATAAGAAGTATACACACTATTGAAAGGAAAATGCCAGACCAAACACATGGGCAGTGATGTTGCTTTGGTGAAATCCAGGTTAACTATACTTAGAATATTAAAATTATTTTCTAACCATAGATAGACTTTCAAGAGAGAAGTGTTGATTAGGTTGAGTAGTTTGGGCTCTACTGGGGCAGTACAAAATGCCGTATCAGAGACAGCCACCTGTGTGGTGTAACAAACCTCTTACAAATGTCCATTAGACCCTGGCTATCTCCATCAGACTTAGTCTTGAGGGCAGGAACTATAATACAGCCTATCTTTTCACTGCCTGGACCATAGTCAAGCACCCAACAAGGGTGTGATGAAAGTGAATGCATGTGCACTGAGAACAAGAAAAGATAGGTGGGGGAGATAGCAGTTAATGAATGACCGGTGATTTGGAATCAGAAAGAATTCTGAGTTCCTTCTCTGTCACTTATTACCTGTGTGAGTACAGACAATAAACTTACTTGACCTATGTATTGATAAAATAGTGAGAAATAATAGTTCCTACTTCAGAGAATTGTTCTGAAGATTAAATGAGATCATGCATACAAAACCTTTCATAGAGTCTGACACATTGTAGCTCTAGATAAATGGAAGCTATAACTATTACCAAATGGAGACCCTGGAATTTCTTGCATTGACCCAAATGACTGTTAATATAAACATTGTTCAGGTATTTCCTGAGAAAAAAAGAAGAAATTAGCTTTTTTTTTTTTTTTTTGGTCTACCATGTACTAGCCACTTTATACATACTATTATTTTAATTTTCACAATAATAGTAATCATTATTATGTCCATTATACAGATAAGGAAACCAAGGTAGAAAAAGGTTAAGTAATTTCCTTCCAGCCCTCATATATTTATTGAGTGACTACTATGTGTAAGGCTGTGTTAAAGAACACCAAGAAAACAACACTGAATAAGACAATCCACAGTCCCTGATGAAATTTACATTCTAGCAGAGTAGAGAGACAATACATTGACAATATAATCACAGACTGTAATATGTGTTATGAAGGAAATAAACAGAGTCTTGAAACAGGAGTAAAATACTTTAGATAGGGTGGCCAGGAAAAGCCTTTTAAAAGAGAAAGAGGAGCTGAGATCTGAAGGATAAGAATGAGTAAGTCATGCAAAGAACCAAACTAAAAGAGATACAGGCAGAGGGTACAGCAAATGCAAACTACAAGAGAGCACTTAGAAGCTCTGGAGCATGGTAGTGAGCTATGTGGTTAGTAGCAGGAGTTGATGTTGGGATAGGCAAATGCGGTATAATGAAAGCCTCACAGGACATGGTCAGGAGTTTGGATTTTATTCAAAGTTCAAGGAGAAGCTACTGTGAGGTTAAAAAGTAAATGAAGGGCATGGTCTGATTCTTTTAAAGGATCCTTCCCTTTGCTGAGTGAATGCAGTGGGGAGAGGAGAAAAGAGCCCATGTAGGAATACTTAAGGACAGTGTTTCAGAGAAGGGATAGAGACTTGGCCTACAATTGACAGAATGGGAGAGGATATTTGCAAATGTCTTATCAGATAAAGGGCTAGTATCCAAAATCTTTTTTTTTTTTTAAAGATTTTATTTATTTATTTGACAGAGAGACACAGCGAGAGAGGGAACACAAGCAGGGAGAGTGGGAGAGGAAGAAGCAGGCCTCCCGCAGAGCAGGGAGCCCGATGCGGGGCTCGATCCCAGGACCCTGGGATCATGACCTGAGCCGAAGGCAGACGCTTAACGACTGAGCCACCCAGGCGCCCCTAGTATCCAAAATCTATAAAGAACTTACCAAACTGAATACCCAAAGAACAAAAAATCCAATCAAGAAATGGGCAGAAGACATAAACAGACATTTTTCCAAAGAAGACATACAGATGGCCAACAGACACATAAAATAATGCTCAACATCACTCAGCATCAGGGAAATATGAATCAAATCCACAATGAGATACACCCTCCCACGGGTCAGAATGGCTAAAATCAACAACACAGGAAATGACAGATGTTGTGAGGGTTCGGAGAAAAGGGAACACTCTTACACTGTTGGTGGGAGTGCAAACTGGTGCAGCCACTCTGGAAAACAGAATGAAGGCTCCTCAAAAAGTTGAAAAGAGGGGCGCCTGGGTGGCTCAGTCGTTAAGAATCTGCCTTCGGCTCTGGTCATGATCCCAGGGTCCTGGGATCGAGCCCTGCGTCGGGCTCCCTGCTCAGCAGGAAGCCTGCTTCTCCCTCTCCCACTCCCCCTGCTTGTGTTCCTGCTCTCGCTATCACTCTCTCTGTCAAATAAATAAATAAAATCTTAAAAAAAAAAAAAAGTTGAAAAGAGACCTACCCTACAATCCAGCAATTGCACTACTGGGTACTCATCCCAAAGATACAAATGTAGTGCTCCGAAGGGGCACCTGTACCCCAATGTTTATTATAGCAGCCACGTCCACAATAGCCAAACTATGGAAAGAGCTCAGATGTCCATCAACAGATGAATGGATAAAGAAGATGTGGTACACACACACACACACACACACACACACAGTAGAATACTACTCAGCCATCAAAAAAAAAAATACGAAATCTTGCCATTTGCAACAACATAGATGAACTACAGGGTATTATGCTAAGCCAAATAAGTCCATCAGAGAAAGACAAATACCATATGATCTCACTCATGCGGAATTTAAGAAACAAAACAGAGGATTATTGGGAAAGGGAGGGAAAAATAAAACGAGGAAATCACAGAGGGAGACAAACCATTAAGAGACTCTTTATCATAGGAAACAAATTGGAGGTTTGCTGAAGGGGAGGGTGGTGGGGGGAATGGGGTAACTGGGTGATGGACCGGAGGGCATGTGATGTAATGAGCACTGGGTATTATTTAAGACTGATGGATCACTGAACTCTACCTCTGAAATTAATTGAATTTAAATTAAAAAAAAGAGAGAGAGAGAGAGACTTGGCCTAGAGTGATGGCGGAGGCAGTAAAACCAACAGGAGTGCACTGGCCGTGGTGGAGGACGAAGGAATCAAAGGTCTGGTTAGTGCCATGGGTCCAGATGAGGATTAGGGTGGTGGTAACGGGGATAAAGAGTTTCGTTTTGTACAGGTCCACTTTGAGATGCTGGTGAGCCATCACAGATAACAGTAGACACCTAGCTATGCATAATGAAGGTGACCAGCGATCCGAGCTGTATACTGAGATGACTCCTTGGGGGAATGCAGGAAATTAATAAGTAGAGGAACACAAAAGGCGCCTGAGAGTTTTCCATTCCATCTGGCCCTTACTTAAAAAAATTAAATGATAGGGCGCCTGGGTGGCTCAGTTGGTTAAGCGACTGCCTTCGGCTCAGGTCATGATCCTGGAGTCCCGGGATCGAGTCCCGCATCGGGCTCCTTGCTCAGCGAGGAGTCTGCTTCTCCCTCTGACCCTCCCCACCTCATGCTTTCTCTCTCTCTCTCAAATAAATAAATAAAATCTTTAAAAAAAAAAATTTAAATGATACCTAGGTTCCTGTGGGCTAAGTGTGACCCAGAAGCTCAGCTCCTTGAGCTGACTACGGCATAGGCCCATGATTCAGTATTTCCTGGGCCCAGGTCCTACACCTGAAGCTGCCCAGTCACCCCAAACAGCGCCAGGTCGCTCGCAATACGTCTACGGAAAGCCGGAAGTTACCCAGCGGGGGCGGGGCCCAGGGAGCGGAGCCTGCTGGGATTTGCAGGCTGACGGCTGCGGGCGCTAGCTCAAACTCCTTGAGACGCCCCGGGGGAGGGGAGGGGGATGCGGCGCCACGTAGAGGGAGCGAAGCGCGCCCTGAGCCTGCGTCAGTCGTTCCGGAATGGTAGTCCGAAAAGGCAAGTGCGGTACTGCCTTTTGCTTGGAATCATTTAACGGTGACATCTTCTCATCAGTTAAAGGATAAATTCAGAGTCCTAAAAGTGACATTTAACATCCATTTCATCGCGATTTGGTACTCGTGGTAACCTTATTTCTTACTTCCTAGTTACTCAAGGCTATTCTGGACGCTGCCTCCGAGAAAGGGGCTCGCTTTGGACCTCTCTCCTATGTGCTTCCATAACACTGTCGTACAATTCGCTAATAATTATAATCATGGCCAGCTTTCCTGACACTACATGTTCTAGTCTAAGCTATTTGCCCGCGCTAGCTCAATTCTCACCGAACCCTCTGAAATGGTTGCTATTATTTCCATTTTGAAGATGAGGAAATCTTGGTTTACAGACGTTATGTAACTTGGACAAGGTCACGTTGAAGAGTCACAGTGTTTACTCGCGCGTCTCCCCCACCGGACTAAGTTCCAGGCGAGTAAGGACAGACCAGCTTCTTACTTTCCCGCGGGCCACGCCCCAAGGGCGGGGGCCCTGGTGACGACACCGCGTCCCATGGTGCCCCGCGCGCCCAGGGCGCTGCTATTGGCTCGGCGTCTCGGCTCCTTTTTCAAATTGAGGCGCCGAGTCGTTGCTCTGTTTCCGAGGCTTCGGGCGGAGACGATATTGGTGATTCCGAGGCTCCCGCTAGTGCGGGACAGGCGCCTCGGTCAGTCAGAGCCCCTGGTGGAGAGCGGAGACGTCGAGCTGCTCGCGTGGCTTTCCCCGGCCACGTCAGGGCCGACCGCAGGGCCCCTCCGCGCCGCACAGCTCCCGAGTCCACAGCCAGGCCTTGACCTTCGCGCGGGGATCGTCATGGCGTCCCAGCCGAATTCCTCCGCGAAGAAGAAAGAGGAGAAGGGAAAGAACATCCAGGTGGTGGTGAGATGCAGGTAGGGCGAACCCGGCAGGATTGGGAGTGCGGGGCTTTGCTGCTAGGCTCCCTCCTGTGTTGTCCGGAGAGAGGAATTTTTGCAGTTTCTGCGGGGAGCAAACCTTCCTGTTTCGCAGTTTTTCGCATTCGGTCGATAAAAATGACACCAGATTGCTGTGAGTAAATTAGTGCCTGTTTCCGAAGAAAGGGTATTTGTACAGGAGGTTATATTTTAAACCTCTATTCAGAAGGAGAATTTGATCGCGGGTCTTTAGGGAAAAGTATGTTCTTTTAAAAAACTAATGTTGGAAAAGATTTAGGTGGCACTTGTATATGCCACTTCTTGCAGTTTCTCAGTTTGGAAATAAGACTGCATACCTACTTTGCAGGTGTTTCAGTACTGATGTTGGGATTACCGGTCCTCTCCATCATTTCTAAAAGCACAATCGATCATTTGTTCTCTTTCTTGTAGATACTATGTTTTCTTAATCCCTACCAAACAAGAAAACATCATTATATTTAAATTTTAAAGATTAGCTTATAGAGTGAGTTTATGTTTTTAAAAGGAGACAACTTAAGCCAGTATAGCTTTCTGATTGTACTTCAACTTGGTCTTAGACCAAAGGAGATAGTTTCTTCGGGGTGAGTGGGGTGGAGGTGTTCAGCTCTCCCCAGATTGGTTTCCAAATAACTCCCCAATTTTAAAATTAGTAGAGGAAGAACATACTCGTTATACAAACTGTTGCTTAATTAGAGATTGATTTATTCAGCTTTTTAGAAGCCCTCCACAGTTTACTGGTCTGTGTGTTTTGTGTGTCTGTTTTTGTTGCTGTTGTTTTAAAAATTCTACCAACTATCAGCAACTTTTCTGTAAATCCAAAAGTTCTAAAATTTTTAAAATTTTAAATTTTAAAAATTTAAAAGTTTTAAAATTTTTAAAAAGGGGTTATTTTTAAAATGTGTGAAGAAACTGTCTTAAATTATTGCCTCCTCAGCTTTGGTGACTTGAATTGTAGATGTCAAAGATAATAGCTAGCTTTCTGAACTAGGTGTCAGAGAAAATTTGATGGTAACCTTAAGTTCGACCACTTACTAGTTGTACTCTAGAGCTTCTGTTAACAGTTACTTGTTTTGAAGATTGAAAAAAAATAACAGCCTGTAATAAAAAATGCAAATTTTTATTTATTTTTTAAAGATTTTATTTTTAGGCAATCTCTACACCCAGTGTGAGGCTCGAATTCACAACCCAGAGATAAGAGTTGCATGCTGTACCTACTGAGCCAGCCAGGCCCCCACAGACGCAAAGTTTTAGATTGTTTTGATTGTTTAATAAGGCTAGACAATACTGCTTTTTCTGGATGGTTTTATTTTCTTTAATTTTCGTTTTTATTGTTAGTTACAAAATATGTCAGACCTATAAAAAGTTATGGAGAACAAAGTAACAAACATCTGTGTGTCCATCACCTAAATTAGAAACAAAACAATCATTACAATTGGAGCCCCATTGTATCCCTCTCCAGCCCCCTTCCTCTCTCCAAGAATTAAACATTATTCATGTTTATTATCCCCATACATTTCAAGTCTTACCTAAAAAGAGATTTCTTTTACTTTGTCATTCATGAAAAGTGCTTAGGTTGTGTCTAATTATTTACAGTAATTTTTGTATAGAGATGTTTTCTTTTCATGCTTTCTTTTCTTTTTCAAATATCTTTCCTAGGGCAAATATGTCCTTAAGCTTTAGTAAGTAAACAATTTATGAGGCCCTCGAGGTTGTCAAACCTTTTCTGTAAAGGGCTCACATAGTAAATATTTTAAAGTATTTTAGGCTTTGCAAGCTACATGTAGTCTCTGTCACATATTCTCTGATTTTTTTTTTTAATTTTACATTTTTAATTGGCACAGTTTATTGTAACCTAAGAGGTCAGCAAGATTTCAAGAGAGAGATGACTTTATTACTTAATTACAATGAATACAATCTTTATTATGTCCTTTACTAGTATTATAACTATATGAAGAGAATTTTTTATTCTACCTATACACAGCTCAAGAGAAAGATATAACTTCTGGAATTGAGGAACTGATAGTTTTTATAGAGAGAAGTTTTAATAAGGAAATAGGCTGGGCGCCTGGGTGGCTCAGTCGTTAAGCCTCTGCCTTCGGCTCAGGTCATGATCCCAGGGTCCTGGGATCGAGTCCCGCATCGGGCTCCCTGCTCAGCGGGAAGCCTGCTTCTCCCTCTCCCGCTCCCCCTGCTTGTGTTCCCTCTCGCGCTGTGTCTCTCTCTGTCAAATAAATAAATAAAATCTTTAAAAAAAAAAAAAAAAAAAAAAAAAAATAAGGAAATAGGCTTTGATATATGTATATACAAAGACATATATGCAAAACATTCCTCCCCCTTGTATAAGTGTGCAGGTTAGCATAAGTCCTATTAAGAACATAATATAAAGGTTTTAGGATTTAAGTTAATTTTGGCATTTGAATCTAGACAAGTGCTTTAGCAATTTAGATCTGAACTTTTATGAATCATTCATATATTTTAAAAGTGTATAATTGTGTTTTATTTATTTTTTTTTTTTTAAAGATTTTATTTATTAATTTGAGACAGAAAGAGAGAGAGCACGAGCAGGGGGAAAGACAGAGGGAGAGGAAGAAGCAGACTCCCCACTAACAAGGAACCCCATGAAGGGCTCAATCCCAGTAACCGGGGATCATGACCTGAGCCAAAGGCAGATGCCCAACCATCTGAGCCACCCAGGCGCCCCTAATTGTGTTTTTAAAAAGGCCCAGACCAGCTTTCCTTAAACAGTAACCCAATGTGATGCTATAGTTACCAAACGGAGAACAAGACTGTTAATTCTGTATTAAATCAGCAAAGGATATTTTAGAGAAAGGACAACTTGGAAAATGAAGACTTCAGAGTTCATTATTCCAAGTTCAGAGCGTTTTAGTTATTAGCAGTGGTTACCAAATAAGCTGAAGGTCGATCTCTTTAAGGAGCTGCTTGTAATTAGCTTTGTTAGGAAGAGACACAGAACTGTTTCATTCTTCCAGTTTAAGATGATGCAGATTTATCCTTGAGAAGATTTTCTGAAGTTGGTATCCCTGTCAGCAAAGAGTCACTCCTGGCATGCTCCTCACAGTGGAACATAAGGTCCGATGATGCCATTGAAACCTTTGTTCTTTTATGGAGGCTTCTGATCTCAACTGCTGCACAGTTCTTGCCTGGGCTATGTTTGTTGGTGCTTGCTGTTTTGCTGGACATCTTTTACCTGAAATCAGTAAGACTGTGTGGTCCGTTGTTTTCAGGTTTTCAGTGGTGGAATGAATCTGCTAAAGAACTGCTACCACTGCAGTATCTGATTTTTTTTTTTTTTTTTTATTAAACAACCCTTTAAAATTGTAAAAATCAATCTAGGTCTCTCGTATGAAAAGGGCCAGGTTTGGCTCACAGATTGAAGGTTATAGACCCCTCACATGATCTAACTACTGGCTATCTTTATTACACCCTACTTAACTCCCCTGTGAGCACCGCGCCCCCCCCCCCAATCTACCAGGCTCTACCACAGGGCCTTTGCAATTTCATTCTGCCTAGAAAGCTTTCCCACCAAAATAGCTACATGACTGGCTCCCTCACTTTTTAGTTTCTGCTTAAATATCATTAAATATCAGAGAAGAGAAGTCTTCCCTGACCACCCTAAAATAGTAATAGCAACTGCCCATTTTCCCCCATCATTAATTCCAATCCCACTTACTCTGTTTTATTTACTTTGATATATCTATTTATAACACTAGGATAAAAGCTCCCTGAGAATAGGAACTTGGGTGTTTTGGTTTTTTTTGAAACTTGGTTTTGTTCACTGGTATATCCTCAGTTCCTAAACAAATATCTACCACATAATAAGTACTAGATGAATACTTATGGAATGAATAAATGAATGTAATGTAACTGTAGTGAGGCCAACAAATTGATGGGTTTAACATCATTAACAGGAACCTTACAATTTCTAATTAGAGAAGTTTGGTTAGGAATATAGTGGCTTTGCAATACTTTTTATTATAGTACAAATAGTCCTTAAAGCTCTTCAGTGGGAGTTTTGATAACTTTTAGAAATGTGTAATCTTTGTGATTATCTACTACTTGGTTGTGACATCTTGAATGGTATTCATGTGGTTAACATCATCACACATCCAGGCAGAGATTAGTTGAGAGATGCTAAGAATATAGACTAATTGCAAAACCTTTAACCACATGAGAGCAATTCATTCTACTTGATACTCTTGGCCTACCTCAGTATAAGTTGGTTTTGACTTAGGTTTGTTGAACTTTTAATAATATTGCATGTCATGGGTTATGTGCATTCTGTAGGTTTCACTACATTTGACAATCGATAGCATTATTATATATTACCAGGAAGTTGGTGAGTTAAATTTCCCAGGATCACAAATTTGGTTTTCTGACTGTCAAAAATATACTAGGGATGGGGCATGCCACAGGATGTTGAGGTATCATTTTTAAAATAAACAGCAACTTGGTTTGTCTAGTGATGAGGAGAAAGATAATTTCCTATTTGCCATTTCCTTTCATAATATATGATACTGAATGGGAAAAATGAACTCAGGTCAAGAGTACATTTCTCTCTATGGTCCAGATGTGTGTTAGGTATATGCATATCTGAATGATGCCACTTCGTGGACTATGGTTCTTTTCAGCTCTTCCATCATTCCTCTTAGGATGACATTTATTAAGTATGTAGTTTAACAGATATTAGGATGCCTCCTATGTGCCAAGCACAGTAGGACCCACTGGGAAACTGTAAACTAAATAGGATATCTTTTCTTTTCTTTGAGAGAGAGGGGGCATGTGTGTGAGCGAGTAAGGGCATGGGGAGGCAGAGGGAGAGAGAATCCCAAGCAGGCTCCATGCCCAGCACAGAGCCAGCACAGGGCTCAATCCCATGATCCTGAGATCATGACCTGAGCAGAAATCAAGAGTCAGATGCTCAACCCACTGAGCCACCCAGGCGCCCCTAAGCAGGATTTCTTTTCCTACATTGTGAGGTTAGAGCTATTACTTAGCCCCATTTTTCAAATGGGGAAGTATGCACACAGGGCTACATTGCCCAAGCAGACTGGATCAAGAGTCCTCACTCTACAGAAAGCCCAAGAAGGAGTTTAGCTTAGAAGATTACTTCCTTTGGGAGTCTTTCCCATCACCCATGCTTCCCCCCACCCCTCCCTGTCCCAATCAATTAAATTTTTGCTATATATTCCTACAGCACCCTTTACATACCCTTTCTAAACATTACTTCTCTTTTTTTTTTTTTTTAAATATTTTATTTATTTATTTGACAGAGAGAGAGAGATAGCGAGAGCAGGAACACAAGCAGGGGGAGTGGGAGAGAGAGAAGCAGGCTTCCTGCCGGGCAGGGAGACCGATGTGGGGCTTGATCCCAGGACCCTGGGATCATGACCTGAGCCGAAGGCAGCCGCTTAATGACTAAGCCACCCAGGCGCCCCTAAACATTACTTCTTGCATAATCATTTGTTTTATGTTGCTATTCCCCGCTAGGACAAACTGAGTTAACACATGTGAAGCATTTTGAATAGTGAGTACCTGACATATAGTAAATACTCAATGTATTAGTCATTATTTTTATCTATTTTTTATCTTGTGCCAGTTATCCACTGACAGGTTAGGATTTTGAACACAAATTTGGCATGTTCTTTCTACTGCGTCGTAACATAACTTTCTCAGACTGTAAGAATAGTGGAAATAGAAATCTGAAAAATAAGTTTGGCATTTTTTTTACAAGTTAATTCTGTTAACATCTACTCCAAGAAGCTGTCAGAATTGTCATGTTTTACATGTCTTTGAAAAGTAAAAAACCTATTTTTTATTTCTGGGAGTAGAAACTAAAAATTCTGCTTTAGCAGTATCATTTAGTCCCCCATTTAATCCTTGTCACCAATAGTGTTGTCAAAAAACTTTACTTTGTTATTATCTAAGGTATTAATGACAATGTCATCTGTAACCTGATAACTAAGAGTTTTTAAAATAACTTTGTACATTTCTTTTTATAGACCATTTAATTTGGCAGAACGGAAAGCTAATGCCCATTCTGTAGTAGAATGTGATCATGTACGAAAAGAAGTTAGTGTACGAACTGGAGGATTGGCTGACAAGAGCTCAAGGAAAACATATACTTTTGATATGGTACCTATTTCTTTTTTTTTTTTTAAGATTTTATTTATTTAATAGAGAGCATGTGCGGGAGAGTAGGGTAGGAGCAGAGAGAGAGGAACAAGCAGACTCGTGCTGAGTGCAGAGCCCAACATGGGGCTCGATCTCACCACCCCGAGATCAGAACGTAAGCCAATATCAAGAGTCAGATGCCCAACCGGCTGAGCCACCCAGGTGCTCCTGGTACCTATTTCTTAAAATGCTGCTACTTTTATTATTTATTTTATTATTTACTATGTAAATAATTATTTATTTTTTTATTTATTTACTTTATTATTTTTTTATTTACTATGTAAAGTTATTCTCAGATACACATTTCCTCTAGGTTCTAGTGTACGATTCCAAGTTTCAGTTGACTGAGTTGTATGGTTTCTAGTGGGCTGAATGAGTTAATATATTAAAAACAAAATTCTTTTTTTTCCTAAGATTTTTATTTATTTATTGAGAGGGAGAGAGAATGATAGAGAGCATGAGAAGGAGGAGGGTCAGAGGGAGAAGCAGACTCCCTGCTGAGCAGGGAGCCCGATGCGGGACTCGATCCTGGGACTCCAGGATCATGACCTGAGCCAAAGGCAGTCGGCCAACCAACTGAGCCACCCAGGCACCCCTAAAAACAAAATTCTTTTTTTTTTTTTTTTTTAAAGATTTTATTTATTTATTTGACAGAGAGAGAGAGAGAGGGAACACAGCAGGGGGTGTTGGGAGAGGGAGAAGCAGGCTCTCCGCGGAGCAGGGAGCCCGATGTGGGGGTCGATCCCAGGACCCTGGGATCATGACCTGAGCCAAAGGCAGATGCTTAACGACTGAGCCACCCAGGTGCCCTAAAAACAAAATTCTTTTTTTTTTAAAGATTTTATTTATTTATTTGACAGAGAGAGAGAGAGGGAACACAAGTAGGGGGAGTAGGAGAGGGAGAAGCAGGCTTCCCGCAGAGCAGGGAGCCCAATGTGGGCTCAATCCCAGGACCTTGGGATCACGACCTGAGCCGAAGGCAGACTGAGCCACCTAGGCGCCCCTAAAAACAAAATTCTTAAAGTGAGTAATTTTGGAGTATTTTTTTTCCTGAAGAATTGCTTTGATTTTTTTTTTTTTTTTGGGATAGGTTTTTGGAGCTTCTACTAAACAAATTGATGTTTACCGAAGTGTTGTTTGTCCAATTCTGGATGAAGTTATTATGGGTTATAATTGCACTATTTTTGCGTGAGTAAAACACTATTTTTCGAATTGCTGAAAAGGTTTAGATGCATGTATTTGTTTTCTAATTAACACTTTTGTTAATTTTGACAGATATGGCCAAACTGGCACTGGAAAAACCTTTACAATGGAAGGTGAGAGGTCACCTAATGAAGAGTACACTTGGGAGGAGGTATTTATTGTTTATAATAGATTTCTGTCTCTAAAGTGGTTGAAATATAACTGAATAGAAAACTTGGTAGAAGGCCTCTTTCTTGAAATAGAGAAGATCAATATACCCATGTCAAACATGATTGTAGGATAAACTACTATTTTAGCAAAATTAAAGTATATGGTATAGTTCCTGTTTAAGAAACATAGCGTCATTAGGAGAGAAAGGACCAATACATATGGCACAGTTAAGTGATAAGAGAGGGGTCTGTTTGAGACAGAATAGTTGGAGTAGAATATTGTGGAAACTGAGCCACCCAGGTGCCCCTCATATTTGTTTTCAAATATATCATTAAGGAGGCCCTTGTTATATGTGTTATAACTGCCATAGTAAATGGCGTTCTTCCCTTATTTTAGTCCTTATTAATATTATAATTTCAGGATCCCTTGGCTGGTATAATTCCACGTACTCTTCATCAAATTTTTGAGAAACTTACTGATAATGGTACTGAATTTTCAGTCAAAGTGTCTCTGTTGGAAATCTATAATGAAGAACTTTTTGATCTCCTTAATCCATCTTCTGATGTTTCTGAGAGACTGCAGATGTTTGATGATCCCCGTAACAAGGTAACTTAGTCTTTGAGAATGAAGTGTCTCTGGATTTTAATGTGTGATGCTTTGAGAAATCAGTATATATATATTTTTTGTCAGACTAATGGATGATCTTTTGATATTGGTCAGAGGGGAGTGATAATCAAAGGTTTAGAAGAAATTACAGTACACAACAAGGATGAAGTCTATCAGATTTTGGAGAAGGGAGCAGCAAAACGGACAACTGCAGCAACTCTGATGAATGCATACTCCAGGTAAGAAAGCCAGTGTCCTCCCCCCACCTCTCCATTTTCTTTTTTCCCTTTTTATTATTTATTTATTTTTAAAGATTTTATTTATTTATTTGACAGAGAGAGGCACAGCGAGAGAGGGAACACAAGCAGGGGGAGTGGGAGAGGGAGAAGCAGGCTCTCCGCAGAGCAGGGAGCCTGATGCGGGGCTCGATCCCAGGACCCTGGGACCATGACCTGAGCCGAAGGCAGACACTTAACAACTGAGCCACCCAGGCGCCCCTCCATTTTCTTTTTAACATGGGAAGTCAAATTGGGGTGGGTCAAAGTATGTGAGTCGCATACTAGATTGTATGTATGCTTGATTTCATGCTTTAGTAATTGGCTTGAGGTTTAGAGGCAAGCACCAGTATTGGAAGAATGTTGAAAAGGGAACAAAGACAAGTGAATTAGAGAAGAAGTATTAAACTTTTTTAAGTAGATTATTTTTTCTCAAATGAAATTGTACACAGGAGCCTAGATTAACATGTGCTTGCTGTAGTCGATTTGAAGGTGGGATGCTCAGAGGCTTACCTCCTCAGCCTCATGAAGGTTTTCCCTGAGCACTTTTTTGGGGTACCCATGGATACCTAGAACAAAGTTTGAAAGCCCATGGTTTAAATAAGAATTAGAAGAAAGTCAGATAGCTTCATTTGATTTTTTTTCTCCAGCTTTATTGTAGTATGATTGACAAAAATTACACATATTTAGGTTGTCCAACATTTTGGAAAACTATAAAAAAACATAAACTTTTCTCATATGGCTTCATTTTAATATAGGAAGACATGGTCACTAACACTGGCTTTCCAGGGTAGAAAGGGGCATAGCTGATAGCAGCCCCTATAGAATGAATCCCAATTTCTAGAAAAGCAGTTTACCAAGTCAGGTGGATATTTTTTCTGCCGGTCTTTGAAGGAAGCATCAGAGTATAATTAAAAGAGCTATGGATTGGGAGATATTTGTGTTTAGTTCTAGTTCTGGAGTTAACCGAACATGTGACTTAAGGAAATAAGTGAATTTATCTGAGTATCAGTTTCTCTGACCTACAAAATAATTATTAGAAATAGATCTCAGGGTGCCTGGCTGGCTCAGTCAGAAAAGCATGTGACTCTTGATCTCGGGGTCGTGAGTTTGAGCCCCACGCTGGGTGTAGAGATTACTTAAATAAATAAAACCTAAAAAAAAAATTAGATCATTTATTTCTTTGCTCCCTTATAACTGGAAATTCCTGCAACTCTATAAAAAATTACATATACATTTAAAGAAGAAAAATAAGATGAAAGTAATGAAAATCATGACATTATGGGTGATTTTTATGATTTTAATTACATTTTCCTATAATAGCTTTCCATTTAAAAAATTATATATTGGAGGAAGGAGTTTAAGACTAAGTAATATTTCTTTTTTCTAAATACCTTTCTTTTAAATAAATTCCTGCTTTTTCATAAATTTGTATAATTTAGGACTCCTTTTTTTTTTTTTAAGATTTTATTTATTTCAGACAGAGAGCATGACTGGGGGCCGGGGGCGGGGTGTGGAGGGGCAGGGGAGAAGCAGACTCCCTGCTGAGCAAGGAGCCCGACTCTGGACTTTATTGATCCCAGGACTTTGGGATCACGACCTGAGCCGAAGGCAGATGCTTAGCCAACTGAGCCACCCAGGCACCCCTAGGACTCATTTTTTTATATGTAGCCTTGAGTAAAGGTCTCTTTATGAATGTATGTGGTAAAGTGAAGGAAAACATTAAAGTTTCCAAAATCATAGTTGACTTCTATGCTTAATTGCATTAATTCCATAATCTTGGATTAGAAATGGGTAAATAATGATAGAAAAATATGAAATATATATTGAATTCAGATTTACAGTTTCTTTATATTTTTCCTGTGCCCTTCCCCTTTTCTGTAACTTTAAATAATAAATAAAATATGATTCTTACTATAAAACTTTCCAAGTAACATGAAAAGTGCAAATAAGAAAATTAAAAATTATCATATTCCTCACTAATCATCAATGACATTAACAAACATAGGAATGTTCACCAAATGTTATTGTTACAGGAATAAAAGAGGTCTTTGGTTGTCTATATAACTTTTGTATCCCTCAGATAAAAACTGAATGTCAATATATAATATAAGATAGACATTGGAACACTTTATGGTCTAAGTGGTGATTATCTTGTAGTATTTCAGTAATCATTGCTATTTACCATTTGCTTTTCAAGAGAGAGTGTTAACTATTTCTGATGACATTCTCAAAGCAGAGCAATATATTTTTACAACAAATGACATTGAAAGCAAGTAATCTGATGACTTGTGTGGTACTGTTTGAATTTATGGTAATGACATATTTCAAGAGATTCTTATAAATAAGAAGATTGATTGCAAGCCTTCTCCTCTGACATACCAGGCAACTGTCCCAAACCGACCCCACATCCAGCTTTTAGAGGTCTTGAGGATTCTAGTTCCTAAGTCTTTTAGGGTGTTTACAGGTAGTTTCTTTTTGGGGTCCCCTTTGGAGGCAGCAAGTACAAGAAAGCAAAAACCTAAGCATTGTTCTACCTACCCTCTGTCTTCCAAAATCTTATTAATGTCTCCTGTCTGATACTATCTTTCTCTGCCTTGTGGAGTTTGATCTTTCTTTCTTTTTTTTTTAAAGATTTTATTTATTTATTTGACAGAGAGAGACACAGCGAGAGAGGGAACACAAGC
Source organism: Neomonachus schauinslandi (assembly GCF_002201575.2). Taxonomy (NCBI): domain Eukaryota; kingdom Metazoa; phylum Chordata; class Mammalia; order Carnivora; family Phocidae; genus Neomonachus; species Neomonachus schauinslandi. Next base: position 120,360,220 of record NC_058408.1, read on the forward strand.
AGGGGGAGTAGGAAAGAGAGAAGCAGGCTTCCTGCCGAGCAGGGAGCCCGATGCGGGGCTTGATCCCAGGACCCTGAGATCATGACCCGAGCTGAAGGCAGTCGCTTAACCAACTGAGCCACCCAGGCGCCCCGAGTTTGATCTTTCTTTGCTCTTTTTAATATTTTATAGAAAACAAATAATGTTTTACATTATAATGACTGGACAATCTGATCTTGTTTTCTAGTCGTTCCCACTCAGTTTTCTCTGTTACAATACATATGAAAGAAACTACAATTGATGGAGAGGAGCTTGTTAAAATTGGAAAGTTGAACTTGGTAAGTATCTACCTTAATACTAGTTTCATTCTTTTTTTTTTCCCTCCAGCATTATTGAGGTATAATTGACAAATAAAATTATATATTTAAAGTGTACAATGTGATGATTTGATATATGTTTGCTTTGAGAAATGAGTACCATAATCAGGTTAATTAACATATCCTTCACCTCACATAGTTACTTTTGGGGGGGGGTGCTGTAAGAATGTTTAGGTCTACTCTTAGCAAATTTCAGTATAGTATTATTAACTGTCGTCACCATAGTGTACATTAGATCCCCAGAGTTTATTCATCTTATAACTGAAGGCTTATCTTATACGCTTTGACCAGCATCTGCTTCTCCCCCATTCCCCTGCTCCTGGTAACCGTCATTCTCTCCATTTCAGTGAACTTTCCTTCTCCCCACCCACCTCCTCAATTCTACACATAAGAGAGATCATATAGTATTTGTCCTTCTCTGTCTGGCTTATTTCACTTTGCATTACATCCTCTAGGTTCATCCATGTTGTTACAAATGGCAGGATTTCCTTCTCTCTCATGGCTAAATAAATATATTCCGTTGTATATGTATACCATATCTTCTCTATATTCTTTTTTTTTTTATGATTTTATTTATTTATTTGATAGAGAGAGACACAGTGAGAGAGGGAACACAAGCAGGGGGAGCGGGAGAGGGAGAAGCAGGCCTCCCACAGAACAGGGAGCCTGACGCGGGGCTCTCTCCCGGGACCCTAGGGTCATGACCTGAGCCAAAGGCAGACGCTTAACGACTGAGCCACCCAGGCACCCCCATTTCTTCTCCCTTCATTCATCAGCTGACACAGTTTCCATATCTTTGCTATTGTGAATAATGCATTGAACGTGGGAGTGCAGATATCTCTTTGAGATACTGATTTCATTTCCCTTGGATAATATACCTAGAAGTGGGATTGCTGGATCATATGGTAGTTCTTTTCAACTGTTTCATTCTTTTTTTTTTTGAGAGGGAGAGAGAGGTTGCAGGAGCAGAGGGAGAGGGAAAGAGAGAATCTTTTATTTATTTTTAAGATTGATTTATTTTAGAGAGGAGAGAGGGGCAGGGAGAGGGAGAGAGAATCTCAAGCAGAATTCTGGCTGAGTGAGGAGCTGAACATGGGGCTTGATCTCGTGACCCTGAGATCATGACCTGAGCCAAAATTAAGAGTTGGATGCTTAATGGACTGAGCCACTCAGGCCCCCTCAACTGTTTCATTCTTGACCACCTCGGAGCAGCTTGAAATTCTGTACTTCTAGACAATAGTTTTGAAGTCACTAGGTAATTAGCTTTGTAGTGGATTGTTAATTACAAAAAAATTATTTTGCTAGCTATTTAATATATTATATTTGAGAATGAAAGTCTTTGTGTCCAAATCCAGTGGAACTAACAACCTACTTTTATTTTCGAAATTCAAGGTTGATCTTGCAGGAAGTGAGAACATTGGCCGTTCTGGAGCAGTTGACAAGAGAGCCCGGGAAGCTGGAAATATCAATCAATCCCTTTTGACTTTGGGAAGGGTTATTACTGCTCTTGTAGAAAGAACACCTCATGTTCCTTATCGAGAATCTAAACTAACTAGAATCCTCCAGGATTCTCTTGGGGGACGTACAAGAACATCTATAATTGCAACAATTTCTCCTGCATCTCTCAATCTTGAGGTAAGCCCTTTAATAGGTATCTGCAAGTGTAGTAGGTGTAATTATTATTTAGCTATCACATAATTTATTTTACTTTTTTATCACATATTTAAAAAGTTCATTAATTGGCTTCATTCGTTCTAAGCAAGAGTAAAAGAATCGGGATATTACACATGGACATAGAGGAGGACACCACTGAAAAAATTGTCTTTCTCCTTCCTGGCAGAGTTTTTAATCTTAAAAAGCCAATTACTTAATGGCTTTTCCCACACAGTCTTCAAAAGAAATTGCTGTGGTCATTAGTAGTGCATGGTTACATGGGGTATGGAGATTTTTTTTTTTTTCCCTAAAGATTTTATTTATTTGAGAGAGAGAATGAGTGGGGGGGAGAGGGAGAGGGAGAAGCAGACTGACTGCTGAACAGGGAGCCTGATGGGGGGCGGGTTACAGAGATTTAAGTGAGGACTTAAAAGTGGGTTAAGTGAATGCTAGTGTTGTAGAAGCTCTTAGAGGGCACTGAAGATGGGTTGGATGTGTGAGAACAGGTGGTAAAACCAAGAGAAGCAAAAAAGATGGTGAAATCTCTTATGATTGTTTCCTTTAAATGGAGTTACAAAAGGTTTTATAAGGTCTCTAACTCTCCTTTCATTTTAAAAAACATCTTTACTGAGATATAATTCACATACCATTAAATTCACCCGTTAAAAATATGTAATTCGAGGGGCGCCTGGGTGGCTCAGTAGTTAAGCGTCTGCCTTCGGCTCAGGTCACGATCCCAGAGTCCTGGGATCGAGTCCCACATCAGGCTCCCTGCTCAGCGGGAGGCCTGCTTCTCCCTCTCCCACTCCCCCTGCTTGTGTTCCCTCTCTCACTGTCTCTCTCTCTGTCAAAAAAAAAATAAAATCTTTTTAAAAATATGTAATTCGATGATTTTAATATATTTGCTGAGCTGTGCAACCATCACTAAAGTCTGTTTAGAGCATTTTCATTACCCCAGAAAGAAACCTTGTAACCCATTAGGAATCACTCTCCATTTGCCCTCACTCCCAGCTCTAGGTCACTACTAACCTACTTTAAAATATTTTTCTTTTTTTTTTTTTTTAAAGATTTTATTTCTTTATTTGAAAGTGCATGCACAAGCGGTGGGGAGGGGGGCTGGGAAGGGAGGGTGCAAAGGGAGAGGGAGAAGCAGACTCCCCAATGAGCAGAGAGCCCAATGTGAGGCTAGATCCCAGGACCCTGAGATCATGACCTGAGCCTAAGGCAGACGTTTAACCAACTGAGCCACCCAGGTGCCCCACCCTACCTTTTTAATCTATAGATTTGCCTAGTCTGGACATTTCGTGTAAATGGAATTATGCAATAAGTGTTCTTTTGTGACTGGCTTCTTACACCTAGCATGTTTTCAGTGTTCATCCATGTGGTTAGCATGTATCCATGCTTCATTCTTTTTTGTAGGTGAGTGAGTAATTTTCCATTGTATGGGTATAGGATGTTTTGTTTATTCATCAGCTGATGGGGTTCATTGAGTGTGAAGACTGAAGTAAAAAATTCTTAGGGTATAGTGGTCCTAGTGGATGATAGATTTTTAGGTTAGATACAACCATAAATTATTTCTTGTAAGTTATTTTTTTTCTTGTAAGTTATTTTACAGTACATTTTATATAACAGAACTACATTATTCTTGTAATATCTTTAGTAATTGGCATTTTCTTCACAGGAAACTCTGAGTACATTGGAATATGCTCATAGAGCAAAGAACATACTAAATAAGCCTGAAGTTAACCAGAAACTCACCAAAAGAGCTCTTATTAAGGTAATTGTGAATTTTGGTAATTGTTAAAAGATTTGTTCAATTGCCTGTGGTAAGGCTTTACATCTAATGATTTTAATTAATTACCTAATATATTAAAATGTTTTTTTCTAATGCTAATATGGTGACTTTACCAGCTCTATCAAGTCAGCAAAATTTGCAATTATTTACATTTACAAAATTTATTTATTTGTAGCTTTAGTGTATAATCACCATACATTAATGTGGTATTAGGGTATAATTTCCATAAGACTCCTCCATTGTAAGCCTACAATGCAATGATTTTTAGTACATTTATAGAGCTGTGCAACATCACTATAATCTACTTAGGAAATTTCTTTCACTATATAGTTTCCCTTTGCCCCTTTGCAAACAGTCAGCCAGCCACTGATGTACTTTTTGTCTGTAGATTTGCCCTTTCCAGACATTTCTTAAATGGAATCATGCAATATTTGATTTTTTGCATCTGACTTCTTTCACTTAGCATAACATTGGGGCTTCATCTATGTTGTAGCATGTATCAATACTTTTTTTAAATTTTTTTTTTATTCTTATTGTAGCATGTATCAATACTCTTTCTTTCTATTGCCAAATGGTATTCCATTAAATGGATAATAACACATTGTGTTTATCCATTCACCAGCCAATGAACATTTGGATTATTTCCAGTAATGCTGCTATGAACATTAGCATATAAGTCTTTGTGTTGATGTATTTGCAGTCTTCTTAGGTAGATACCTAGCAGTTTAATTTCTGTGTTGCTTAATAAGTTTATGTTTAACTCTTTTAGAAACTGCTTTCCACAGTGGCTGTACCACTTTAAATTTTCATCAGCAGTGAATGTGTGAAGGTTCCAGTTTCTCCACATCCTCTCCAACACTTGTTATAGTCTGTCTTTTTAATGTTAGCCATTCTAATAAGTGTATAATTGTACCCTCAGTGTGGTTTTAATTAGTATTCCCCTAATGAATAATGAAAATGAGCATCTTTTCACATGCTTATTATCCATTTGTATATCTTTTTTGTGAAAAGTCTATCCAAATTCTTTGCCCAATTTTTAGTTGGTGTTCTTCTTATTATTAAGTTTTGGGTTTTTTTTTTAAGATTTTATTTATTTATTTGAGATAGAGAGTGAGAAAGAGAGTACGAGCCATGGGGGGAGAGGGAAAGGGAGAAGCAGGCTTCCCGCTGAGCAGGGATCCCTCATGGGGGGCTCAATCCCGGGGGGCTCAATCCCAGGACCCTGGGATCATGACCTGAGCCAAACGCAGACGCTTAACCGACTGAGCCACCCAGGCATCCCTTATTATTAAGTAGTAAAGAGTTGTTCATATCTTTCAGCTATAAGCCTTTATGAGATGATTTGTAAATATTTCCTCCCAGTCTGGCTTGTCTTCCTTTTCTTAGTGGTTTATTTTATTTTATTTATTTATTTATTTTTTAAAAGGATTTTATTTATTTATTTATTTGACAGAGAGAGACAGTGAGAGAGGGAACACAAGCAGGGGGAGTGGGAGAGGGAGAAGCAGGCTTCCTGCCGAGCAGGAAGCCCGATGCAGGGCTCGATCCCGGGACCCTGGGATCATGACCTGAGCCGAAGGCAGATGCTTAACGACTGAGCCACCCAGGTGCCCCAATTTTATTTTTTTTTAATTGAAGTTTTCATTGAGATAATTGAGAGAAATAATACAGAAAGATCCTTAACACATTTTGTTAAACTACAGTAAAGTATCACCACAGGGATATTGACATTAATAACAGTCCATTCATCTTATTCCTCAGTTCTTCTTGTACTCATTTATGTCTGTGTATTTAGTTCTATACAATTTTGTCACATGTGTAGGTTTGTGCATCAACCACCACAGTTAAGATACTGAGCAGTTCCATCACCACAGGGGTCCCTCATATTGCCTTTTTTTTTTTTTTTTAAGATTTTGTTTATTTGACAGAGAGAGACAGAGCGAGAGAGGGAACACAAGCAGGGAGAGTGAGAGAGGGAGAAGCAGGCTTCCCGCTGGGCAGGGAGCCCGATGCAGGGCTCGATCCCAGGACCCTGGGATCATGACCTGAGCCGAAGGCAGACGCTTAACAGCTGAGCCACCCAGGCGCCCCGAAATGGCAAGAGTTTAGATATAGAGCACAGATTAATGGATACCAGAGATTAGGGAGGGGAAGTGAGAGTGGGAAAGAAGTGATTATAAAAAGGCAATATGAGGGGCGCCTGGGTGGCTCAGTCGGTTAAGTGTCTGCCTTCGGCTCAGGTCATGATCCCAGGGTCCTGGGATCGAGCCCCGCATCGGACTCCCTGCTCAGCGGGAAGCCCGCTTCTCCCTCTCCCACTCCCCCTGCTTGTGTTCCCTCTCTTGCTGTGTCTCTGTCAAATTAATAAAATCTGAAAAAAAAAAAAAAAGAAAACCCTAAAAAAAATAAAATAAAATAAACTCTTGCCATTTCAAAAATGTTATTGAATAGAATCATACAGTATGTAAACTTTCGAGATTGCATTTTTCACTACTACTCAGCAGAATTTTCTGGAGGTTCACCTGAGTTGCGCACATTGATAGATCTTTCCTTTTGAGTGCTAAGTAGTATTCCGTGGTATGTATATATCATACATATAGTTTGTGTAACCATTTACCTGTTGAATGACATATGGGCTGATTTCAGTTTTTCACAATTACAAGTAGAACTGCTGTGAACATTTTGGTTATAGGTATCCGTGTAAACATAAATTTTCACTTTTCTGGAATGATTGCCTAAGAGTGTAAGTTGTTGGGTATGGTAATTGAATATTTAGTTTTTTTAAAGAACTGCCAAGCTGTTTTCCAGAGTGGCTGTACCATTTTATATTTCCACTAGCAATATAGGAGTGATCTAGTTACTCCACATATTTACCAGCATTTGGTGTTGTAACTATTTTTTATTTTAGGTATTATGATGAGTATAATAGATGCTAAATATCTCACTGTGGTTTTAACTTGCATTTCTCTAATGGCTAATGGTGTTGAGCATCTCTTCATGTGCTTATTCGCTATTTGCATATCCTCTTTGGTGAAATGTCTATTCACGTCTTTAGGCCCATTTTCTAATTGGGTTTTTAATGTTTTTATTAAAAAAAGTTTCAGGGCACCTGGGTGGCTCAGTTGGTTAAGCATCTGACCCTTGATTTTGGCTCAGGTCATGATCTCAGGGTCCTCGGATTAAGCCTCACGTAGGTCTGCTTGTCTCCCTCTGACTCTGCGCTCTCTCTCTGTCTCTCTCTCAAATAAATAAATAAATCTTTGAAAAAAAATTTGGTGGAGCTGCCTGGGTGGGTCAGTTGGTTGGGCGTCTAACTTGATTTTGGCTCAGGTCGTGACCTCAGTCGCAGAGTCATGAGATCGAGCCCGAGTCAGGCTCTGAGATGGGTGTGGAGCCTGCTTAAGATCTCTGTATCCCTCTCCCTCTGCCCCCACCTCTTAAAAAAAAAAAAAAAGAATTTATTTTATTTTTAAGTAATCTCTACACCCAGCGTGGGGCTTGAACCCACAACCTGGAGATCAAGAATCGCACGCTCCACTGAGCCAGCCAGGCTCCCTGCTAATTGGATTTTTAAAAATTATTGTGGTTTGAAAGTTCTTAATGTTTCAGATACTAGTCCTTCGTCACAAATGTGGTTTGCAGTCATTTTCTCCTAGTCTGTAGTTTATTTTCTTTATATGGCCCTTTTTTTTTTAAAGAATTTATTTATTTAAGCTATTGAAAGACTCTATTCTAAACAGGTTAATATTGAATGAAAAGTATGATTATGACTTTTATTTTTCATGCTTTAAAAAACATAAAAGGAAAAAAAATAAAAAAAATAAAAAACATAAAAGGGCTAAGTACATGTTTTATTTGTTAAATATCCTCCCCAAAATGAATGAACAAAAAGTTAAATGCTAAATTGACACCTACAATGTTCTTCTTGTGTAGGAATATACAGAAGAGATAGAGCGTCTGAAACGAGATCTTGCTGCAGCCCGTGAGAAAAATGGGGTGTACATTTCTGAAGAAAATTTTAGGTAAGACCTTGGATGTGGAAATTAATTTCCAAGAATAATCATTTCCTGATAGCAAGGTGTTTGAAGTAAAATTTACTTATGTGACAGTAACTAAAATCTTTATATCTAGTGCTTCCTATAAATGCTTCTTTTTCTTTTGACATTAACAGGTAGTTATCAAACAGTTAAAAATTTTTATATGGCTTTAATTTTAAATAATTATAGATTCACATGAAGTTGCAAGAAAAATACAGAGAGGTCCCGTGTATTTTTCACTTGTTTTCCCCACTCATTATCTCTTGCATAACTTTAGTAAAACATCAGTGGTGGTGTGTGTTGGGGTGCATTTTGGGGTATGTGTGCAGGGGGTAGGAGGTATAATTGCTTTGTATATATACTTTAACTCACTTCTCCCATTTTGCCCCTTATCTCACCCCCTCCTCTTGTGACACCTGATGCCTTTAAGTCCCAAGCCTTTCCTGGATTCTGTGGGTCCTATTTATACTCCATATTCCTGATTGCAGACGCTTAGGTTGTATCCCTCCCCATCTTTACTTTGTGAGTTATAGTCCTTTGTCAGCTTGGTAGCTTCTCAAATTTTATATATACACATGCTTTTTTCCCCTCATAGGTAGGGATTCTTAGTTTCAAAATGGAGGTCACAAGAAGAATAGTCCATTTATAAGACAAGAACAAGGAATACATTTGTTTTTTATAATTTGTATTTATTACTTATTGATATTTAGGCATCATTATCATAGTGATAAATGGTAGAGATGATGTGTAACTCTCACAGTTTTGTTAGAATAAGTTTTAAAGGAATTAGGAAAAAATATTAACTGTTAAACTCATTAAACTTTATTTTAGAGCCATGAGTGGAAAACTAACTGTTCAAGAAGAACAGATTGTAGAATTGATTGAAAAAATTGGTGCCATTGAGGAGGAGCTAAGTAGGGTAAGCATTTAAAACCGTATTGAATGAAAAAACCCCAAAACACAACAGTATTGTATGTTACATGAAAAGGGAATATTAAAAGAAAATTTCAGAACTTGAGGGACCTGATATTTTTTTAAGATTTTTAGTTTATTTTTATTTTTTAAAGATTTTATTTTTTCTAAGTAATCTCTACACCCAACATGGGGCTTGAATTTATAACCCTGAGATTAAAGAGTTGCATGCTCCACTGATTGAGCCAGCCAGGTGCCCCTAAAGATTTTTTATTTTTAAGTAATGTCTACACCCAATGTGGGGCTTGAACTTAACATGCCCGAAACCCTGAGATCAGGAATCTCATGCTCTGCTGACTGAGCCAGCCAGGCACCACCCCCCGCCTTTTATAACATTCTTTTAACTTGTACTAAGTCTTTGAAATCCCATGTGTGCTTCATCTGTATATCTCAGTTCAGACAAGCCACTGTTTTTTTTTAAAATAGGCTTCATGCCCAACGTGGGGCTTGAACTCACAACCCTGACATCAAGAGTCACATGCCCTACCAACTGAGCCAGCCAGGCGCCCCCCCCCCCAATATTTTTTAAGATTTTTTTTTTTCTTGCTGACTCTTATACTAAAATTAAGTTGTATCATAATTTTACTGTAATCAACGATGAAGAAACTCTATTTTAAACACATTAAGGCAGCATTATGAGAAATTAACTGAATTGTGCGGTTTTATTGTTAAAGCTAAATAATGCTGAGACATTTTCATTACCGTGTGTATCATATGAGGGAATGCAGATGTTAGGAGAAACCAGATGTTGAATAACTAAGGTGGAGAGACGTGACCTTTCTATGCCACCCTCACATTGTCAGTGTTGAAAGGGACCTGAAGAACTAACACCACTACACTAGACCTGGTATTTAATCTCAAAAATTTTAATGAATTTGCAGGAAGAGACCAGATAACATAAAAAATGCGCTAACCTACCTGGTGACTTGTTAACAACTTGTCACAGCTTTTGCATGGAAATAATTTGTTTGATTCTTCTGTTATATTATGGACTAGCCAGGTGTTTCACCAACCAGTTCAGCATTTTGTAAATCTTAAAAAATGTTTAAATGTTATATTTAGGTTACAGAGTTATTTATGGACAATAAAAATGAACTTGACCAGTGTAAGTCTGACCTGCAAAATAAGACACAGGAACTTGAAACCACTCAAAAACATTTACAAGAAACTAAATTACAACTTGTTGAAGAAGAGTATATTACATCAGCTTTGGAAAGTACTGAGGAGAAACTTCATGATGCTGCCAGCAGGGTTTGTCTTTTGTTTTGATTTGTACTTGCATTAAAGAAATTAGAGAATGGGTAGAAGTAACTTTCTTTGCTTAAGCATTAACCGTGAAATTCTATTTATCCACCCCAAATGATATTTCTGTCAATTTAAAGAACATTATTTTACTATTTCATCTGAATTTTCCTCACTAGAGTTTCCGACTTAAGGAAAAAACCATTCCTGAAGTTTTGTAAAAAGAAAATAATTTTAATGTACTTTGGGGACACTGAGAACAATGATGCAGTACTTTCCCCTTTGGTCATGATTGGAACTAATCAGTTATAAAGAATTTAGCACCTTCTAATGGTGCGAGATGGTGAAAGAATTGTTTATTAGGTGCATGTTAGAGGAAATAGTAACACATAATAGAAAAATTTATGAGGAACCATAATTACTATATTAGGTTGGCAAAATCCCTTTTCCTTGCTAGATGAGGGGAAATTCCTGGGCAACTGGATAAATTGGCATGAATTGAAAATGTGTTCTGATACAATATCTAAAACTTACTAGTCCTCATCAGGAGAAATCCTTATGTAGCACAGATATTTTCATTAGACTGTTTTGTCATATCCATCTTAACAACATTTATTTTAAAAAATCATGTATAGTTGCTTACCACAGTTGAAGAAACTACAAAAGATGTATCTGGTCTCCATTCCAAACTGGATCGTAAGAAGGCAATCGATCAGCACAATGCAGAAGCTCAGGATATTTTTGGCAAAAATCTGAATAGTCTGTTTAGTAATATGGAAGAATTAATTAAGGATAGCGGCTCAAAACAAAAGGCCATGCTAGAGACTCACAAGACTTTGTTTGGTAAGTTCAAGCATTTCTAATTAGTCTTTGTGTGATTAGTGTGAGACTAATTTCAAAACTGATCATTTACTATCTTAAAAAACTCAGGGGACCATGTCACTAGTCCCCTCCAGTGCACACACTATCTGTCAGACTAGGGATTATCTTTTACTGCCTTTGAATTAAAGCAAATCTTAGCTGGGTTTGGTTTTTTTTTTTCCTGTTTTCTATAAAGTAAGTTTAACCACACCCATTGTTTGTTATCTTCATTTAGGGGGAAAAAACTTTTTTTTTTTTAAGATTTTATTTGAGAGAGCAAGAGAGCGAGCAAGCACAAGCAGGTGGTGGGGCAGAGGGAGAGGGAGAAACAGACTCACTGCTGAGCAGGAAGCCTGACGCAGAGCTCGATCCCAGGAAGGCAGAGGCTTAACCATCTGAGCCACCTAGGTGCCCAGAGAAAAAACTCTTAAATATTAGTTTTTTAATGCGAAAGTATTATCTTCACTATAGAAAACGTGTAAGATACAGAAATGTAAAAATTTGTAAAAATCACCTAGAGTCTAGTTGCTCTAAGCCAACCACTCTTAAGTTTGGTTTATTAATTTTATAACCTCTTTTACCTATTATAATACCGTGATTACCTGTAGCTGGAGATCACAATGATTCTTGGTTTACTGTGAACTATAGTGATGGGTCTGATAAACTGACAAATATGACATGTCTTGCAGAATACTCTAGAACATAAATAATTTATATTTGAAATGTTTCCTAGCTGATGTATTGAGCCAATTATTTTAAGCTTATTTGTTATTACAAATTTCCACAAGGATATAATTTTCTCAACCTCTTTAAAGTACTTCTAACTGGGGCGCCTGGGTGGCTCAGTTGGTTAAGCGACTGCCTTCGGCTCAGGTCATGATCCTGGAGTCCCGGGATCGAGTCCCGCATCGGGCTCCCTGCTCGGCAGGGAGTCTGCTTCTCCCTCTGACCCTCCTCCCTCTCATGCTCTCTGTCTCTCATTCTCTCTGTCTCAAATAAATAAATAAAATCTTTTAAAAAAATAAATAAATAAAAAAATAAAGTACTTCTAACTGTATTAATATATTTATGTCAAAGTTTGTATCTTTTTTCTTTTTGGTATAGGTAACCTGCTGTCTTCCAGTGTCTCTGCATTAGACACAATTACTACAACAGCACTTGGATCTCTCACATCTGTTCCAGGAAATGTGTCTATACGTGTTTCTCAGATTTCTAATAGGATATTAAAAGAACAATCATTAGCAGCAGAAAGTAAAACTGTACTTCAGACATTGATTGTTAGTAAATCTTTTAAAGTATTTTTCAAGTGTTACTTTGCTAAGTCTTCAAAAACAATGTTAACTGCTCTTTCATTTTAAGTTTTACAAGACATGGTTATAAACATCACTTTAAGAATAGATTTATATATATATATATTTTTTAAAGATTTTATTTATTTGAGAGCGAGCATGAGCTGGGTGAAGGGCAGAGGGAGAAGCAGACTCCCTCCTGAGAGGGGAGCCTGAAGTGGGACTCAATCCCGGGACTGGGATCGTGACCTGAGCCAAAGGCAGAATCTTAATTGATTGAGCCACCCAGGTGCCCCAGATTTTATATATATATATATATTTTTTTTTTTTTTAAGATTTTTATTTTTATTTATTTGAGAAAGATTTATTTTTAACATTTTTGTTTTTATTTGAGAGAGAAAGAGTGCGCACTTGAGAGCGCACAGTGGGGAGGAGGGACAGAGGGAGAAGGAGGAGGGGTAGAGGGAGAGGGAAAAGCAGACTCCCCGCTGAGCAGGAAGCCTGATGCAGGGCTTGATCCCAGGATCCTGGGATCATGACCTGAGCCAAAGGCAGATGCTTAACTGAGTGAACCACCCAGGCGCCCCCAGATATATATTTCTTTTAAAATTTTTTTAAAAAATATGATTTTTATTTTATTTTATCTTTTTTAAAGATTTTATTTATTTACCAGAGAGAGAGACGGCGCAAGCAGGGGGAGCGGCAGACAGGGAGAAGCAGGCTCCCAGCTGGGCAAGGAGCTGGATGCGGGATCCCCTGGATCATGACCTGAGCTGAAGGCAGTCGCTTAACTGACTGAGCCACCCAGGCGCCCCCGAGATTTATATTTTTAAAAGCAAATCTCTCCACTGTTTTTTTCTCCCAGAAAGATTAACTTCCAAATGCATATAACCAACCTTTGAAACTTTTTTCACTAACATCTTATAACATTAAGAGCAGGAGTTAATAAGCCTAATAATTAGAAAGGACAGGTTTAGCACCAGATGAATTCAGGGGACCCACGAGTTGGTGGTTGGCTCAGAAATTGGTAAATCATCTTTTCCTCAAGGGTTCTGGAATGGTAATGCTGATGTTAAAGTTGACCCAACCAGAGGGGATATAAGCTGGTTAATTTTAAAATTATGGTAATACCAAGAAGTGCAAGAAAAAAAACTGCTAGAATTCTAGGAACACATATGACAATTTATGGGGTCAGATCTGTGTGATCAAGCCCTTCTGAACTGTAAGGCTCCTGTTCATAGTTCTACAGAAGCCACTCATCCAATTACACTAGTATTACCTCCTTCAGAGCTGATTTGAATAATACTCTTTGTTTTGTAATTGTATGATTTGCCCAGGAAGTCCTTGGCTATATCTCTCGTTTTCTTCTTTACATAGGCTCTCTGCCTCCCCTTTTGAGTCTAACAATATTTGTTGAACACTTTCCAAGTAAATAACTACAAATGTTAGTTGACACTGCCTAGATGCAGTGCTTATATGACACTATTTGATAGATTTCTTCAGTCACCCAAATTTGACAAAGTTAATAGAGGCTCAGTTGGTACTTTTAGGAAATTGATTTATGCACTAAATGCAAGACTGTATTTATTGAGGTCTTTCTACCAAGTTCTCTGCCACCTTGTAAACACTGCTGGAGTCAAGAGAGATGACTGCTTCTCCCACAGAATGAGTTGAAATGATGATAGCTTTTCTTTCCCAAAGAACGCCACTAGCTTTTTCTTTTATTCCTCACTAATTGTTTCTGTTAGAGTTCCTCACCCTTCCCAAGTGAAGGGAACTTAAGGTCACAGTTTTTTCCTTTTTTGTAAAAATTACCAATCCAAAAAAAAAAAAAATTCCCAATCTACATTCTCAACTCCGTATATACCTCGACAAGAACAAGAACCTTGACAAGTTCTTCAGCTACAATAGGATATAAGTCACCAGGTCTTCAGAGTTTAATACTTCCAGCTCAGTGCCACCCAGGCACCCCAGTTTTTTTTTTTTAATTCCCTTTATTTGCAATGCTGAAATCTTATCACATGATTGTCGTTTTCCCCTCTTCTGAATTCTTTGGACTTCTATTGCATTAGACTGTTAAGAATCTGTTGAACAGGGCACCTGGGTGGTTCAGTTGGTTAAGCGACTGCCTTCGGCTCAGGTCATGATCCCGGAGTCCTGGGATCGAGTCCCACATCGGGCTCCCGGCTCAGCAGGGAGCCTGCTTCTCCCTCTGACCCTATCCCCTCTCATGCTGTTTCTCTCTCTCTCTCTCTCTCAAATAAATAAATAAATAAAATCTTTAAAAAAAAAAAAGAATCTGTTGAACGCTACGTGACCATTTCTTAATTACTGTAGGTAGAATAAGTAACGTGAATATAAACTCTAGAAACAAATAGGCTCTATAGGCTATAAAGATTAGAGAATGGAAACTTAGGATTTTACTATGCATGTGTTAACAAAGTATTTTAAGATACTGTCATTTAACCAACCAGGTTTATGGAAGTGAAAATATTCTTTTTAACCAGGATGTACTTAAGACTGACCTTCTAAATTCACTGGAAACAGTTTTATCCCCCACGATGGTGTTTATACTGAAAATCAACAGTCAACTAAAGCATCTTTTCAAGACTTCATTGACAGTGGCTAGTAAGGTAACAAGTGTTATGTTCTTAATTTCTCAAAATCATATTGTTTTTTAAGAAAGAAATTTTATATATCTATGGCCACATCTGTATACATGCAAAGCCATGGGTTATGAGGTGGAATCTGGAGGAGAGAGGAGATAGGATGCTCACTGCCATTGATGTGATCAACAGAATCCTGGCTAAGAAAAATGAGAGAATGATCTTCAAGATAAGTGTGTTCACATAGTAGCATATATATATAGCATGCTACCATGAGTGGGTGAGGAAGATGTGCATATTCGTGTATACACGCATATGCATGCACATCTGCCTAAATATGCATAAAATATCTCTGGAAGTGTTTAAAAATGATAGCAATCTTCTCTCAGAGGTGAGAGTGGAACTGGGGTTCCCGGGGCTGGAGAGGGAAGACTTTTCTCTGCATACTGTTTTCTTGCTTGGATGTGTTCTATTTTGTATGTGTTCAACAAACAAAGAAACTAAAATATGTTTTTTTAATTAAAAGAAAGAAACTAACTTTTTCCTTCAAAGATAGAAGATCAGAAAAACGAAATGGATAGCTTTCTCGGTACACTGTGTAGTAAGCTACATGAACTACAAGAAAATACAATTTCTTCCTTGGCTGAATCACAGAAGCTATGTGAAAACTTAACTGAAGACCTGAAGACAATTAAAAAAATCCATTCACAGGTATCTCATTTAGGTGATTTGGGGAGCATAAAAAGGAAGTTTTATAACCTTTAACTTGATAATCCCTGTTATGTAATCTGAATGCTAATACTAATCTAATTAGTAGAACTAATTTAGAAACCTGAAAATGCCATAGCCACTCTTGCTTATAACAATAATTAATACAAAATAATTAAGAATACTTTTCTTGACCAGTTAATATTTTAGGATTTGCTACATTTAGGACCCTGTGCTAAAGCACTATAAGACAAACAGGAGGGGCGCCTGGGTGGATCAGGCAATTCAGTGTCCAACTCCTGATTTCGGCTCAAGTCATGATCTCATGGTTGTGAAATTGAGCCCCGCGTCAGGCTCTGCACTCATAGGGGAGTCTCCTTGAGATTCTCTCTCTCCCTCTCCCTCTCCCTGCTCAAGCTCTCGCTCTCTCTCTCAAATAAATAATAAAATCTTAAGAATAAATAAAGACAAGACCGTCCTTTCATCATACCAAGATGAAAGATGAAGCTAGAGAAACTTGGCAGTGCAATTAGAAGAAAATGGTTCTAGTATTTACAATGAATATGTATCTGCAATATAACTTGATAAATTGTTTTTTTCTTGGGTAACATGGATAGTTATTCTCTTTGAGAAACTGTATCCTGTCTCTTAGTATTTCTGTCTCATTGATGTCAGACATTTAGATTATAGCAAATTAATACAATTCTTTTTTTTGTTTTGTTTTTTGAAAGAGCGAGAGAGAGAGAGAGAGTGCATGGATGCCTATGGTGGGGGAAAGGGCAGAGGCAGAGGGAGAGGGTGAGAGAGAATCTTAAGCAGGCTCCACACTGGGTTCCATGCAGGGCTCTATCTCATGACCCTGAGATCATGACATGCGCTAAAACCAAGAGTCGGATGCTTAACCGACTGAGCCACCCAGCTGCCCCAATTAATACAATTCTTAATTTTAATTGATTGTAAATGTAATTCATGACCTACCTTCCTCCATGTAAGCTGTTTCTCAGTTCATGACCAAAACCAAACCTCCAAACCAGGGAAGTCATAATCTGTAAAGATCAGATATATGGAAAACAACTCCTTGTATTCTTAAGGCCTGAGGTAATGAGTGTGTAAAGTTTTATTAAATGAGGCTAATTATTACATGACAGAACTCTTTGGTCAATAAAACTATTGACATGATTTAGTGAGTAATAGAGGTTTCTTTTTCTTTGGAAGTAAGGGAGGGGGAATTCATATCCATGTCATCCAAAATGAGAAAGGAAACAAATCCAAGATTTTTAGGCAAGAGTTAAAGCAACTTTGAAGTAAGAGTATTTGTTTCCGTAATTGATAAGCATGAAACTTTTTGGAGAAAGGATTAACATCAAAATAGTAAAACTAATAGTTAACATTTCCTGAGCCGCTCACTATGTGCTTATTCCTGTCATCAATATAGATACAGGTTCTATTACTAGCCTAGTTTTCTGAGGAAACCAAGGCTTTGAAAGCACATGAGAGTATTTAGATCCTCTGAGAGTAGTAGTGGTGATTTTTGTGCCTGAAATGCATCCACTTTTGGGTTGCTCTGTTTCTAGAACATATTCTTGCAATTTGAAATTGTAGCAGTTTCTCATACCTCTGCATCAACCTGTCTATAACTTTTTAGGTATATGTTCTAAGGTAGATCAGCTTTTTATATATTAGCTGTTTTGAAATGTTTAAATTGATAAGCAGCTGTTTAAAAACAAGCAAAACACCTATGATCCAAAAAGTACTTTAACATGATTTGACTTCTTTGGCTTTACAGAAGTTCAATTTATTAAGTGTGCTGTTTCTCAGATATTCTAGAACTTGAAGTTAGCACTAACAAAACAATTATGAACACCTATCTACATGTAGATAAATCTGATAATACCTGCATTTTCCTCTACTTTGAGACGAGTAAAAATACTGACAGACTTTATTCATAATCAGTCTTGGATATGTATTGTCAGCTGATGTGTATTTTAGAGATGTTGGTCGACCTAATGGACTGAACAGTGAATAAGAATGCTGGATGCATGTTCAGCTCTTTCTTGGCCTTTAGTGTAGCTTCTTCATTTTATAAGTTTAAATCCTTATCATGTTGTGTGCCTTAAAAGAACTTGTTTTTAAAGATGCCAAGTATGAGCAAAGGTAAAATTATGTTTTATTAATATGATCCAGCTAGATTTTGTAAAATGTTTCAACTTAAGTAATTACTACTATTTTTGGACTACTTGACCCATCAGATTATCAGCATTACTTTTCTAGTAGTGTTATCAGTTAAGAAGCAACTGGTGCTCTAGACCTGTCAAAGTGGTTCTCCTAGCATAAGGTGACATCTTGGTGTATTTGCTTAGTTTTGAGGTACACTGAAAGTAATTTGTTAGTAAATAATAGTTAAGATAGCAAAGTTTGCTAATTGTTTACTTTTTAAAAAAATTCCTTTAATATTATCCTTTTGATATCAGTTACACTGCTTTCCTCTATGGGTGAGAAGTTGAATTAAAGTTCTCTCGTTGAGAATTTGTATAATTCTCAGCTATGGGAAAATACTTCATGTCAATATTAGAGGAAAAGTTCAGGTGTCATAATTTCAACCTCTTCCTCTCCCACACCTTTCTTATAGGAACTTTGCCAGTTAATCAATCTTTGGGCAGAGAGATTCTGTGCCTTGGAGGAAAAGTGTGAAAACATCCAGAAACCACTTAGTAGCATCCAAGAAAATACAGAACAGTAAGCAGTTTTTAATTCTCTTTAACTTTTCAGGCGCCTGGGTGGCTCAGTTGTTAAACGTCTGCCTTCGGCTCAGGTCATGATCCCAGGATCCTGGGATCGAGTCCCACATCGGGCTACCTGCTCGGCAGGAAGCCTGTTTCTCCCTCTCCCACTCTCCCTGCTTGTGTTCCCTCTCACGCTGTCTCTCTCTCTCTGTTGAAAAATAATAAATAAAATCTTAAAAAAAAAAAATTCTCTTTAACTTTTCTCCACCTGAAATTATTTCAGAATAGACGGCTTCAAACAGTACAAATAATACTATCAACCCGATTTCTCATTTAATATTTTATGTTTGTTTTCTCATTCTCATTCCCTTTCTCTCTTCCCAGCCCCTTCTAATATTTTACATATAGATATCTTTTCTGAACTAGCTGTGCATAGGTTGCATCCATAATGCTCACTTTCCCCTAAATACTGCAGTCTGTATTTCCTAAAAATAAGGATATTCTCTTATATTACCATAATACAATTATTTTAAATCAGAAAATTAACATTGGTAACTTCTATTACCTAGTATTACAGACCTAATTCAAATTTTGCCAGTTGTCTCACTGGTGTTCTTTATAAGAAAATAAAAAGATTTTCTTCCTGCTCTAGGATTTAATCTAGGATCACACATTGCATTTGATTGTCATGTCTCTTGAATCTCCTTTAATCTGGAGTAGTTTCATAGTGTTTGTCTTTTATGACCTTTGCTTTTTCAACAGCATAGAATATTTATTTAGTACAGTGTCCCTCAGTTGGGGTTGGCCTTCATAATTAATTGGAATTTCTCTGTAGCTCCTTTCAAGATACTTTTCTTTGCCTTTAGTTTTTGGAGGTTTGATTATATTGTGTTGTCTTATATATTTTTTACTCAGCTTCTTGAATCTGTACACTTATGCCTCTCGCCAATTATGGAAATTTTCATCCATTATTTGAACGTTTTTCAGCTCTATATTCTTTCTCCTCTGCTTGTAGGACTTTGATGACACAAATGTTAGATCTTTTATTGTGGTCCCATAGGTCTCTGAGGCTATAGTTTATTTTCTCTTTGTTGTTCAGATTGAGTAAATTTTATGAACTGTCTTCATGTTCCTTTGCCATCTCTAACCTGTAGAACCCATTCAATGAGGTGTTTTATTTCAGTTACTGGGTTTTTCAGTTTTTTAATTTTCATTTCCTTTTTTTTTTTTATCTCTCTTAATTCCTTTGCTAAGATTTTATTTTTTCCAAAAGTGTTTTAATTGCTCATTGAAACATTTTTGTATGGCTGCTTTAAAATCCTTGACAGGGGGCGCCTGGGTGGCTCAGTCGGTTAAGCGACTGCCTTTGGCTCAGGTCATGATCCTGGAGTCCCTGGATCGAGTCCCGCATTGGGCTCCCTGCTCAGCGGGGAGTCTGCTTCTCCCTCTGACCCTCCTCCCTCTCGTGCTCTCTGTCTCTCATCCTCTCTCTCGCAAATAAATAAAATCTTTAAAAAAATAAAAATTAAAAAAAAATAAAATCCTTGACAGATTATTCCAACATCTGAATTATCTCAATGTTGGCACCTGTTGTCTTTTCTCATTCAAGTTGTGATTTTCCGGAATGGTTTTGATTGTATCTTGAACATTTTGATTATTATGTTAGGAGATTCAGAATCCTATTTAAGTTTTCTTTTTTGGCAGGCATTCACTTTTGTTTAGGTTTAATGTGAAGGCCCTGGCCCAGTTTTGCGAGCTTTGGTTCCAAAGACAATTTTATTTTCAGAGCCCTTGCATTCTAATATGCTTCGTTTGGTGCTACCCATATGAAAAAAATTTGTATTCTGCTTTTGATGGATGAAATGTTCTATACAGGTCAATTAGGTCTATTGATTGTGTTATTTGGGTCATCTGTATCCTTACTGAGTTTCTGCCTATTTGTTCTATCAACTACTAAGAGAGGGGTGTTAATCTCCAATTAAAATTTTAGATTTGTCTATTTCTCATCAGTTTTATCAGTTTTTGCTGCATATATGTGATGCTCTGTTGTTAGATGCATACACATTTAGTGTTGATATGTCTTGGAGAACTGACTGCTTTATCATCATGTAATGTCCCATTTTATCCCTGATAATCTTCCTTGTTCTGAAGTCTGAAGTCTACTTTATCCGAAACTAATATAAGTACTTAGCTTTCCTTTCATTGCTATTTGCATATAATGTACTTCCATCCCTTTACTTTTGGCCTACATCTTTATATTTATTTTATTTTTATTTATTTATTTATTTTTTTTAAAGATTTTATTTATTTATTTGACAGAGAGAGACACAGCGAGAGAGGGAACACAAGCAGGGGGAGTGGGAGAGGGAGAAGCAGGCTTCCCGCAGAGCAGGGAGCCCGATGCGGGGCTCGATCCCAATCAGGACCTGAGCCGAAGGCAGACGCTTAACGACTGAGCCACCCAGGCGCCCCTACCTCTTTATATTTAAAGTGGATTTCTTGCAGATAACATGTAATTGGATCTTGCTTTTTCGTCACATTTAACAATGTATGACTTTTAACTGGTGTGTTTAGACCATTTTCATTTAAAGTATTGGTATAGTTGGATTAAAATCTCCCATTTTGCTGTTTTCTATTTGTTGCATATTCTGTGCTTTGTTTCCTTTTATTCCTTTCTGAATTTAAGTTGAGTGTTTTTATGTTTTCATTTTATCTCTTCCATTGATTTATCATTTATACTTTTTTTCTTCCTTTTGTTTTTTTAAGAGAGAATGTGCATGAGAGTGGTGGTGGGGGGTTGGGGGGGTGGGAGAGGGAGAGAATCCTAAGCAGGCTCTGAGATCATGACCTGAGCTAAAACCAAGAGTTAGACACTTAACCGACTGAGCTACCCAGGCACCTCTTATCGTTTATACTTTTAAGTTACCTTTTCTAAAAATAGTTTTTCTAGGATTAATGATACATATTTTTAAATAATGTTAATACGCTTCCAAGTAATTTGCTATTTCAGCTGTGATAAAAGGACCTTATAACAGTATGTTCCCAATTTCTCCTTCCCATCTCTTTTGCATTGTTTTCATATATTTTGCTTTGGCATATGCTGTATACACCCAGGACACTTACTCTAATCGCTTTATTTATTTTTTATTTATTTTTTTAATGTGGCTACTAGAATTTTTTTTGCTGCTAGAATTTTTTTTTTTTAAGATTTTTTTATTTATTTATTTGACAGAGAGTGAGAGAGAGCAAGAGAGGGAACACAAGCAGGGGGAGTGGGAGAGGGAGAAGCAGGCTTCCCGCTGAGCAGGGAGCCCGATGCGGGGCTCGATCCCAGGACCCTGGGATCATGACCTGAGCCGAAGGCAGACGCTTAACAACTGGGCCACCCAGGCGCCCCTAGAATTTTTTTTTTAATAATTTTATTTATTTATTTGACAGAGAGAGAGGCAGAGACAGAGAGCACAAGCAGGCAGAGTAGCAGGCAGAGGGAGAGGGAGAAGCAGGCTCCCCGCTAAGCAGGGAGCCCGACGCGGGGCTCAATCCCAGGACCCCAGGATCATGACCGGAGCCAAAGGCAGTCGTTTAACCAACTGAGCCACCCAGGCTCCCTGCTACTAGAAAATTTTTAATTATGTGGCTCATATTATATCTATTGAACAGTGCTGTCCTAGAATTCTAGCTGTCACCTATTTTACTACGTAACTCCTATCACTGGTTTTCCAATTCTGTTGTTGATCTTACTCATTATATCATGCCCCATTCTGAACTCTTCTTTCTAGACTCTGAGTCTAGGAAGTGTTTCCCCACTTTTTTTTCTAGTGTTTAGACTTAAGGATTTCTGGCTTCTTCAATAGCTCTGAAGGGAATACTGAAATAGGATTGAAATGGCTATGGAACTATGATATACTCTTTTTAAGCCCCCTGCAAGCCATTTTCCCCAATCTTTCTGACATTTATTGCCTGTAGCAGTGGTTTTCAAAGTGTGGTCCAGGGACCGTGTAAAAGAATGAGCCAGGAGTAGGGCCCAGGAATCTAGGGGAGGTTTATGTATACTGAAGTTCGAGACCCACTCACTGCCTGTGGCACTTACTGTCATGGATTGTAGTCACTCATGAATAAATTTCATCTTCCTGCTAGGTTGTGATTCCTTGAGGGACTAGATTTGTGTTGATAGTTTCCAAGCTTATCACTTGAATTTCTTTTCCTTTTTCAATCGTTTCCATTTAACCTGTAGTTGAACTTTGGTTTTCAACCTATTTGCTTCCTCATTTGGTTTCCTCACATGGTCTCCCATCTAGTGGTAATAGAGAGTAACTTTCATTCACCAAAGTTTAACTCTGAAGTCCTGAAAGGACTTTAGTTTTCTATCAGGGGTATATTGCAGTGTACTGTGTGTGCTAGGTGTATAGTTTGTCACACCCAATATAATCTTCTTAATTATTAGAAAGCTTTATAGTTGACTTTGTTTTATAACATTTATAATTTTTTCCATTTATTTAAGGTCTTGGACAAGGCAAAACTACTTAAGATCAGAATGATTGATTGTGGACAGTTTAGGGACTAGACTAGAGGCTGCAGGCGATGCCCTTAAGAAACATAATCTAGTAGGAGGAAAAAAACACATGGGCAGATTTTATTTTAGTAACTATATAGTCATTACTCTATGAGGTACAAAGTAAAGCGTCATATCTAGAGGAGAACTGGAAAGGTTTTATGAGAAAAGAGACATTTCCAAAGGTCATTTAATGGCCGATGTGATGTCAGTCTGCTGTGAAAAGACACTGGCCAAAGCATCCATCGTCAATGTAGAAGATTGATTAAGAACATGGGCTCTGGAGCCAGACTGCCTGGGTTCAAATATGCCATTTTTGAACTGTGTGATCTTGGGCAAGTTATAGGTCTTTTGAGTCTTAGTTTTCCATTTTAACAATGTTCTCTTTTTCTATAGGACATCTAAGGATATAATCAGCAAAACAGCCTCTCATAGTACACAGTTTTGTGCTGATTGTGATGGCTTGTCACAGGAACTCAGATGCTGTAACCAAGAAGGTACAAAATTGGTTGAAGAGTCTGTGAAACACTGTGATAAACTCAGTAGCAACCTTGAAGTAGTATCTCAAGAGACTGAACAGAGATGCGAGGCTCTGGACGCAAGCACGCTTGCTTTTTCTGAACAGTGGGTATCTTGCTTAAACAAAAGGGAAGAAGAACTTCAGAACTTATTGGAGGTAATAACGTTGTATTTGGAACCTACTTTGGAGAGAATAGTAATAATCAGAAAATTAAATATTCCTGGCTTAGAATTGGTTTCAAAACAGATGATATTTTAAAATAATGAATGAATTAAATTTTTAAAGCGTAATAGTTGGTATCCTTATTCATGATCTAGTCTCATGTACATGTCTTCTAGAGCTTGAAATGATTTAACTCTTGTGTCTATCTGTCCTGTTAGTTCTTTCAGTTAAGGGCACCCTGTTTTTTGAATGTAATTCAAACCTACTATTGCTTTAAATATTTAGGATATTGTTCTGATTGGTCAAAGGATACTTGATAGTTTTGTGTGTTTGCTTGATCTTAATACTTGCATGAGCCCTTTGTGGCTTGGTTTTTCTTTCTGTGCTATAAAAGGATTTTACTAATATTCTCAGGAACTAGGTAAAAGAATATAAGTTAAAAAAAAAAGTATTTTAAGCTCTATATAAGCTATCTTTACCAAAAGGAACCAGGGCTAATGGAGAAATAGCTGATTTCAGGTTTAAACAGGAAATATACCAGATAAGCCTAGAGATGCTGTCATACCAGAAGGTAAGGGAGCTATTAAAGATTAGTGGGGTTGTATCAAAAAAACATAGGAGCCCACCTGATGACACTCCTTTGTTTAAATATGGTATAATTTGAGTTTCAAAAGGAATAATTGCTATAATTGATTAAAATACATTAAATATATTAAAGCTTATGCATTCATAAAAATTTCATAGGTCTCCTTTGGATCATGTTAGGGAGGCAGTGCATTATTCTAAAAACTGGTAAATAAAGGGAAACAGTTGAGCATCCATATGTCTTTGCCAAAAGAATTCTGTCGTGGTTTAGCAGGATAGTGGATGGAGAAAAGTGTTTCATAGAAGAATCCCAGCTAATGTAGAAGGAATGACAGAATTTGAAAACCACTGTTTTGCAATCCTAGTGAGATAACCCCCGCGGACATTAATTACTATGTACACCATTTGAAAAAAACTGATGGAGAACTGTATTTTTATTTATTTATTTTTTAAAGGTTTGTGTGTGTGTGTGTTTAAGTAATCTCTACACCCAGCATGGGGCTCGAGCTCATGACCCTGAGATCAAGAGTCTCACGCTCTTCTGACTGAGCCAGCCAGACACCCCTTGATAGAGAACTTTATAATTAATAGGGTGATTACATGCAAACTCACTAATGAATCTTTTTTTTCTTTTAAATTTTATTTATTTTTTAAAGTAAACTCTACTCCCAATATGGGGCTTGAACTCACAAACCTGAGATCAAGATCTGCATGCTCTACCAACTGAGCCAGCTAGGTCCCCTACTGATTAATCTTAACATGAGAGAGAGAACCAGACATATGTGCTTTTAGCAGCACCTACAAAATATTCTTGCCTAACACTTAAAAAAGTAAGAGGAAAGCTATCCTATTATTAAGAGAGCTAAGACCAGAGGGTCTAAAGACCTAGTTTGCGTGGGATAGTCCTTGTTTACATCTGTTGTTTGGAGGTAATTGTTTTTAAGAATGGCCCTTTTCACTCTGAAAAGTATCCCAGTTTGGGTGATAAATTATATAGTCATCTACTTAAGACAAATCAACCAAATCTAATGATAAATTCAAATTGTGAAAAACATTTGAGATAATTGGGGAAGTTTGCATGCTGACTAGACATTTGCTATAAAGAAATCAATGTAAGTTTTTCAGATGTGAGAGTGGTCTTAAAAAGCTCTTAACTCTTAGAAGTGTATACTGAAATAAATGGATGAAATGATACAGGATTTGCTTTAAAATAATTCTATGGGAGGAGGAATAAGTGGTTAATCTTGTTTGATCTATACGCCATGTGTTGATAAATGTTGAGACTGGGTAAATACAAGGGGGTTAATTATACTATTCTCTCTACTTTTGCATGTGTTTTTAAAACTTTTTACTATGGAAAATTTCAAGATAAGGGGAAATAATATATTGAATAAAACACTGACAGCTTTGATTTTAATAATGAAAGCTCATTTGCATCATTTACAGGTTATAAACCAAGGCTGTAAGGCTGCAAGTTCAGAGATAACTGAAAAATTAAATGGACATAAAGCAGCTAATGAGAACCAGCGTAACACTTTTTTTGGTCAGATAACTACTGACGAAGAAAAGTTAATGGCACAAGGTCTAGAACTTAACGAAACCATAAAAATGGGTTTGACTAAGCTTAATTGCTTTCTACAACAGGACCTGAAACTGGATATCCCAACAGGTACTTTATTTTATTTTATTTTTTTTAAGATTTTATTTATTTATTTGACAGAGAGAGACATAGCGAGAGCAGGAACACAAGCAGGGGGAGTGGGAGAGGGAGAAGCAGGCTTCCCGCAGAGCGGGGAGCCCGATGTGGGACTCGATCCCAGGACCCTGGGATCATGACCTGAGCCGAAGGCAGACGCTTAACGACTGAGCCACCCAAGCGCCCCTCAACAGGTACTTTAAAGGGAAAGAGAATTGTTAAAATTTTTGAGGTTGAAGTCAACCTTGTACTGTGCCAGGTGTTCAGAAAAACCAGGTTCTGCCATTGCCCGGTAAGAATTTTCCATCTCACTGTAGTCACCTCAAATGGAAAGAGTGGAATCCTAAAATACCTTTAATCAAGATTAGATGTCATAGGGGCGCCTGGGTGGCTCAGTCGTTAAGCGTCTGCCTTCAGCTCAGGTCATGATCCCAGGGTCCTGGGATCGAGCCCCGCATCAGGCTCCCTGCTCCGTGGGAAGCCTGCTTCTCCCTCTCCCACTCCCCCTGCTTGTGTTCCCTCTCTCGCTGTGTCTCTCTCTGTCAAATAAATAAAATCTTTAAAAAAAAAAAAAAGATTAGATGTCATGATATGGGTATCATGTACTTGTCATAAAATTCGGGCATTACAATCAATAAAATTTTACAAATATTTAGGGAGCTGGCTTGGTTAAGAGAAGATTTTTATTTATTTATTTTTATTTTTAAGATTTTATTTATTTATTTTAGAGTGTGTGTGCAAGCAGGGTGGGAGCAGAGGGAGAGGGACAAGCAGACTCCAGGCTGAGCAGAGCCCAAGGGGGGGCTTGAGATCATGACCTGAGCTAAAATTCAAGAGTCAGAAGCTTAACCAACTGAGCCACCCAGGCAGGCACCCCTTTATTTTTATTTTTTTAAGAGAGAGAGAGCACAGGGGGTAGGTGGGGAGGGGCAGAAGGAGAGAATCTTTTTTTTTTTTTTTTTTAAGAGAAGATACTCTATTTTTTTAAAGATTTTATTTATTTATTTGAGAGAGCGTGCAGGAACAGGGGGGAGAGGGAGAAGAAAGCTCCCTCCTGAGCCCCCTGGGAGCCTGATGCGGGGCTCGATCTCACGACCCTGGGATCATGACCTGAACTGAAGGCAGCCACTTAACCAACTGAGCCACCCAGGCGCCCCAGAGAGAAGATATTTTAAAAGCAAATAAAAAGAAAACCAGCAACCATCTATGTAGCACAGTTTGTAAAAGGGCATTGTAATACCAGAAGTAGTTGAGGAATGTAATTACATAAATGTAGTTTACTGGAAAAAGCTCAGCGTATTGTGTATTTCCTTATGTGTACCTCTCATTTTGTCAGATGGCAAAGATCATTTTAGGCTATAGTGATTTCGGGAAGCCTTCATGGAAGCAGGTATGCAAGCTATTGAACAGGATGAGTAATTGAACTATTCTTTGGATTGCATTTAGGGTCACAGACCCTGTAAATTTACTAAAAATCACTGAATAGATGTCATGGTATGTAAATTCTACTTCAAAGCTTAAAAAATAAATAAATAAAACAATTATAAAAGGAGATGATGCTAAAGAATGTTAGTTTATTTTTTCCACAAGGGTCCTGTAATATTTATTTCCACTCTTCAATGAAATTAGGAACATAAGTGTTAAGCAGAAAGGCAAGTGCTTGTGTAAAATATGTATGAGAGCATGAGTTCATTATAAAGAAATGTAATTGGGGGGCGCCTGGGTGGCTCACTCGGTTGAGTATCTGCCTTCAGCTCAGGTCGTGATCTCAGGGTCCTGGGATGGAGCCCCGCGTCGGGCTCCCTGCTCAGCGGAGAGTCTGCTTGTCGCTCTGCTCCTCCCCCCGCTCATTCTCTCTCCCTCTCTCTCTCAAATAAATAAAATCTTTAAAAAAAAAAAAAGAAAGGAAAGAAATGTAATTGGTTAATATTTAAATGAAATGATTATCCTATCAAAGATCTCATTGGGAAAGCTGTACTCTTATTCCAGGAATGCTACCATTTCTCAGAACACTTCGATTCCTTTTAGAGCCTACAGCACATCTTTTGTACATCCTCAGAGATGGATAATTTCATGTTTTTGTGGTAGGTTGAATCCTGAAAATAGTTGAGTCTATCTAAGATCATTTGTCAAGTTAGGAAATAGTAGTTGTAAGCAATCTGTGCATGACAAGTAACAAGACTGATTCCCATGTGTGGCAATGGCTATATCTTTGGAAGCCAGAGACTCATTGGGAAGTATACATTCTAACAAAAAAAATCTCACTCATATCCCACACTTCAATTTTTTCCTATTTATGTAATGTCCACTAAAGGTACGACACCACAGAGGAAAAATTACATCTACCCGTCAACGCTGGTGAGAACCGAACCACGTGAACAGCTCCTTGATCAGCTGAAAAGGAAACAGCCTGAACTGTTAATGATGCTAGACTGCTCAGAAAACAACAAGGAAGAGATCAGTCAGGTAAAATTTTAGAACTCTCGCATAAACTCCTTATGTCATCATCTTCATATGAAGAATTTTATTCTTTGCCCTTAAATCCTACCCTGTTGCATTAATGGTAGTCGTCTGACCCTTAAGCCTGTTGCTTTTAATCTGGACATTTTAAAATTATTAAAGTAATAATAATAACCAATATTTATGTTGTGCTTATTATGTGCCAGAGCCTGTTCTAAGCACTTTACATACATATTTACTCAGTTAATACTCTCAGTAGCCTTATGAAGTGGGTGCTAGTACTAACCCCATTTTAGAGGTGAGGAAACTAAGAATTACCAAGTCATAGGACGGAGTTGCAATTAGAACCTAGAAGAGCCCCACAAACTGTGCTCTTACGTAGTAATTATAGATGAGTTGGGAAGTAGAAAATAAAAAATAAACTGTAATCCCATTATTCTGAGATTACTACTTTTAACATTACAGGTACTTGTCTATGAGAAAACATATTTGGGATTATTTTCATTATTTATTTTTTAAATTTCAAAGTTTTTTTTTTTTTTTAAGTAATCTCTCCACCCAGCATGGGGCTTGAACTTACAACGCTGAGATCAAGAGTCCCATACTCTTCCGACTTAGCCAGCCAGGCACCCTCATTATTTTTTAGACTTCCTACTAATTTGGTTGAGGTTTAACTTTTATACAATGGACATTGTGTTATTTTCAAAGAAGAAAGCTGCACGTATTTTGTGAAGATTTTTAAGTCCTTGGACTTAATCACTCATCTACCTTCTTATGTTAGGACTTGGATGAAGAAAAGTCAGTTCTAGGGCACTCTGTTGAAGAACTTCCAGGTCAAGAGCCATCTATAGATGCTAGTGTGGATTGTTCATCAAGTGGTGGGATTCCGTTTTTCCAGGTACATGATTATATCCTGTCACATAACCCTTCCACATCTGAAATAAGTCAGTCGTTGGCTATTGAATATGAAGGTATTACTCTTAGTGGGCGGAACAGCAAAATATTTTGTCATTCCTTTGGGATGGCTTGTTAACTTTTCTGATTTAAATTATTTACACAAATATGATAATTGATCAGGGGTTTTCTGTAGGAAAATTAAAGGCAAGGTTTAACTTAATCTCCATCCTCAGATAGTACTCTTTAGCTGTTACGGTTTTCCCCTTTCCACTTCCTACATATGCAGAATGGATACTGAGAGCAGTCATTTCTCTCTCCCCTCTACCTTTGACAAGAAGTCCTGGAGCCTATATCTGCTCATACTCAGACTTTGAAAGCTAAGAAGTTTAAAAGACAGAGACTGAAGGCCTCTCAGGTTATATTATATTATTTCTCCTACCTGCGGCTTTTCTCTTATTAAGGATTCCCCCATGTTTCCTGAGCCTCCTTACCTGCCTTGATCTTGTACAGTTAAATCCTGTGACCTCTCCCAACTCCTTTTCAACACTCTTGGGAGCATGGCACTATAAACTGCCCAGCATCTTTCCTTTTATTTTGAAGACACGAGCCTAGACACAGTCTGTGATGGAAGGATTTTCTCACATAAGACACTGATGTCTACATTTTACAGTCGAAGTGCTGCTTCTGATAAGTGTATGTTCTTGTACTTCGTAGACTTGCAGGTCTTCCCACCAAGGCCTAAAGAAAGACCCTCCATCTGCGATTTAAGCTGTTAAAACTTCTAGCTTAATTTCTGTTAAATTCCTCTCTCTTTGTACTCAAGGTAGTTTTGTCCCCAGATCCTTCCTACCTTTTGCTTTACTCTTTACTATGAGAGAACTCTAAATATATTTCTTTTCATTTTTCAACCCTCTCTTCTATCTTTAAAGTTAAGGAAAGAAGGAAAGTTAAGAAAAGAGAACCCTAAAAAAAAAAAAAAAAAAGAAAAGAAAAGAGAACCCTAGTGACTACTTAATCCCCTGGCTGGAAATCCCTTCATTACTACCATTTATGGCATTTTGAAGGCTAGGCTTAGTGGTTCAGCTAGGGCAGGGAAGGCCCTACCGTACCAGAAGAGATTTGGGATTGGATTTTAGACCTTGAGCTGAAGTCTGAAAATTATTTTTTCCCTGCTAGCAGTCTCATGGGGCAATTTTCTGGGTTTGAAATTCTGAAGTTGGTTTATGATTTGTCTCAGCGTGGATGATTGGTTGTGCAATGAATGTCATTAGTCTCCTAAAGCTCTCTATGGGCAAATGTGAGAATTCCAATGAAATAAAATTCCTAAGTGAGAAATATGAAATAAGTTTAAGATAAAAGCTAAAATACAGTTAAAAAAATGTCTTGAGTTAGCCATATATCAGATTCTCTGCTTAAAATAGAATTGTCTTTTTTGTATGATATCAAATCTTTGTTTTCCTAGCGCAGGATTTCTCAATAGCAGCACTATTGACATTTTGAGCTGGATGATCCTTTGTTGTGGTGGACTATCTTGTTATTATATGATGTTTAGCAGAATCCCTGGCTTCTACCCACTAGAAGCTAGCAGCACCTCCTAGTTTTAACAACCAAAAATGTCTCCAGATATTACCAAATGTCCTTTGGGGGGTAAAATTGCTCCCTGTTGAGAACCATTGCCCTACAGTAAAATCTTTAATTATGCCTTGGAAAATCATGCAGAGAATTAATACTTCTTTCACCTCACTCCTTCCATTGATGGTAAGATGAGGAAGGCATTCATTTCTACTTGCCAAACAAATTGTTGGCTCCAATTTGTGCTGAGCCTTTTCCACACTTAATTTCTTGCCTATAACCCAGAGAACTTTGAAAATAGAGTGTAGCTAATATGTATCAAATGTTACTTTATATTGACTTAATTTCTCCCATTATGTCCACAGCATAAAAAATCACATGGAAAAGACAAAGAAAACAGAGGCATTAATTCAGTGGAGAGGTCTAAAGTGGAAGAAACTACAGAGCATTCTGTTACAAGGAGCAGACTACCTCTACGAGCCCAGATAAATCTTTAGTTAACTTGAGGGATTGGTGATTCTATTTTTAAGAAAAATGAAAAATAAAACCTGTAACTCCAGAACTTGAGCCTTATGTATAGATGAAAAACAAATGGAAAATATCAAGGCAATACTGTAAATTCAGTTGGATTTAATATGTCTACTCATTTTTCTGTCATCCCTGTAGTTCACTGTGTATTAAGTTGGGTTTTATTTGGGACTTGCATTGAGTAAATATGTATTTTTAGCTTTTGATATAAAATAACCCTTTCCTAAAAAATGAAAAATATTTTTCTCAAAAAAAAATAATAAAAAAAGGAAAAATATTTTTCTTGTATTTCACTAGGCAGCATATATATAGAAGTTGTACTGTTCTTCTAGGCTTTAACTTACATAGGTATATATTGCCAACTCGGTCTTGGGAAGGACCATCTCTACTTTTCTTGCTATGATTGAATTATGTCTGTATCTGCTTGCCTCCTTCCCTAGACTTTTCCATTCTGCATTCTCAGCTCACTTTGTCCTTTTTCATTTGTGACCAAACCATTTGTTAGAGCTACAAAATGGTATCCATTCTTATTATGAGATAGTGTGAATTTTACCTAGAAGTCTTTTAACGCTCTCTGTGGTTCTAAAATTACTGTCAACAATAAACATAACTCTAGAAGTAGTCCTTCCTTCAATATTTTTAGTTTGTTTCCCCCTAGATATAAAAGCATTCCTTTATGAGGCCTAACACATTAGCCCCCACAGAGTTCGTAAAAAGCCAGCTTCTCTAGAATATAGATTACTCTTATGGGAGAACTACCGAGAACTCTGATTAATGGCTGTGTGGCCTATGTGTTGTGCAGAAGGTCCCAGTGATTTAAGGGCTTTTTGGAACTATTAATTATGACTATAATTTATATCTCTTTGCTTACTTGATGAAACTTTGTTCTTTGTATATAATAAAATATGTATATGTATATTTTTCTTTAGTGAAATCTTAACCCTTAGAAGGGTCCTAACAATTTTGATCTCGCAGCCAAATTTCTGGAAGTTGAGATTTTTCAGCATGAAGAGCAAGCACACTTAGAAGGAATATAGGCAAAGAAAAAATTTTGTGCCTATATCAAGTTAAGTATATACATTTAGAGAGATTTGACTGTGATAGCTAAGTAAAGTCAAACCCAATTGGAGAATTAGAAAATGTGCTACTTCAAGGAACTAAATTTACCTTGCAGAAGTATTAATCACCTTAATAAAAATAATGATACAGTTTCTCTGCAAAATCAGATGTCAACATAAGCTATGGATAATATCTAACAAAATAAACTGCCCTCAGTAAATCCATTAATAAATTTGGTTTCTACATTAACTTGCTTGCCCTATTATTTCTTATTTGGCAGTGGGTCTCTTTACAGAGTTTAGCAAGTTGTTCCAAAATTCCTAAAATACACTTCCACACAGGGGTGCCTGGGTGGCTCAGTCATGATCCCAGGCTTCTGGGATCGAGCCCCGCATCGGGCTCCCTGCTCAGCGGGAAGCCTGCTTCTCCCTCTCCCACTCCCCCTGCTTGTTTTCCCTTTCTTGCTGTGTCTCTCTCTGTCAAATAAATAAGTAATCTTATAAAAAAAAAAATACACTTCCACACAGATACCACCTAGGATGAAGTGCCTTGGTAAACATCCCAGGCTCCTTCAGTTGCACTCTAAGGGACTACGACCTTAGTATAAGATTAATGAGAAACAGATTGGTCCTCACAAGGCCTGATGTGTCCAGCTTTAAGTCATCAGTTTCTGGACGTT
The DNA here is from genome assembly GCF_002201575.2 of Neomonachus schauinslandi. Taxonomy (NCBI): domain Eukaryota; kingdom Metazoa; phylum Chordata; class Mammalia; order Carnivora; family Phocidae; genus Neomonachus; species Neomonachus schauinslandi. Next base: position 120,393,172 of record NC_058408.1, read on the forward strand.
TTAAAGTTATCTAGGAATGCTAATGCAACTGACAAGCAAAAATAAATCACTGGAGAATTTTTTTATTTTAAGTAGGCTCCACACCCAACCTGGGTCTCGAACTCACAACCTCGAGATGAAGAGTCACATGCTCCACTGACTGAGCCAGCCAGGCACCCCAAATCACTGGAGAATTTTTAACATCCCAAGTCTTAAATTAGCTCTACAATTTCTCATATACAATATCAAGCACTCAAAAACTAACCATCTGGGGCGCCTGGGTGGCTCAGCCGTTAAGCGTCTGCCTTCGGCTCAGGTCATGATCCCAGGGTCCTGGGATCGGGCCCCGCATCGGGCTCCCTGCTCTGCGGGAAGCCTGCTTCTCCCTCTCCCACTCCCCCTGCTTGTGTTCCCTCTCTTGCTGTGTCTCTGTCTGTCAAATAAATAAATAAAATCTTTAAAAAAAAAAAAACTAACCATCAGCAAAAATAGAGTAGGTAGCTTCAAGGATTCATTCTTCCTGAAGCAAAAATGTTCAGAAACAACTTTGTCAGAACTAGGTTTATAGCAACCAAGCAAGTGCTCAATCAAGAGAAGGCAAACTAAAAACTAGGAAATCTTTTTGGTGTTTTACTTGCCCTTGCTCCATTCCCCTTCCCAGCTCCACGGTGGTCAGACTGCAGCCCACATTCTCAGAGCAGAGGGACCCTGTTCACTGGTCCTGAGGGCACAGAGGATCTCGTAATCTCTTTTTTTTTTTTTTTTTAAAGATTTTATTTATTTATTTGAGAGAGAGAATGAGAGAGAAAGCACATGAGAGGGGGGAGGGTCAGAGGCAGAAGCAGGCTCCCCGCCGAGCAGGGAGCCCGACGCGGGACTCGATCCCGGGACTCCAGGATCATGACCTGAGCCGAAGGCAGTCGCTTAACCAACTGAGCCACCCAGGCGCCCTCTTTTTTTTTTTTTTTTTTAAGATTTTATTTATTTATTTGACAGAGACACAGAGAGAGAGGGAACACAAGCAGGGGGGGAGTGGGAGAGGGAGAAGCAGGCTTCCCGCCGAGCAGGGAGCCCGATGCGGGGCTCGATCCCAGGACCCTGGGACCATGACCTGAGCCGAAGGCAGACGCCTAATGGCTGAGCCACCCAGGCGGCCTGCTAAGGCAGATTTTAAATGGCCTAGCTAAGCACTGAAGGTGTGCTCCAACAGTCTGCAAAGACTGGGAGGATTTTTTTCTTTGTCTTTTCTTTCCTTTTTTTTTTTTTTTTTTAGTTCTTGTTTTATTTTTTGGTTATTGGCATTCAAGGAAATCTGTCAGCAGTAATACTAGCTGACTGCAAAGCAAAAAGAGCCTTCAGAGACTACCTAAGTCAGAGAGTTGAGATTTGAAAGTAGTTTAGAAAAGTAACAAACCGTTAGTGCCAGAGCAAGCAACAGAAACAAATCCTGAGGCATGAAGACTGATTTCCAGGATGTCACATTATAATACTAAAAAAATTTTAAGATTTTATTTTTTTGAGAGAGCACGTGCGCACACAAGCAAGGAGGGGCAGAGCGGGAGGGAGAGGAAGAGGGAAAGAATCTCAAGCAGATTCCCCGCTGAGTGGGGAGCCTGATGCTGGGCTCAATCCTACAACCCTGAGATCATGACCTGAGCTGAAATCAAGAGTTGGACGATGAGCCACCTAGGTGCTCCAATACTAAAAACTTTTAACAAAAAACTAAGAAGTATGCAAAGAAACAAAGTATGGCCCATTTACAGAAGAAATTAACACAAACCATCCCTTATGAAGGACAAATATTGGACTTTAAATGAACTGTCTCAAATATGCTCATAGAGCTAAAGGAATTCAGGAGGGCAATGTCTCAACAAATAGAGAACATCGGTAAAGAAACTAAAGAAGAGCCATACAAATTTTGAGCTGAAACATATCAAAACAAATGAAAACACACACACAAATAGACACACACACATACACAAAACACTAGAGGGTTCCAACAGCAGATGTGAGCAGGCAGTAGAAAGAACCAGTGAACTTGAAGCGAGGTTATTGAGAGTGTCTAATCCGAAGTGCAGAAAGAAAAAAGAATGAAGGAAAATAAACAGAGTTGAAGAGACCTGTGGACCACAATGAATCATATCAACATTCTCAAAGCGGGAGTACGAGAAGAGAGAAATGGGCAGAAAGAATACTTGAAGATAGAATAGCTGAAAAGTTCTCAAATTTATTACAATACTTGAATCTTTACATACAAGAAGCTCAATAAATCCAAACAGGAGAAACTCAGAGATCCACAAGACACATTATATATTCAAACTGTCTAAAGCTGAAGACAGAATCCTGAAAGCATAAGAATATAGTCTTCAAGGAAATGCAAATCAAAACCACAGTGAAGTACCAGTTGATATCCACAAGGATAGCTAGAGTAAGAACAGAAAAGAACAAGTATTGGTGAAGATGTCACGCTCACTCTCTCTCTCAAATAAGTAAAATCTTAAAAAAAAAACCACACCAGGGCGCCTGGGTGGCTCAGTTGGTTAAGCGACTGCCTTCGGCTCAGGTCATGATCCTGGAGTCCTGGGATCGAGTCCCGCATCGGGCTCCCTGCTCGGCAGGGAGTCTGCTTCTCCCTCTGACCCTCCTCCCTCTCATGCTCTCTGTCTCTCATTCCTCTGTCTCAAATAAATAAATAAAATCTTTAAAAAAAAAAAAAAAACCCACACCAAAACCCCTCCCCCACCCCCACTCACATGCTCTCTCTCTCTCTGTCTCTCTCTAAAGAAAAATTAAAAAAAAATGTGTACATTGTGCGCTCATAAAACACAGCTGCTTAATACTCCTTTGAAAAATAACTTTGTATACAAGGAGATAGATCTGGACCAAAAAAAGAAAGATAATGGAAACAAATCACAGAAATTTCAGCAAATGGAGCTGCAAAACAAGATCTTTCAAAATCAGACATTTAAAGAATTTAAAGACATGAAATATTTTGAATGATAACTGGAAATTATAAAAAGTCAGATGGAAATTCTAGAACTGAAAAATTCAACAAATTATAAACAGAGAATGGGCTTAGTCTGCTGGATAATAAGAGTTAAATTAGAGGGAGTTTTAAAAAGTGGATGATAGAAGAAAATAGTTACACTGAAGCATAACAAGACAAATGGACAAGAAACCCAAAGAAATGGTATGGTGAAAAGGTCTAATGTACATGTAATTAGAGCCTCCAAAGGAAGGAGAGAGAATGACTGAAGCTCTGTAAATCTCCATCAGGATGAACATCAAGTCACACCGAAATACACCATAGCTAAACTGCTAAACGCCAACAATAAAGAAAAAAATCTTTTAAGTAACTAGAGGGGAAAAAAGGCATTATTTTCATAGGAAGAAAAATTAGGCTGACCGCTGACTTTGCAATAGAAAGGAAGCAGACAGTGGAATGACAGCTTCAAAGTAATGAAGAAGGTAAAGTCAGCAGGAATGCTGGAGGAAGGGCCCCCATTAAAGCAAAGAGACACGGAGAAAATTGGTCAAGATGACATTTTTCAGAATTCTGGTAATTAACCAAAGGCTTGGAATAATCCAAGGAGCATTTCTTTATTTATATTTTTAAAGGTTGTATTTTGGTTAAAATGATGAGTTTTGTGGTATTTTAACTTGACCTGTTCTTATCACTCTCCCCAGCTCCTCATTAGCCTGGAAAACCAACAGTCCCACAATCACAGTGAAGACCAGTAGCCTAGTAGCCACTGCCTGGGGTCGATTAGGTTTGGAGCCCCCTGAAAACACCATTCTCGGATAACTGTCATTATTTGACCTATCTGGCAATTCTCTGGAAAACCTGCATTCAAGGGCCTGTCTTTATTTGACCTGAATCCAACCTTGCTCAGTGTGAACAGCTTTTTTCCTGGGGGCATTTGTTGAAAAGAAGCCACAGCCGTGGTTCGTGTTTCACATTGCACCTACCTGAGTTAGTGATCTTCCTCCTCAAGAAAGTTGAAAAAGAGGGACGCCTGGTTGGCACAGTTGGTTGAGCTTCTGACTTGGGTTCAGGTCATGATCTTGGGGTCCTGGGATCAAACCCCAGATTGGACTCCCTGCTCAGTGGGAGACTGCTTGTCCTTCTGCTCTCTCTGCCCCTCCCCAACCCATCTCTTTTTCAAATAAATAAAATCTTAAAAAAAAAAAAGGAAGTTGCAAAAGAAAGGCAAACTTGGGCGCCTGGGTGGCTCAGTCGTTAAGCGTCTGCCTTCGGCTCAGGTCATGACCCCGGGGTCCCGGGATCGAGTCCCACATCGGGCTCCCTGCTCGGCAGGAAGCCTGCTTCTCCCTCTCCCACTCCCCCTGCTTGTGTACCTGCTCTCGCTATCTCTCTCTGTCAAATAAATAAAATCTTTAAAAAAAAAAGGGCAAACTAAACCCAAAACAAACATAAGGAAGGAAACAATAAAGATTAGAGTGGAGCTAAGTGAAATAAAAAATTAAGAAACAATAGAGAAAATAACTGTCGTCATCAAATTCTATGCCTAATGAAAATATTTTTTAGGGGGCGCCTGGGTGGCTCAGTCATTAAATGTCTGCCTTCGGCTCAGGTCATGATCCCAGGGTCCTGGGATCGAGCCCCGCATCGTGCTCCCTGCTTGGCGGAAAGACTGCTTCTCCCTCTCCTACTCTCCCTGCTGCGTTCCCTCTCTCACCGTCTCTGTCTGTCAAAGAAATAAATAAAATCTTTAAAAAAAAAAAAAAGAAAATTTTTTTTAGGAATGATGGTGCATTAAAGGCATCTTGTGTCTGTCTAAAAAAATGAAGATTGATTTTGTCACCACCAAAGTGGCACTAAAGCAAATATTAAAGGGTGTTCTTTAAGCAAAAAGAAAATGATATCAAATGGCGTCTCAGAGATGTAGGAAAGAACAAAGAGCAATGGAAAATGTAAATGCATCTGAAAAGGTAAATAATCACTGTGAAACAATAACAGTGTTTTGTAGCGCATACATATAAAATTCTCAAGAATAGCACGTGAGATGGAAGAAGGGTAAGAGGCATTAGGGGTTCTTTTTTACTTTTTAAGATTTTATTTATTTATATGAGAAAGAGAGCATGAGCAGGGGGAGGGGCAGAGAGAGAAGCAGACTCCCCGCTGAGCAGCGAGCCCGTTGCAGGGCTGGATCCCAGTACCCTGGGATCATGACCTGAGTGGAAGGCAGATGCTTAACGGATTGAGCCACCCAGGAGCCCTGTGTTTAGGATCCTTTGATTGTCTGGGAGGAATTAAAGCTCTAATTAATATTAGACTTTGGTAAGTAAAGTGTAAGTAAAATATTAAACTTGAAAAGAATATATTCTCCTATCATGGGATGGATGATTCTATAACTGTCAGGTCAAGTTGGTCAATAAGGTTGTCAGGTCTTCTCTCACCTTACTGATTTTTTTTGTCTAGTTCTAGTAACTAAAATGTTGAAGTCTCTAACTATAAGTGTAAATGTATTTATTTGGTTTTTTTGTTTCTAACACTTCCATTGTAAGGTACATACATAGTTAGAATTGTTATCCTTCTTGGTAAATTGACCCTTTTATCAGTATATAGTGTCCCTCTTTATCATTGATGATATTTCTTATTCTAAAGTAAATTTTTATATTAATGTAGATACTCCAGCCATCTTTTTAAAATTTTAATTTAATTTTTATTTTATTTATTTTTTAGAGAGACTGCACATGGGAGGGAAGGGGCAGAGGGAGAGGAAGAGAATGTTAAGCAGGCTCCATGCCCAGTGTGGAGCCCAATGCAAGGCTCGATTTCACAACCTTGAGATAACCACCTGAGCTGAAATCAGGAGTCTGACGCTCAACTGACTGAGCAACCCATCCAGCCATCTTTTGATCAGTGTTTGCATGGTAGATCTTTTTCCTTCTATTTTTTTAGTTTTATTTTTTTTAAGATTTTATTTGTTTGGGCGCCTGGGTGGCTCAGTTGGTTAAGCAACTGCCTTCGGCTCAGGTCATGATCCTGGAGTCCCGGGATCGAGTCCCGCATCGGGCTCCCTGCTCGGCAGGGAGTCTGCTTCTCCCTCTGACCCTCCTCCCTCTCATGCTCTCTCTCTCTCATTCTCTCTCTCAAGTAAATAAATAAAATCTTTAAATAAAATAAAATAAAATATTGGATAATTAAACTATAATTGAAATATGTTTTAATATATGGAGCTTGAAATCACAGTGCAATTATAATTTTCAAATAAAAGGGGGTAGAAATCAGATTTATTTTGTTTTTTAAAAGATTTTATTTATTTATTGGACAGAGAGAGAGAAAGAGCACAAGCAGGCAGAGTGGCAGGCAGAGGGAGAGGGAGACGCAGGCTCCCTGCCGAGCAGGGAGCCCGATGTGGGGCTTGATCCCAGGACCCTGGGATCATGACCTGAGCCGAAGGCAGACGCTTAATGACTGAGCCACCCAGGCGCCCCTCTTGTCCTCATTCCTTCTGAAAATTCTTTTTCTTCCCTTGCTTTCTATTTCCTTTTTTTAAAATTTTACTAACTTTTTAATTTTAATTCCAGTATAGTTAACACACAGTGTTATATTAGTTTCAGGTGTATAATATAGTGATTCAACAATTAAAAAAAAATTTTATTAATTTATTTGAGAGAGAGAGAAAGGACGAGCAATGGGGAGGGGCAGAGGGAGAGAGAGAGAAAGAGAAGCAGACTCCCTGCTGAGCAGGGAGCCCCAGGTGGGGCTCGATCCCAGGACCTGGAGATCAGGTCCTGAGCCAAGGCAGACATTTAACTGACTGAGCCACCCAGGCGCCCATGATTCAACAATTCTATACATTACTCAGTGTTCATCGTGATAAGTGTCCTCTTTAATACGCTTCACCTATTTCACCCATCCGCCCCGCCTGGCACCCATCAGTTTGTTCTCTATACTTAAGAGTCTGTTTCTTGGTTTCTCTCCCTTTTTTACCGCTTCATTCATTTATTTCTTAAATTTCACAAATGAGTGAAATCCATGTGGTATTTGTCTCTCTCTGATTATTTCACTTATTCACTTACTTCTCTGGTTCTAACCATGTTGTTGCAAATGGCAAGAGTTCATTCTTTTTTATGGCTGAATAATATTCCATTGTATACATATACCACATCTTCTTTATCCATTCACCTGTTGATGGACACTTGTGTTGCTCCCATAATTTGGCTATTGTAAAAAATCCTGCTATAAACATAGGGTTGCATATATCCTTTCCAATTAGTGTTTTTGTATTCTTTGGGTAAATAACCAGCAGTGTGATTACTGGATCATAGGTAGTTTTATTTTTAATTTTTTTTTTAAAGATTTTATTTATTTATTTGAGAGAGACAGAATGAGAGAGAGCACATGAGAGGGGGGAGGGTCAGAGGGAGAAGCAGACTCCCTGCCAAGCAGGGAGCCTGATGCGGGACTCGATCCAGGGACTCCAGGACCATGACCTGAGCCGAAGGCAGTCGCTTAACCAACTGAGCCACCCAGGCGCCCTATTTTTAATTTTTTAAAAGATTTTATTTATTTATCAGGGGCGCCTGGGTGGCTCAGTCGTTAAGCGTCTGCCTTTGGCTTAGGTCATGATCCCGGGGTCCTGGGATCGAGCCCCGCATCGGGCTCCCTGCTCCATGGGAAGCCTGCTTCTCCCTCTCCCACTCCCCCTGCTTGTGTTCCCTCTCTTGCTGGGTCTCTCTGTCAAATAAATAAATAAAATCTTAAAAAAAAGATTTTATTTATTTATCAGAGAGAGAGTCAGAGAGCACAAGCAGGGAGAGGGGCAGGCAGAGGGAGAAGTAGGCTCTCCGCCGAGCAAGGAGCCTGATGCAGGACTCAATCCCAGGACCTTGAGATCATGACCCGAGCCAAGGGCAGACACTTAACCTACTGAGCCACCCAGGTGTCCCTCTATTTTTAATTTTTTGAGGAACCCCCATACTGTTTTCCACAGTGGCTGCACAAGTTTGCATTCCCACCAACAGTCCATAAGGGTTCCCTTTTCTCCACATCCTCGCCAACTCTTGTTTCTTGTGTTTTTGATTTTAGCCATTCTGACAGGTGTAAGGTGATACTTGTTGTTTTGATTTGCATTTCCCTGATGGTAAGTGATTGATGAACATCTTTTCATGTGTGTGTTGGCCATCTGTATGTCTTCTTTGGAGAAATGTCTGTTCATGTCTTCTGCCCATTTTTTTTTCCTTAAAACTATTTTTATTTCTTACACCATCTCTTAGGAGATAATGATCGTTATTTTTTTTCCTCTAGCTTACTTTATTGTAAGAATACAGTAAATAATATGTATAACATACAAAATATGTTAATCAACTATGTTATTGGTCTTCTGCCCATTTTTAAATTAGGTTGTTTTTTGGGTGTTGGGTTTTGTAAGTTCTTTATATATTTTGGATACTGAACTTTTATTGGATATGTCATTTGCAAATATATTCTCCCATTCTGGGGTTGCCTTTTAGTTTTGTTGATTGTTTCCTTTGCTGTGCGGAAGCTTTTGTAGTCCCACTAGTTTATTTATTTATTTATTTTTAAAGATTTTATTTATTTATTTGACAGAGAGAGACACAGCGAGAGAGGGAACATGAGCAGGGGGAGTGGGAGAAGCAGGCTTCCTGCGGAGCAGGAAGCCCGATGGGGGGCTCGATCCCAGGACCCTGGGATCATGACCTGAGCCAAAGGCAGATGCTTAACGACTGAGCCACCCAGGCGCCCCTATAGTGCCACTAGTCTATTTTTGCTTTTCTTTCCCTTGTCTCAGGAGACATATCTAGAAAAAAGTTGCTACAGCTGATGCCAAAGAGGTTACTGCCTGTGTTCTCCTCTAGGATTTTTATGGTTTCAGGTCTCACATTTAAGTCTTTAATACATTTTGAATTTATTTTTGTGTATGGTGTATGAAAATGATCCAATTTCTTTTGCATGTAGCTGTCCAGTTTTCCTAACACCATTTGTAGAAGAGACCGTTTTTTCACCATTGTATATTCTTTCCTGTTTTGTCCAAGATTAATTGACCATATAGTTGTGGACTTATTTCTGGGTTTTCTGTTCTGTTCTATTGATCTATATGTCTATTTTTGTGCCAGTACCATACTCTTTTGATTACTATAGCTTGGTAGTATACCTTGAAATCTGGGATTGTGGTATCTCCAGTTTTGTTCTTCTTTTTCGAGATTGCTTTGGCTATTCGGGATCTTTTGTGGTTCCATACAAATTTTAGCACTGGTTGTTCTAGTTCTGTGAAAAATCCTGGTGATATTTGATAGCAACTGCATTAAATCTGTGGATTGCTTTGGGTAGTAGACATTTTAACAATATTTGCTCTTCCAATCCATGAGCATGGAATGTCTTTCCATTTCTTTGTGTCACCTTCAGTATCCTTCCTCAGTGTTTTATAGTTTTCAGAGTACAGGTCTTTCACCTTTTTGGTTAGGTTTATTCCTAGGTATCTTATTATTTTTGGTGCAATTGTAAATCAGATTGTTTTCTTTTCTTTTTTAAGATTTTTTATTTTTAAAAAAGATTGATTTAGGGACACCTGGGTGGCTCAGTCGTTAAGCGTCTGCCTTCAGCTCAGGTCATGATCCCAGGGTCCTGGAATCGAGCCCCTCATTGGGCTCCCTGCTCAGTGGGGAGTCTGCTCTCTCTCCCTCTGCCTGCTGCTCCCCCTGCTTGTGCTCTCTCTGTGTGTCAAATAAATAAATAGAAACTTTAAAAAAATAAATAAATAAAGATTGATTTATTTTAGAGAGAGAGAGAAAGCATGTGCATGTGCAAGTGGGGGGAGAGGCAGAGAGGGAGTGAGAGGGACAAGCAGACTCTGAGCGGAGCGTGGAGCTGACCTGGGGCTTGATCCCATGACCCTGAGATCGCAACCTGAGCCAAAATCAAGAGTTGGACACTTAACCAACTGAGCCACCCAGGCACCCCTTAAGATTTATTTTAAAGCAGTCTCTACACCCAACATGGGGTTCAAACCCACAAGCCTGAGATCAAGAGTTGCATGCTCCATCAACTGAACCAGCAAGCATCCTCCCTGCACCCCGGACTGTTTTCTTAATTTCTCTTTCTGCTGTTTCATTATTGGTGTATAGAAACGCAACAGATTTCTGTACATTGATTTTTGTATCCAGTAATTTCACTGAATTTGTTTATCAATTCTAGCAGTTTCTTGGTGGAGTCTTTTGGGTTTTCTATATATAGTATGTCATCTGCAAGTAGTGAAAGTTTTACTTCTTCCTTACTGACTTGGAGTCCTTTTCTTTCTTTCTGCTCTCTGCTGTGGCTAGCACTTCCAGTACTATGTTGAATAAAAGTAGTGAGAGTGGACATCCTTGTCTTGTTTCTGATTTTAAGGGAAAACTCTCAGTTTTCCCCACTGAGGATGATGTTAGCTGTGGGTTTTTCATATATGGCTTTTATTATGTTAAGGTATGTTCCCACTAAACCTACTTTGTTGAGGGTTTTGTTTTTTTATCATGAATGGATATTGTACTCTGTCAAATGCTTTTTCTGTATCTATTAAAATGATCATATAATTCTTATCCTTTCTCTTATTGATGTGATGTATCATGTTGATTGATTTGCAAATATTGGAACCACACTTGCAACACAGGAATAAATCCCACTTGATTGTGGTGAATGATTTTTTTAATGTATTATTGAATTTTGTTTGCTAGTATTTTATTGAAGATTTTTTTTAAGAGATGGGGGGTACAGGAGAGGCAGAGGGAGAGGGAGAGAATCTTTTTTTTTTTTTATTCGTGAAAGTCAGAGAGAGAGAGAGAGGCAGAGGCAGAGGGAGAGAAGCAGGCTCCCCGCCTAGCAGGGAGCCCGATGCGGGACTCCATCCCAGGACCCTGGGATCATGACCTGAGCCGAAGGCAGACGCTTAAGCATCTGAGCCACCCAGGCGCCCCGGGAGAGGGAGAGAATCTTAAGCGGGCTCCATGCCAAGTGCAGAGCCTAACGCTGGGCTCGATCTCACAACCCTGAGATTATGACCTGAGCCAAAATCAAGAGTCAGACACTTAACCAATAGAAGCCACCGAGGTGCCCTTTATTGAGGATTTTTGCATCTATGTTCATCAGGGATATTTGTGTCTGGTTTCTTTCACATAACAAAATGTTCTCAAAGAAACAAAATAAAAAATAGACAAGTGGGACGACATCAAACCAAAAAACTTCTGCACAGCAAAATAAATCATCAACAAAGTGAAAGAACAACACACAGAATAGGAAAAAATATTTGCAAATCATATATCTGATTAGGGTTAATATCCAAAACATATAAAGAATTCATACAATTCAATAACAAAAACCAAATAATCCACTTTAAAAACAAGCAAAAAGGGGCACCTGGGTGGCTCAGTCATTAAGCGTCTGCCTTCGGCTCAGGTCATGATCCCAGGGTCCTGGGATCGAGCCCCACATCAGGCTCCCTGCTCGCGGGAAGCCTGCTTCTCCCTCTCCCACTCCCCCTGCTTGTGTTCCCTCTCTGGCTGTCTTTCTCCCTCTGTCAAATAAATAAAATCTTTAAAAAAAAAATAAAATAAAAATGAGCAAAGAATCTGAACAGACATTTCTACAAAAAAGATATATGAAAGGCTAACAGGAACATGAAAAGATGCTCAACATCATTAGTCATTAGGGGAATGCAAATTCAAACCACCATGAGATATCACCTCATGCCTGTTAGAATGAATATCATAAAAAAGAGAAGAGACAATAAATGCTGGTGTAGATATGGAAAAAGGGAATGCTTGTGTATTGTTGGTGGGATTGTAAACTGGTAAGGCCACTATGGAAAACAGTATGAAGGATCCTCACAAAATTTAAAATACAACTACTATATGATCCAGCAATTCCACTTCTGGGAACATATCCAAAGATAATAAAAACCCCAACTCAAAAGGATATCTGCACCCTCACGATGTTCATAGCAGCATATTTACGACAGCCAAGACATGGAAACAACTTAAGTGTCCATCAATGGATGAATGGATAAATATATGGAAAATTATTCAGCTACAAAAAATAAGGAAATCCTAGTTTTGTGATAACATGAATGGACCTTGAAAGCATTATGCCAAGAGAAATAAGTCAGACAGGGAAAGACAAATACTATATAATCTCACTTACATGTGGAATCTAAACAAAACAAAACACCTCTAAGTGAAAGAGATCAAACTGTGGCTACCAGAGGTAGGGGTTGGAGGGTGGGGAGTTGAAGGAAGATGGTTAAGAGGTACAACATCCTACTTATAAGATAAATAAGTCCTAGGGCTACAACGTACAACGTGATGACCATAGCTAACACTGCTCATGATATGGGAAAGTCGTGAACAGGGTAAATCCTAAGAGTTCTCGTCACAAGGAGAAACATTTCTTTCCTTTCTTCTTTCTTTTCTTTTTATTTTATCTATATGAGAAGATGGATGTTACCTGAACCTACTGTGGCAATCATTTCCCAATATATGTATATTAAATCATCATGCTGTATGCCTTAAACTTATATAGTGATGTATGTCAATTGTTTCTCAGTAACACTGGTAAAAAATATCATACAGTTAATAAGGTTGCACAACAGGGCATGTGTTTTCAATGTACATCCATGTTGTAGCATGAGTCACTACTTCATTCCTTTCTATTGCCAAATAATATTCCCTTGCTAGGATGCCCCACATTTTATTTATCCACTCATTGGTTGATGGACATTTGGGTTGTTTCCACTTTTTGGGTTTTATAAATCTGCTATGAACATTTGTGTACAAGTTTTTGTATGGACATATATTTTCTTTTTCTTTTTTTTTAGGCAAAATTTCAAAGACTTGTCCCTTTTTTATTACTGATACCTTCTAATTATATAGAATTCCACATAAAATACTACATGTCTTCTGCCTCCATATTCTTTTTTTTATTATGTTAATCACCATACATCACATCATTAGTTTTTGATGTAGTGTTCCATGATTCATTGTTTGCATATGACACCCAGTGCTCCATGCAGAACGTGCCCTCTTTAATACCCATCACCAGGCTAACCCATCCTCCCTCCCCCCTCCCCTCTAGAACCCTCAGTTTGTTTTTCAGAGTCCATCATCTCTCATGGTTCATCTCCCCTGAGGGTTGCTGGAGTGGTGGGGGCGGGGAGGGATGGGGCAGCTGGGTGACAGACATTGGGGAGGGTATGTGGTATGGTGAGCACTGTGAAGTGTGCAAGACTGTTGAATCACAGATCTGTACCTCTGATGCAAATAATACCTTATATGTTAAAAAAAAAAAAGAAATCGGAGGGGGAGATGGACATATATTTTCATTTTTGGGGTATGTACCTAGGAGTGGAGCTATGGGGTTATATGGTAACTTTATGTTTAAACTTTTCAGGAACTGTCAGATTGTTTTTTGGAGCAGCTGCTTCATTTTACGGTGCCACCAGCAATGGATGAGGATTCTAAATCTCCACAACCTTACCAACATTTGTTATTCCCTGATTTAAAAAAAATTATTAGAGCTATGCTAGTGGGTAGGAAGTACTACCTTATGGTGCTTTCGACTTGCATTTCCCTCATACGTAGTGACATAGAACATCTTTTTGTGTGCTTATTGGCCATTTGGTTTTTTTGAAGATTTTATTTATTTATTTATTTATTTGAGGGAGAGAGAACACGCACGAGTGGTGGGGGGAGGACAGAGGGAGAGGGAGAGATTCTCAAGCAGACGCTGCACTGAGTGTGGAGCCCAACAGGGGGGCTCAATCCACGACCCTGAGATCATGACCCTAGCAGAAACCAAGAGCTGTACGCTTAACTGACTGAACCACCCAGGGGCCCCATCCATTTGTATATCTTCTTTGGAGAAATGTCTATTCAGATTTTTGCCATTAAAAAAATTGGGTTCTCTTTTTATTATTGAGTTCCTTAAGTTTTTTTTTTTTTAAAGATTTTATTTATTTATTTGACAGAGAGAGACACAGCGAGAGAGGGAACACAAGCAGGGGGAGTGGGAGAGGGAGAAGCAGGCTCCCCGCGGAGCAGGGAGCCCAATGTGGGGCTCGATCCCAGGACCCTGGTATCATGAGCTGAGCTGAAGGCAGATGCTTAATGACTGAGCCACCCAGGTGCCCCTGAGTTCCTTAAGTTTTTTAATTGGGCAAATAAATAGCATAAGCTTCACCAAAACTTCCATGACCAGTACACCCACATTACGGTGCTAAGTACGTTATAGTATGTGAAATATGGACATCACTGAAGCGATGTCATGGCGATTATTGCCCATGTGTTCCAGAGCTCTGATCCCATCCATGTCGCAGGTGAGACATTTCTATCTAATCACATTAACATTTTGCAAGTTAGTAAAGCCCTAAAACATTAATTAGATTGTCAAGTTTTAAATTAAATGTGATACAATGATTTGATAGGTGATTTAATAAATTATTTAGTCATCCCAATACTTGAAGGTAATAACAACTTTTACTATAAGTAAAAATAGAACCAAATTGCTATAATAAAATCCATTGATGCTTTCTTTAAAAAAATTTTTTTTTCTTGACATGTATCATATGATCTCACTGATATGAGGAATTCTTAATCTCAGGAAACAAACTGAGGGTTGCTGGAGTGGTGGGGGGTGGGAGGGATGGGGTGACTGGGTGATAGACACTGGGGAGGGTATGTGCTATGGTGAGTGCTGTGAATAGTGTAAGACTGATGAATCACAGACCTGTACCTCTGAAACAAATAATACATTATATGTTAAAAAAAAAAAAAAGAAGAAGAAAGCGGGGGGGGAAGAATGAAGGGGGGGGAAATCGGAGGGAGAGACAATGGACTCTGAGAAACAAACTGAGGGTACTAGAGGGGAGGGGGTGGGGGATGGGTTAGCCTGGTGGTGGGTATTGAGGAGGGCACGTTCTGCATGGAGCACTGGGTGTTATACGCAAACAATGAATCATGGAACACTACATCAAAAACTAATGATGTAATGTATGGTGATTAACAGAACATAATAAAATAAAGTAGATCAAAATAGTAAAAAATTTTTTTTTCTTGTGATGAAAATTTTTTTTAAAAGATTTTATTTATTTATTAGAGAGAGACAAGAGAGAGGTAGAGAGCACAAGTGGGGGGCGGGTAGAGGGAGAGGGAGAAGCAGGCTCCCAGCTGAGCAGGGAACCTGAAGACACCGGGCTCGATCCCAGCACCTGGGATCATGACCTGAGCCCAAGGCAAATGCTTAACTGACTGAGCCACCCAGGTGTCCTGATGCTTTCAAGCTTTAGCTAATTTGAAGTTTTACCTCTATGTGTATTTAATTATTGAAAATAACTTGATTTGTCTATTTGTAAAGTTTGTCTAATGCATTTAATAAACATACTGCTTATCTTAAAAAAAAAAAAAAAGAAGTTGCGAAACAATTACCAAAGTTCTTACTAGATAAATTAGAGGTGAGACCCACCTTCTCTTCCTACAAAGGTTGGTCTCTTTTATAACAGCAGTGACTAAAATAAATGGTGCCAAATTTTTGGAGAGAGTCTTGTTTAATTCAGAATATAATTAAAATCTCATGTAGCTTTATTGGTTTTAGTATCCAGCAGAGAAAAAATATTGAAACTCCAAGAGATTTTGAATTAAATAGCTACAACAGTTTTGTTTTATTAGTTCTGACTGTGTGAAAAAAAATTATAAGGACAACTTCGGAAAAACCTAGTTCTTTTAGAGCCCCAAATGACTTTTAAAACAATAAAATAAACTATAAAACCTACACAAGTGATATTAAAAATTATGTAGTTCAATAAATGTGACATTCACAAATGTGGTTGTAATTTTTTTTTTAACTATAACAAAATGAACATGGATCTGACGACTGGATTTAGAAGAGGTGGTGTTATATAGCTTACCAGAATTAAGTGCTTCAATTTGCTGGTGAGCATTATGTAGTGGAGCTGGAATGTTCTATCAATGCCTTTTAAGATCTCCATCTACATCACAGGGTCTGTGCCAATCAAAAAAAAGGGATGATGCTTCCTTTTCCTATATTAGTGATTATTTTCCTAGCATTTTAATATTTATTTTTGGAAGGTTTGTAGATTTAGGTTTTTTTTTTGGCTGGTGGCTGAGTCATGCACAGAATAAACTATAAACCCATACTATTTTTGAAGATGGAGCATAATGGCTGGCTAGTGATTTACTGTAAAGGCATTACATGAATTGGAGTGATCGTCTCAATTGCTTGCTAGGTCGAAGGGGCAGGAAAAGAAGAAAAACAAATATGAGGGAGAGACATTTTGTGAGAAAACAATAATCACAGACACCTGCTTAGTTCACTGAGGTCCCAATCTTTGAAGACCCAAACATAACTCTTGAAGGCTCCTTTGAGCTTCAGATAGCAACTATCCTTTCTTTGTCCCCAAATCTTGTCTCTGTCCTTGGTACACAGAAAAACACACTAGACTTTCACAGTCTCCCAGCACCTGCCTGACTTCTCCATCAGGCCAGGGGATGAGAATTATGACTGGTGGAATGGGCACAACATCAGACCAGGCCAGAGAAGGACCAATGATTTGCAAACAGCCCTCCATGGATGGCTTCCAGGGACAATGTACTACCTGAGCTTGTATGCAGACTTCACAAAAAATTCAAATAATTTTTACCTTAAAAAATGAGACTGCTTTCATTTTTTAATATCTAAAATCATACTTTACAAAGTTTTTATATTGGAAAATTTCAAATCTACAGAGAAGCTGAAACTAGTACAATGAACATCAGTATACTCTTCACCTAAATTCACCAAAGAATAATTTTCTAATTTGCTTTATCTCCTTGTTTATCTGTATGTTTGTGTATAATGGTTTGTGTATATATATATGTTGTGTGTATGTGTTGAACTATTTGAAAGTTGCAGATGTCAAGACCCTCACTCCTACTTCAGTCTGCACCTTCCAAGAATGACATTTTACCGGGCGCCTGGGTGGCTCAGTTGGTTAAGCAACTGCCTTCGGCTCAGGTCATGATCCTGGAGTCCCTGGATCGAGTCCCGCATCGGGCTCCCTGCTCGGCGGGGAGCCTGCTTCTGCCTCTGACCCTCCCCCCTCTCATGTGTTCTCTCTCTCTCATTCTCTCTGTCTCAAATAAATAAATAAAATAAAAAATCTTAAAAAAAAAAACTTTTAAAAAAATAAAAAAAAAAAGAATGACATTTTACCCACAATACCAGTATCACATGTAACACAATGAACATTAATTTACTAATGTCATCTAACCTGCAATTCATTTCCAGTTTTTCCCTATTAGCTGCCCAAATGTCTTTTATAGCTTTTTTTAAAAAAAAATCCAGAATCTAATCAATTGGTGTGCTACTATGAGAGATTTCGAAAATCCTCATCGTCAACAATGTTTCACTTGATGGTTCTTTTTTTTTGTTTTTTAAAGATTTTATTTATTTATTTGAGAGAGAGAGTACAGAGGGAGAGTGAGAGGGAGAAGCAGGCTCCCCGCTGAGCAGAGAGCCCACGTGGGGCTTGATCCCAGGACCCTGAGATCATGACCTGAGCCGAAGGCTGACACTTAACTGACTGAGCCACCCAGACGCCCCTCAATTGATGGTTGAATTATTACATTTTTAAAATTTTATCAAGTTTTTTACATTTGTTAGCAGGCATCCTTCCAGCTTTACCATCCACCATCCCTCTCTCTCTGAGCATCACTATGGAGTGAGACTATGAAGTGTTACATTCAATGTGTTATAATCCAAAATGTGCTTTTGATACTTAAACCACCCCAAATTTGGCCCATGGAAGACGAATCAGGGCGGTCTCTCTCCTGTGGTTTCTAGCACAAGACACCTTGAGCTCACCTTGTACTTTTCCTGCCCCAGACCTAGAATCAGCCACTTCTTCAAGGACCTGCTTATACTATGAATAGGTCACACATCCACATGGTTCAATTCTCCAAATATTCACAGAGTATACAGCAAGTTTTCCCTCCAACTCCACCTCTCTTCATAGACAGCCGATGTTATTAGTTTTTTGTGTCGTCTTCCAGAGATAGTTTACCCAATAGAACAAAAGCACAGATAAATATCCTTACGCTTTCCTAACTTTTTAACTCAAATGATAGCCTATTACACTCCCTGTGTTTGTCTGTCATCAGATTCTGAAAGATGCACGACTCCACCCCCAAAAGATTAGGAGCCTTTAGGCTAAGTTTCAAATGTTTCAGAAAGCTCAGGGAGGATGACTTGACCAAAGTTGTATTGACAACACTCACATGCTATTCCTTGAATACTCGTCCCTCTCTACGTTCTTTGACAATGTCTCATTTTTCAAACATCACTTCCTTGGAGAATACTTTCCCTTCCTTAACACGCCCCCTCCCCCAACTAGGAGACGTCCCCTGGGTATTAGGTTTCGGATCATTATGTACTTCTCCTTCCTAGCACACACATAAGACACAGCATTAAAATTTGTTTCCTGCCTCCGTGAAGACAGGAACTACATCTGTCTTGTTCACTGGTGGCACACAGTAGTTGCTCAACAGAAATGTGCGCAGTGAAACTCGAACTCAGGCCAGCCGGCTTCCAGTCCACTCTTCTTTCGTCTGCGACCCCGCTTTAGTCGGAGAAATAGTTCCAAGATGTAAATAATAAAAAAACCCACCTCAATAGAAAAAACTGGGAAATGTGTATTTCCACGATTAATGGAGGCCCTTAGCAGAAACTGCTCACCGCGAGGTGTGACGACCGCAGGAGGGCGTCAATCAAGAAAATGCCCCCTTGCCCCTCAGGCGAGTGGAGCTGCACAGAGCCGAGGCCACAAGGGGGTAGCGCCACGGATTCAATAGAAAACACGTGCAAAACGGGAAAGCGGTGCTGCGCGCAGCTGCGACCCCCAGGACCCGGGGATAGGGGACACAGAGCAACCCCCATCGGGGCGGTTACCTGGCGCCGTAAGACCCAGGCTTTCCCCTGATTCCTTCCCGGAGCGGCTTCTGCCAGCGTCCTCACGGAAGTGGCTGAGTGCGGGGAGCCCACAAATGAAATGGGCTGGAGCGGCCACGAGTCCGGAGCACCTGAGATTAGTCGTCCTCACCCCAACTGGGACGTAGCTAAGGGCTGGATTTCTCTCTTTGGAGCTGCCCCAGGAACCCAGGGCCCGCTCCCGCTACGAGCTCCGGAGACGCCCCGGGCAACAGCCAGTGTCACCGTTACTCCAGGGAGCGCTACTCTCAGGCCTGCGAAGGCGCGGCTCTGCCGGTGGCCTCTACGCCTGCCAGGCTCCAGTCTAGCTGCCCCGCGCCTGGGGCCGGCTGCTGCCACCCTGGGCCCGGGCCTGGATCAGTGCCCCCCGAGTTTCGGCAGAGTTGCCTCCCGGCAGGAGCTGGAACTATTTGAGTCCGTGTTCCAGGCGCTACTTTCCTCGTGTCTCCCCACGACGGACGTGACCCTGGTCTTCCTTCGAGGGCTTTCCGGGCCAGGGTGCCTGGAGCCCCGAGCGACGGCGGCGGCCGGGCACCGGGGCGCAGGGTCCCAGGAGCCTGAGAGCGAGCGCGTCCCGGGGGGCGGGAGCTCGGCCGGCGGGGGCGGGCCGAGGGTGGGGGCGGGAGGCGGCTCCCGGGGCTCCGCGCCATTGGCCGCAGGGACGGGCGGCAGGAAGGGGCCCGAGAGCGCGGCCCCACCCCGTGGCCGGCAGAGCCTATCGCCGGGAGCGCGGAGCGCGGATAAATGTAGCGCCGCGGCGCGGGCCGCCAGCTCTCCGAGGGGCCGGAGCGCAGCGGAGCCATGCAGTACCCACACCCCGGGCCGGCGGCGGCGGGCGCCGTGGGGGTGCCGCTGTATGCGCCCACGCCGCTGCTGCAGCCGGCGCACCCGACGCCGTTCTACATCGAGGACATCCTGGGCCGCGGGCCCGCCGCGCCCACCCCCGCCCCCACGCTGCCGTCCCCCAACTCCTCCTTCACCAGCCTCGTGTCCTCCTACCGGACCCCGGTGTACGAGCCCACGCCGATCCACCCCGCCTTCTCGCACCACTCCGCCGCCGCGCTGGCCGCCGCCTACGGACCCGGCGGCTTCGGGGGCCCGCTGTACCCCTTCCCGCGGACGGTGAACGACTACACGCACGCCCTGCTCCGCCACGACCCCCTGGGTAAGGCGGCCGGGGTCATGGCGGGGCCGAGCCGCGGCGGCGGCGAGGAAGGCGCCACCCGGCAGGTGGCAGCGTCCAGGAGGCGGCGGGGGCGGAGGGGGAGGCAATAGAAAGTTGTGGCAAAAGCGATCGAAAAGCGGCTCTCGGGCGCGCGCGGGGACGGGAGGCGCGGGCCCCAGTGGCGCGCGGCCGGGGCTGACCGCACCATGACTCAGATTGGTTTTCCTGCACCTTGCAGGCGTCGGGGCGCGCGGGCCCGCGCGAGACCTCTGGCACTGCCGCGGGGGCTGGCGGCCGAAGGCAGCCCCGGGGCGCGCGCGTCGCTCGGGGTGGTGGGGTCCCCTTAGCTGGAGGGGCGGGGAAGGGAGTGCCGAGGCGCCCCGGGCCGGTCCTGCTGGGCAGGGATAGGTGCTGGGCCCCGGCGGTTACGAGGCTGGACCTGGTTCAACAAGCTTGTGCAGTGAAAGAGCCTGACCCTTTCCGTTCATACAGGAAATCTTGAGTTCTCGATAGGAGTAAATCTGGTTTCAGAAGCTGTTAAGTGTTTTCCTGGCTGCATGAAGCAGACCCTTCCCCCGGAGTAGTGCACGCTGCTGATTATTTTATCGACATCCTCAATACAGACAAATTCAGGAAACACTCGACTTCTGATAGCCGGGATCCGTTTTTCTGATATTGTTCATTTCCTCTGTGTGGGATGTGACTTTATGGCAGCTAAAATAACCAGTTGCTTCCTTTTTTTCCCCCCCCCGAAGCTGTTTTGCACTAGTCTGAAGCCTGACGTAAGCAAAATCTGGGGGAAAAAAACCCAACAATGCCAGCTTTCAAAGTGTTTGGGGGCAGGCCTGCAGACCGACGGACGGACGGACGGACTGACTGACTGACAGGTCTTTGGAGTAGGAAAGGCAGCCAGGACACCTAGGGCATATGGTTGGTATTCCCGGGGCTTGTCCCCTCAGCGCTCGGCCTAAGAAATAAACCAACGGTGACTCGCGCTCCGGGTGGCCCTTGGCGGCTCTGGCATCTGAAGCCCCGGGGGAAATAAAGACATGTTCATGTTTATGACGCGGCCTCTAGCTCAGCCCTCCACCTTCCCTTCTCATCGTTAAGATCTGATAGGGGATTATATTGTAGCTCTTTTTTTTTTTTTTTTTTAAAGTTACTGTATATTTGATTCCAGCTTCGAGGGTTTGGTGCGGTGGCCTCGGCGTGGCTCTGTTCGCCTGCTGGGGCGGGAGCGGGACCCTCGGCCGGGCCGGGCCTGGGGCAGACGTTTTCACAGAGCGCGCCCTGGGTTTCCTTGGGTTACTGCTGGGACCGCGCAGGAGGAAGCAAAGGGCTTTTCGAGATAGACCAACAGGAAACACATTGACGGAAATGTTGCCATAGCCCACGGGGTAGCTTTAACTGGCCGCCCCCGCCGCCGGGTGTGAAATCAGAGGAGGCCGCAGCGCCCTGGAGCCAGGATTGGAAGCTCCACGAGCGAGCGGCCTAATGTCGGCGCCCGAGCCCCGAGGGCCTCCCGAGCAGGCTCCAGCCGGCGGCGCCCGGCCGGAACGCCCCAAGGAGGGTAACAGCCCGGTTCCTCCCCAACAGACACACACTCGGGCATTTGGAAAGTGCGGCACCAAGGGACAGGCCCTAGAGGCGCAAACAGTTCTGTATAAATTCGAGAGTGACTTGTTAAAAGAGTGTCGTATTTTAGGCTCGATTTATAGTGGGTGTTCTTTTGGGGATCAAAAGATTTGTGCGTTTGAAATCAGCTGTGCCTGTGATGGCCGTCCGTGCGCGTCTGAGCGTACAAGGGCGGTCTGTGTGCATACGCAGTGTAGGTGTGTGGCCCTGGGTGTGCACGTGTCTTGGTGGGAACGTACTGGGTCCTTGTGGGTGGCTGTATGTGAACTTGTCTGGTTGAGTGTCCTTCTGCGTCCCCTACTCCCCAGGGCCCGGCCGCTCCAGGGCTGTCACTAACCGCCGCTCTCGCTGCCCGCAGGCAAACCCCTGCTCTGGAGCCCTTTCTTGCAGAGGCCTCTGCATAAAAGGAAAGGCGGCCAGGTGAGGTTCTCCAACGACCAGACCATCGAGCTGGAGAAGAAGTTTGAGACCCAGAAATACCTCTCTCCGCCCGAGAGGAAACGTCTGGCCAAGATGCTGCAGCTCAGCGAGAGACAGGTGAGCGCGCCTGCGGGCTCGGGGCAGATTCCAGGGGCGGGGGGTCGCGGGGCGGAAGACAGACGTGTCGCCAGCCGTGCGCTCGGGCGTGCCGCGTCGCGCTGTCTACCGCCCGGAGCTCTGGCCGGCTCGACGGCCGCCCGGCAGCTTCTCCGTTACTCCCCAGGTCGCTTGGGTTCGTGGCAAGTTTTCTTTCTCTCTTTCCTGTAGGTTAAAACCTGGTTTCAGAATCGACGCGCTAAATGGAGACGACTGAAACAGGTATCGACAGGGTTCTGTTTCTATGGAAATAAATATTTTTATCATGTTATCTCAATGCGAGGCCTGTTATGGGTTGTATGCAAAAGTAATTTGAGAGACTATTTAACCTCTTCACCTTGATTAAAAAGGCAAATAGTCCTGCTGAAATTCAGGATGAGTTGCTCAGGTGGCAGTAATGCTAAAAGCACCTAATGCAGTTCCTATATCAATTATGCTTGGGTTTTCACACACTGGCTGGTAAAACTCCGGGCTAATTGTTTTATAAACTCCATATGTTGTTTATCTAATTAACGCAGGAAAGATAAAGTAATTGACAGTAAATGACTTAAGCAGTTATCTTTGGGAGAAAATTGTTTCTTTTATTTACACAGCCATAATAAAACCAGGCAGAGCTCAAGGGTAAATATAAGGAAATAAACACCTCTAAGTCTTGTTTGCACAGTTTTTTTAGAAGGATTAAATATCAAAGAGTTTAAAATTATTTCCCATCTAATACCAGCTCTTAAAATGAATATAAGACACGTAAGAGAATATACAAGCCTATTTGGAAAGTAGCTTCAAGTTACTAACAGTCTTTTTTCCAATGACCTTGTTACGCAAGATGTGATAAAAAGTAAAGGCTAATTCAGTTTTTGAAAAACCTCTATTGACTTAAAGCTGAAGATTTGCTTTTGATGTTCCAATCTGGATGTCTTCTCCAAAGTTATCTGACAATTGCTGAATTGTTCATTTGCCAGTGTATATACAGTTTAGAATAAAATATTTTTGAAAACAGTAATAGGAGTGGGGAAATTGAAAGCAGTGTACATTTTTAAATTTAGTGATCATAACTTTTTCATTAGAAATAAGATGGTGTCACAGAGAGCACTTTGAGACAGAAAATAAATTTCCCATAATTTCATTACTCTAACATGATTTAAAAATTTGTAGATTCCCTCTCAATCTCTGACCTTGTGCATCTATTTGTTACTTAGTTGCAAGCCTGGTGAATATATTATTCTATAGTCTTGCTTAAAAAAGAAAACCCTTAGGAATATATCATATTTCTTTGTAGTGTTTATGTCTATTTTAGACAAACAGAATTAAAAATTCACTTACTTACTTAGTTCTTGGTCAAAGGCTTGACTGCAATTTACCAGGGATTTTTAAAATAGTGGTTCCTGGGGCGCCTGGGTGGCTCAGTCGTTAAGCGTCTGCCTTGGGCTCAGGTCATGATCCCAGGGTCCTGGGATGGGGCCCTGCATTGGGCTCCCTGCTCAGCAGAGAGCCTGCTTCTCCCTCTCCTACTCCCCCTGCTTGTGCTCTCTCTCCCTCTCTCTCTGTCATATAAATAAAGTCTTAAAAAAAAATAGTGGTTCCTTTGTAATATGGGAATATATTTTCCAGATATTTCCCCTGGATTATAAGTAAATTGTAGTTAATTGTCTCCCTTTGCAGTTGGCAGCATTCTTCCAGTTCTGCATTTTTACCTTTGCCGTGATTTTGTAACTTGTTGTTATGTGTATTTATAAGTTTATAAATTTACTCCAGAAAATGGATGAAAAAGGATTCAATCTAATAATTTTGAAACTTTCCCTTAATTCACTACTTAGCATTCATATTTTTTAAATGTCTGGAAGACCCTGTTAATTGGCAAGGTTTAAAAACACTTGAAGAATGAAGATAGTGTGTACCTGTAGTGATCTAATCTCTCCCTCCCCTAAACTTTTAAGAATCTTGAGGCCATGAGTATGGGCTGGAGCTAAGTGTTCATTTGACACAATACACTGTTATATTTGTGACTGGTTGTTCTTACCTGGCAAGAGAATAATCTTTCTTTGATATGACCGGCTCTTTTCTTCCAAAATGAGAAAGAAGCACAAGTATGTATTTTCTGAATAAAGATTATAGCTGATGAAAGCAATAGATAAACTAAAAATTCTACAGATGAAAGAGAATGAAAACACATTTTGATTCATGTATCTTATGTCTCCATATTTCACAAGCCTACCAATTTCCATTTTCACTCCTTTCATTCAGGAGAACCCTCAAAGCAATAAAAAAGAAGAACTGGAAAGTTTGGACAATCCCTGTGACCAGAGGCAAGACTTGCCCAGTGAGCAGAATAAAGGTGCTTTGGATAGCTCTCAATGTTCACCCTCCCCTGCCTCCCAGGAAGACCTTGAATCAGAGATTTCAGAGGATTCTGATCAGGAAGTGGACATTGAGGGCGATAAAGGCTATTTTAATGCTGGATGATGACCACTGACATTGGCATGTACAGAAAACTGGACTTAGGAATAACAGTTGCTACAGAAAATCTCCATAGACATACTGGAAAACCATGAGAAAGGGAATCAATTTTCTGGTATTCTGGAAACCTAAAATATTTGGTGCACTGGCTAAGCAGCAAACTTACACTGAAACCTTAATTTTGACTTAAATGGTTTATGTACTGATTGTAGGTTATATGATGAAGGGACTCTTCACTAGTTAAATTCACCCCCTTTTTAAAAAAAAAAGTAAATTGTTTTTTCTATTTATAAAAAGTAATTTTGAACTTTTTTGTTAAATTTTTAAGTTATAACTAAAGATTTTAATAGGATCTTCTTGAATGACTTTTTAATCTGTATCTGCATCCCACTTAATGGAAAAGCAAAAGGGCACCCCAGATCCAGAGGTATGCTTTGCTCAGGGGGCCCACATTTCAGGCAGCCTTGGAATATTTTAAAAGGAAACTTCCTTTACTTTTATATTATATTCTTATTTTAGTATATGTGCTGCCGAAGCACTGTATTACATTCTTATACTGCTGCCTTAAATCCAATATGATCTCAGAGCTCCTGCCTCGGGGATGTGTGTGTTCTTTTTGTCAGAGAGATCTAGTTGATGAGAATCTTAAATGCTTGTTTTGCAGTATCACTTAGTACCTTATATGACCAAGGTGTTAAGGGAATAGTACAGTCCAATTCAAGCAGAGAAACTGACTCGTCGGGGACTAAAATTAATCACAGATGAACTAGAAGTAGCAGGTTAATTAAATGTAAGTAGACTGTAGATAATTAT
The DNA here is from genome assembly GCF_002201575.2 of Neomonachus schauinslandi. Taxonomy (NCBI): domain Eukaryota; kingdom Metazoa; phylum Chordata; class Mammalia; order Carnivora; family Phocidae; genus Neomonachus; species Neomonachus schauinslandi. The sequence goes on from NC_058408.1 coordinate 120,418,791, forward strand.
GTTTTATATCAGACAGTGTTTATAATGTGTTGTATATATAACTGTTCACTGTAAACAAACAAACAAAAGACCAAAATGGTGTTTTTTTTAAATGAGTAACTTGTGTATAAAATAAACCCGTCGGTGGGACGACTGACCTCGAGGGACCAAGCATTCTTCCAGTGAAACAAACGCACACCTCTCACCTTTCCTCCCAGCGTCTCCCGGGTCCCGGCGCGGGGGGCGCGGGGGCGGGACGCCGGACGGCGGGCGGGTGGGCCCCGGGAAGTAGGTTTGGGACTTTCCCTGGAGGGGGAGGGAGCTGGGGTGGGGGAGGGGCTCGACGTGTGTGCGTCGCGGCAGGGGGGAGGCTCCCGCCCCCGGACTCCGAGCGCGGCGGGTCTGAGACCCCGGCGCGCCAGGTGGCTGGAAGAGCCGGGGCCGAGGCCCGCTGCGTCGGGGAGCGCAGGGCCGCCGAACCCCATCGATTCGCCTCGGCTCCCAGGCTGGCCCGGGCCGCTGTCCTTGACCGGAGTGAGTCAACACTGCGTCATCCCTTGGCGGCCGAGCCCGGGTAGGGGGGTCCGCAGAGAGGGTGGGGGGAGCGTGCCGGCCAAGAGCGGGGAAGTAGTTTGTGCCGAGACCGCGGGTCTCAAGCTTCGGCGAGCTTCGGAAGCACCCGCAGAGCTTCTTGAAACTCTGGGCCAACCGTGTCGCCAGAGTTTCTGATTTGGTAGGTCTGGGGTGGGACCGGGAATTTGCACTTCAACACGTGCTCGGGTGATGTCAAAGTGGCTGGCAGGAAGACCGCGCTTTGAGAACCGCCGTTCTAAGGTGCTCCTCGAGTAGAAGCCGGTGGGGCCCGCATACCCCCTCACTCCTCTCTCACCTGCTTCTCTTCTCCCAGTAATTCCTCCCAGTGCGGGAGCCGGAGGCGGGGAGGAATGAAAGGAAGAAAGAGGGCAGCGGGGCTCATCTAGGCCGGTGGGAACCAGAGTCTGATGGCTATGGGACCCTGGCAGGGCCGAGGAAGGGCTACTGTGAGAGGGGGAGAATGGCAGTGCCAGAAAAGGGGGGTGTGGGGCTGAGGGGAAGGATGGCCTGAGGTTTCTGACTGGCCCAGGGACTGCATCCGGCTGCTTGCCTAGCGGAGCCATCAGGTCCCTGACATTCCGGGAAAATGAGGAGGGGCCTGTTGGGGAAGAGGTCCAGCCTGGGCCTCCCTCCATGGAGGCCTCTAGTTGTTTGTGAAGGTGGGTGCCTTCTTCTGACTGAGGGCACCTGAAGGAACGACTCTGCCCCTTGCATGGCTGACCAGGGCTATGGTTCCCCGGACATGGGCGCTCCAGTGAAGACAGAGTGAAAAGGTTCTTGCTTTTAGGGAGTTGTTACAGCCTGCCTCCTTAGATTCCAACAAGGCCCCTGGAATTGCCTGCAAATGTAAATTTCTGAGAAAATTAGCACCAGGTCCTTAAGCAGAGAGGTGTGACTAGGCCTGGAAGTTTAATAATTTGGTTGGAGTTTTAGTTCTTGACCTCAGTTCTCCCATCTGTGGAATGGAGATGGTCTAGTTGATCTACCTGATCCTTTCCGGCCCCCAAATTCCCAACTCAGTTCAAGCTCTTTATCTTCATGGTTCCCCCTATTCTCGGTGTCTTCTCAGTGTTGGAGTCCAAAGTAGACCTCCAGTTGGAGGGTCTCCCTTTCCATCAGCTGCAGGCTCCAAACTCCCAGACCCTGCCTGACAGATTACATCTAGGTTTCAAGGGTCATAATCAGTCTCGTTTGAAAATGGGACTGTCTGTATCAGACTTTTGGAGAATGGGAGGCTTGTGGGCCTAATATTGAATTAAAGCAATCCTGAAATCAGTTTGTGTGTGTTTCGCTCCTGGAGATAACCTCTGGTTAATGTTTATTCTTGAGAATAACTGTATCATGATGATCAGGCAGAGAAATACAGGCTTATGTATTGATTGACACTAGAAAAGTTGAAGGGTGAAATCTTGTTTTAAAGTAGACAGTTTCTGGAATCCAGGATGTTTTCTAGTTTAAAGCTACTCCTAACCCTCTTCAAGTTGCTCATATTCTGAATCTAAACATAGTCTTAAGAATCAAGAGCATGTTCACCAGAGTACAGTATTTTCAGGGTACTGGTTGGCTTTAACTGTTTTCAAAATGCCCCATTGCAGATTGCCAATGAATATTTACAAATTCTTCCTACAATCCAGGCATTTTTTCATTTGTTTGTCTTCTGGCCATTTCATGTTGAAGCAGCATGTATGACCTTTACAGCACAACTCCTGTCTTGTTTTTAACTCTTTTTATCAGGAGATTCAACTTGAAAACGGTTATCATTTAGCAGAAAGACAAACAGAAAAGCACATTTTTGTAAGCAAAACGTTAATGATTGGAAGAATTGCCCTAATTTCACCATGACAGTGTGTGATTAATCCCCTGGGTCATGTACTTATACTTTAAGTTATTCAGTTCATTGGTCTTTGATATTCAGAACCCTTTCTAACTTAATAGGATATTGATTTTGTTGGATGATGTACTTTGACTCTTTAAACAACATCACTTTTAGGGATGACTAGCCCGCTGTGTAGTATTTTATTTAGAGAACTATTGCGTAAGGTTTCTTTTTCTTACTTTTTATGGTTTTCTCAGGGTGAAAGCTGATAAAACATCTTGTGGGAAAAGAGGAAACCATCTCTGATAGTGAAAGTACCTATTCTCTTTCAACATTTCTGACAACTTTTTTTTCTTTGGTGGTTTCATTGCTGTGAATATTCATTTTACTTAATGGAGGCAGGGCAGAGATTCAAGAAAATGTATTTGGACTTGGGGAAGTGCACTTGGAGGGGGACAGACTGCCCTTACCAAAATTCCCATTCCAGTTATACTGCCTTGTGGAACTCAAGCTTAAAAGCTCACCCTTTTGATTTTTCTTTAAAATCTAATAATCAATGATCCTTTAAATCTGTGAGTGGAGGTGAGACTTTTGTGACTCCTGACAACATGGGACAGAATGTGGAGAACCAAACAGTCACCCAGAATGCTTCTAAATGGTTAGGAGTTTGGTAAGAATAATCAGATATCCCAGCATTTCCCTTCCTTCACTTTGGGTTTCATGAAATTCCAGCTGGATTCTGTAATTTGTCTAATCGAATTCTGTCCCCTTGATACATTTTTTGGTATTGTTGTTAAATCCAAATGACAAGCACTTTGGAGATTCCTACCACCCACCAAAATATCTGAGATCCAAGGTCTTCAGAACTGCAACTACCCTTTCAGATCTGGCTGAGGGGGCCCCAGTGTCAGGAATTATACCACCGTGGGTAAGAGCAGGGCTGGAAGAATGGCTGTCTTGTTGGTTGGGGGTCTTGGGAAATGTGAATTCTCATCCCAGTTCCTAGAGAGGTGGGCTGCTCACCTGAGAGCAAACATCATACCTGGCACACAGTGGGCGCCAAGTGTTAGATAGAAAAACTAGAAAGCCCTCAGTGACTCCCTTCTTGTAAGGTAGCTCTTTGATTCGCTGTAGCAGGCGGTAAACCTCTTCAGTCGGATGTACACAAATCTCTGCAGACAATGGAGAGGGCTGCGGGGAGGAGACCTTGGAGCTGGCAAAGGCATTTCCTGTCTGCGGAGGATCTTGACTTTGGAGCATCCGGCGGTTGCCGCGAGGTTTTCGAGGCGGCTGAATGCTTTTCCGTATAGCTACTTAGAAAAAAGAAAAGAAAAAAGAAAAGAACAGGGGAGGGGAGGTCACTGCCAATTTCAAGCGATTTTACAGATGAAAGCCAACGAGACAGCTTCTCATGAAAAAAAAATTTTTTTAAAGCATATTTTCTAACCATTAGAATTTTTTCCTAATTTGAAAGGGAAGTTTGGTATCATTCAAAATCTTATTCAAAAATCTCATCACTCTCCAAAGACAACTGCAGGAAAAAGTTAACGGTACCCGCTCCCCCCCCCCAAGATATTTGCAGGAAGAGAAATGCCTATTGAGTTTGTCTCCATGAAACTTGTTTATATTTTTCTTTTGTAGTTTAATTCTGCCTTTCATCCTTCCTCGCCTCTCTACTTTTTTATCATTTCTTTTCTCCACTCCACCTACTCGCACCGCCCCGCCTCCCCGCCCCCTTTCAGGATTTCTCTTCCTCATTCATTTTATTTCCCCATTAAAAATAAAAAATGACTAGTCTCAGTTCTTTTTTTTTTTTAATTTTATTTATTCATGAGAGAGAGAGAGAGGCAGAGGGAGACGCAGGCTCCCAAGGAGCAGGGAGACCGATGCGGGACTCGATCCCAGGACGCTGGGATCATGACCTGAGCCGAAGGCAGACGCTCAACCATCTGAGCCACCCAGGCGCCCCTAGTCTCAGTTCTTTAGATGTCACAATTAGGGCCAAGATTTTCTTTAAATATATAGAAATGTTCAGTTTTCAGGTGGAAATTCTAGGTTTGAGGAAGATGTTGCTGGAGTCCCAATACACTACCCTCATCCCTCACTTGAACATTTCTTAGATCGGAAGAAGTTTTTTTTTTTTTCCTTCCCTTTTCGGACCAGGATAAGCGCTCTGGAACGCCTGGGTGGCTCAGTTGGTTAAGCGACCCACTCTTGATCTCAGATCAGGTCTTGATCTCAGGATCGTGAGTTCAAGACCCACATGGAGCCTACCTAAAAAAAAAAAAAATATATATATATATATATATATATATATATATAACTCCTTCTAGGAGTTAAGCCCTGAGTAACACTGGGATGTGATAGAGGTGACCGGGGGAGGCTGCTATAAGGTGCAGGCACAGGAAGTCATGGCAGAACCCTCCAGAGGCTCTTGGCAGAGGAGAGGAGATGGGATGCTGTCCCAAGGAGAGGGATGATCGTGTTCGTAGACCTGGAGATGAAAGAGAGCAGGGAATTAAGTATGACTAGAATCCTCAGAGGTTTTTGGCTCTGGAATTTTGAAGAAGGGATTATGGACTGGTATTGTCCCCGTCCAGTCACATAGATCTCTTGGCTTTTAGGTCTGCAGTTTCCTCCCTCTGGAATTCTCTTCCCCCAGACAACCTCTGGGCTGGCTCTTTCACGTCCCCCAGGCTTGGACTTCCCCAGCCACCCTAAAATCACAATCTAAAATCACAACCCCCTCTTCCCTCTTCCCCTCCCCCAATTTGCTTTTCTCTATTTCATTATTATAATTGTATATATTTTTACTTATTTATTATTTATCTCTCCTCATTGAAATGTTAATGCCATGAGGGATATTTGTGTTTTGTCTACTGCTGTGTATCTCCAGCGTGATGCATAATAGGTGCTCCATAAGAGTGAATTAAATGAATGAACATATATTGAGCATTTACCATGTATTAACATATTAACATTATGTAAGTCCTTCACATACTTTCTATCATTTAATCCTCACAAAAATTCTATGAGGTAGATTCTGTTATTAGTCCATTTTCTAGATAAGGAAACTGTCACCAAGAAGTTAAACCCAAACTCTCAATTACTATACCAAAGTTGTCATGTGAACTTCCTTGTTAATCTCTTGTGGTCTTGAGAACGTATCAAGCAGGGTATAATTCTAGCTTTAAGAAGAGCGTTGGGGGGCGCCTGGGTGGCTCAGTTGGTTAAGCAACTGCCTTCGGCTCAGGTCATGATCCTGGAGTCCCAGGATCAAGTCCCGCATTGGGCTCCCTGCTCAGCAGGGAGTCTGCTTCTCCCTCTGACCCTCCACCCTCTCATGCTGTCTCTCTGTCATTCTCTCTCTCTCAATAAATAAATAAAAATCTTTAATAAAAAAAAAAAAGAAGAGCGTTGGGGGTTTCTATTCATTTTATGTAATCTTTTTGCCTTAATTCAAGTCTAGCATTAAATCTAGAAGGGGTTACAATACAATATAGGAGATAATGCAGTTTCTGTCTGTGTAGCCCATTATTCTATTATACCAGGAAACCAATAAACTGGAGCACTATTCCAGTTTTCTGAGGACGCGACCATTATAAAATATGCTTCATACTTTTCAAGGTGTTAAAAAAGTTTTTCCGGGGTGCCTGGGTGGCTCAATCGTTAAGCGTCTGCCTTCACCTCAGGTCATGATCCCAGGGTCCCGGGATCGAGTCCCACATCGGGCTCCCTGCCTGGCAGGAAGCCTGCTTCTCCCTCTCCCACTCCCCCTGCTTGTGTTCCTGCTCTCGCTGTCTCTCTCTCTGTCTAATAAATAAAATCTTTAAAAAAAAAAAAGTTCTTCCACTGATCCATGTTGTTTGGCGTTCCTGTTATATACACTGTTTAGTATCATTACATTTCTTCTTTTTTTTTTTTAAGATTTTATTTATTTTTGACAGAGTGTACAAGCAGGGGAAGCAGCAGAGGGAGAGGGAGAAGCAGGCTCCTCACTGAGCAGGGAGTTCGATGCGGGGCTCGATTCCAGGACCGTGGGATCATGACCTGAGCTGAAGGCAGACGCTTAACCGTCTGAGCCACCCAGGCTCCCTACATTTATTCTCCATATGACTCACTGATGAATGTTCCACAAGGACCTCTGAAATAGAGCAGTGCAATGGCTAACTCTAGTGTCCGTTGCATCCAGCACTGTGTTTGGCATGTGGTAAGCTTTTAATAAATGCTGTACTACAGAATGAGAGTGAAAACCATTAGCCTTCCCCAGTGGAGAGGGGAGACATTTCTCCCCCTTTCCAAGCTGTGCACTCTTCTTATGTTTCCTATTTACTGGCCACAGAAACACAGCTTTCCTGGACGGCTCCAGGAGCACAGCAGAAAGCAGGATAGGGCCTGCGAGTGGAGGAGAGTCTGCTGGACTGCAGCATGGGTGGGGTGGGGGGTGGGGGACGCAGTTAAGTCTATTTAAGCCTACAAGCACTAAAAGATGATGTGCTTCCCCCTCTTTTTACCGACATGAATATGTAGAGGAAGTGCTTTTGTGGGTTTGTATTGGTTCTTTTTCCCTTCAGATTTGGCAATTTCATTCAATTTCACATTCACACTTCTCAATTTCAATCAAGAGGTTTATTTGAAATATACCTATTTTACTGAAAAATGACACCATTCGTGGTTATTACTACTATTTTTATTGATATCATCCATTTAGCAATTGGAAGCAGGAAAACCCAAATGTTTTTAAATGATTTCTTAAAGTATTTCATGAATTGCAAAGAAGCGATTGTAGAAGGAACATAAAATGTGTTAGCTTCACACCATGGTTCAAAGTTTTAGCCTTCCTTAGCTGCTTATGGAATCTGCATTACTACAGACTTTCCATTAATTGTAAATTAGACCAGACTAATTCAATAAATGTTTAAAAAATGGCCCCTGAGTGCAGGCTCAGACGTCCAGAGGAAGTGGTTTCTTAGACACCTGCCTCCCATATATTGACTCGATGGTATGTAGGTGGAAGGGAGTGAGATAGTTATGATGATGTATGGTGCTGTTGATTAGTTAATTGAAGGTAAAATTTTTAGCTTCACCAAGCAATTACCTGACCTCATTAAGGTCTTTAAAATCACCCAAGTGCCATTTTGCCTGAAGCAGCTGCCCCTTGTTTAGATGTTATTTCAGGCATTAAGAAAAGCACAATGCTAGTGGTAACCAGGGAATATAAGCCTGCAATTTCTGGAATATATTGTTCTGAATCTTAGCCATTATTCAGTATTATCTGTCCTGTCTGAACATGAGACACTAAAATCTCTTTACATTTGTATGGTTTTACTTTTCAGAAGGTTTTTTGAAGTATCATGTTTACAAAATATGTATTTTTTTTTTAAGATTTTATTTATTTATTTGAGAGAGAATGAGAGAGAGCACATGAGAGGGGGGAGGGTCAGAGGGAGAAGCAGACTCCCTGCCGAGCAGGGAGCCCGATGCGGGACTCGATCCCGGGACTCCAGGATCATGACCTGAGCCGAAGGCAGTCGCTTAACCAACTGAGCCACCCAGGCGCCCGACAAAATATGTATTTTTAACAAATGAAATCATTTTTTAAAATGGTGTCAATTTTATTTTTATTTTAATTTTTAAGGAAAGTTCTTGTTAAAGTATGACTTACATTCAAAAAGTTCACAATCATGGGTGTGTATGGCTCACAAAATGAATACCCCATGTGACTGGAATCCGTATGATGACACAGAACATGGAACTACTTGATCTCTAGAAGCCCCCTTTTTGCCCCTCTCTGGGTCACTGGCCCCAAGGCCATCCCAGGGAAACCACCATCCTGATCCTAGATTTTTTTCTTTTAAGATCCTATTTTTTTAAGATTTTATTTTTAAAGTAATCTCTACACCCAGCATGGGGCTCAAACTCACAACCCCAAGATCAAGAGTCGCATGCTCCACTGACTGAGCCAGCCAGGTGCCCCATCACAATCCCAATTCTAAACAGCATAGATTTATTTGCTGATTTTTGAACTTTATATAAATAGAATCCTACTGTATGTTCTCCTTAGTCTCTGACTTCTTTAGTTTTTTATTGGTAAAATTCATCCAAGTTATTGTGTGATTTTTTTAAAATTTTTCTTTTTTTTTTTTAAAGATTTTATTTATTTATTTGAGAGAGAGAGAATGAGAGACAGAGAGCATGAGAGGGAGGAGGGTCAGAGGGAGAAGCAGACTCCCTGCCGAGCAGGGAGCCCGATGCGGGACTTGATCCCGGGACTCCAGGATCATGACCTGAGCCGAAGGCAGTCGCTTAACCAACTGAGCCACCCAGGCGCCCCGTGTGATTTTTTTTTTAAGATTTTATTTATTTATCTGACAGAGAGTGAGAGAGAGAGAGAGAGAAAGTGCGCACAAGCAGGGGGAGCGGCCCAGTCACCCCTATGTGATGTTATTTGTTCATTCCAGCTACTGTGTGTAGTAGTTGATTCTATGGATTTTCATGCTACTTTAAATAATCCATCTGAACATAAAAAACTGCAAAATTTATGAACATTTAAAAACAATATCACTGTTCACATATTATAACCAGGCACTTATTTTTCGAAAGGCATGATCCATATGTAATTCTAAGACTCCTAGGTGTACAAGGAGCGCCTGGATGGCTCAGTCGGTTAAGCGTCTGCCTTTGGCTCAGGTCATGATCCCAGGATCCTGGGATCAAGGCCCGTGTCAGGCTCCCTGCTCAGCGGGGAGTCTGCTTCTCCCTCCCTCAGCAGCTCTCTGCTGCTTATGCTCTCTCACTCTCTCTCAAATAAATAAGTAAATAAAATCTGAAAAAAAGAAAAAAAAAGACTCCTAGATGCATAGAAGGAAAGAAGGCAGAAAGACCAGGGGTACTGTGAGGAAAGAAATGACAGCAACCCGTCACATATCAGAACTGGGAATATCAGCTAAGCTACTTCCTATCTTTTCCACTCAGGAAGATTAAATTTAACTTTTTTTTTTTTAAAGATTTATTTATTTATTTATTTTAGAGGCAGGGAGAGGGAGAGAGAGTCTTAAGCAGACTCTGCACTGAGCATGAAGCCTGACGCCTTCCTCCATTTCATGACCCTGAGATCACGACCTGAGCTGAAACCAAGAGTCGGCCACTTAGCCCACTGTGGGCACCCCAGGCGCCCCTTAGGAAGATTAAATTTTAAAAATTCTTCTAAAATGTGCCTGTTGCTTTAACTTTTGATGAATAAAAACCTGTCTTGTCACATAAAAAAAATTTCTTCTAAAGACAGTTTTCCAAGATTAATTTATGTTATTACACATAGTTGTTTATGATAAGAAAGCTAAGTAAGGAGTCAAGTGAGTGAAACAGAACCTCAAATTTATTTTAATTCTGGACGTAAAGTCTCTCTGTACTTAGAGTATTTTTATGCAGTAATTTTAGGAAATTGGTTTGCATCCTACTCCACTTTGATGTTCCTGTTACTTTGCAGTTGGTGATTATGAAGGTACTATGAAAGGTGTCCTGGGTTTGCTTTGTAAGTGGTGTGACTTTGGACATGTCACTTAATGTGTTGAAGGGTGCAAGGAATCTCTCATTTCATGGGCCCTCTGGTAAATTCCTGAGCTGGGCTGCCTCTTCTACTTGTTCTCAGTTCTAGGGTTGAGTCAAGGCTCAGTTTCTAGAAAAGCCTATCACAGCTCACCCTAAGGAAGAGTTCTCAGGAAAGCATCCCCAGTTGATTACAATTCTTCTATCAGATTATTAAATTAATTAATAATTAAATGCTTAAAAATTAAATTAATTCAACCATTCCCTTTACAAACATTTACTGAGTACCTACTCTGTGCCAGGGGACTTTGAAAAGCACTGAATATATAAATTTGAGTAAGACACAGTAGTGTGACTTTGAAGACTGGAGGAAAAAAAAATCCTTTGGATTTCCAATATTTACAGACAAACTTATTTCTATTCCAAGTATAATTACGATTTTCTTGCTGTGTAATGGTTCCATATCATTTCAGTTCCTGAGTTTGGCTTTACAAAAGCTCTTAACCAGACAGTCCACAGCAAAATGTTTAATGACACATGGGCATTCCAAAGTTATGAATAACCACCTAAGGCAGCCCTGTTTATAGAATTACCTCCCAATGGCCGCTTCTTTCCTCATTTTCATCGTTGGCCTCATGTACCCGCTTCATCCCCCCATGTAGTGTGGTTAGAACAATAATCAAAGTGTCCTGAGCAAATGACATTATCTAACATCCTATCCACAGAGCTCTCATCTCATCACCATGCCCTTCCTTTCCCATCGAGGCTGTGCCTCTGCCCATCTCATCTGGCTTCATCCAGGTGACTCTGTCCACCTCAGGCAGGTCTGTGGTTGGCCAGCTCTCTTCCTTCCTCTTCCTGCTCCGTCAGCCCTGCTCTTCCTTCCTCTTCTCTTTTTTCTTTCTTTTATTTGGAGCTAAAAAAAAAAAAAATCCTTCAAGTAAAGTTGAGGAGTGTCCAATTGGATCAGTGAAATGCCTCTTCAAGGTAAAGAAAAACGATAATTCTTGAAATGAAAATTAGGGAAAGTACCCAGAAATGCCTTGGAATCTTCACGACATCTAAGAGGAATGGTTATTCAACTTTGTTTTCTGTTTTCATTACTACAGTTATAACTTTTTTTTACTATCTGCCTTGTAGAAAAGGGCTATTCCATTACTTAAGGATTATATAGGCTTCAGGGGACTGCTCCAAGACCTGATCTTTTTATATCTGTGTGTCTTGGTTATAAAAACCCTACATTCTCAATGTGAAATATTTGAAAAATAAAGTATATAGAAGAAAATAATAATCACCTATAATCCAACGAATTTGGGAATTAAACTCCATAGAAAGTTTAGGATAATTCCTTTAGTTGTTTTCCCCACATGTTTATATGTATAATAATTTTAAATTATGACTTTTTTCATCTTAAAATTATTTTTGAATAGTTAAAAAATGGTTAAAAATGTAAATAGTACAGAGGCTAATATAGTAAAAAGTAAGTGTCCCTCCCTAGCCCTGCCATCTGGTTCACCCATCAGAGGCATCTCTTAGTGATTTCCTTGGTGGTCTTCCAGTGATGATCTATATACGTAGCATGTTTGTAGCTATCTCCTTCTCTTTTGCCTGAGTACAAATCATAATGTACTTGACATTCTTTTCTCTATCTTACTTCTTTTTACTTAGCAATCATCTTGAAGGTTGTCCCCTATCAGTATAGATAGTGCCTGTCTGCCTGCTTGCCTGCCTTCCTCCCTCACTCCCTGCTTGCTTGCTTGCTTCCTTCTTTCCTTCCTTCTGCTCCTCCGCCTCCTCCTTCATCTTTTGCATCTTCTTCTCTCTTTTTTTTTTTTCTCTCTCTCTCTCTCGTGCTGGCTGGATTGTATTCCCTTTTATGTCTGAATCCTAACTGATTTGATGTACATTTAGGTTGTTTGCAGCCTTTTGCTATTACAAACAATGCTTCAATAAATATCTTGTACACGTAATAATATTTTTTTTTTAAAGATTTTATTTATTTGACAGAGAGAGACACAGCAAGAGAGGGAACACAAGCAAGGGGAGTGGGAGAGGGAGAAGCAGGCTTCCCGCTGAGCAGGGAGCCCGACGTGGGGCTCGATCCCAGGACCCAGGGATCATGACCTGAGCCGAAGGCAGACGCTTAACGACTGAGCCACCCAGGCGCCCCAATAATAGAGTATTTAAATGAACTCAAACGTTGATTACAATTCTTCCATCAAATTATTAAATTAATTCAACCATTCATGCAACAAACATTTCTGTCTTTCTGCTTTAGCATATCTAGGACAAATTCCTTGAATGAGAATTGCTGGTCAAATGGTATGTGCATTTTTTATCTAGATCGATATGGCCAATTCACTACCTATATTTTGTCATGATTAAGATTATACTGAACATGTAGTTTTGTTTCCTGTGTTTAAAATATTTTAAAGTATTTTTTTTTTTTTTTGTGAGCTCTATGCCTAATGTGGGACTTGGACTCATGACCCCAACCAAGATCAAGAATTGCATGCTCTACGAACTGAGCCAGTTAGGCACCCCTTAAAATATTTTATATAAATAAATATTTTCCTTTATAAATATCATGTTAATGATTGCATAATGTATTCTTATGTAATGATGCCATAATTTCTTAATTCTTTTATTATTAGGTTGTATTACATTGTTTTGTTGTTACGAACTTTTCTAAATTGAGCACAATTTACCTCCATTTCAGTTTTATTCCTTCTAGAGTACATTCATAGAAAATGATTCATTGAGTCAAAGGTTTGAATATTTGATAAATATTGTGAAATTATTTCCTGGGAAAGTTCTATTAGTTTATATCAGTAGAGAACAAGGCTCATTTCACCATACCTTCACCAGTGGGGAAGGTTGCTTATCCATCTGATCTTTCTTAATTGTATAGCAGGAGAATGATATAATTTTGTTTAGTTTTTTAAATCAAAAACTGAATTATTTTATATGCTATTTCTTTTTCTTCTTTAGCATATTGTGTTTCATGTCTCAGTCCTTTTCATATGAATTTATTTGAATTCTTTATATTGGAGGATATGACTCTTTGTCTTATTTATTACAGAAATATTTCTCAGTTTCTAAAATAGATGCTTAAAAAATTTTTTTTAAGATTTTATTTATTTATTTGACAGAGAGAGCGAGAGAGCACAAGGAGGGGGCGCGGCAGAGGGAGAGGGAGAGGCAAGCTCCCTGCTGAGCAGGGAACCTGATGTGGGGCTTTATCTCAGGACCCCAGGAACAAGACCCGAGCCTAAGGTAGACACTTAACCGACTGAGCCACCCAGGTTGCCCCAAGATGCTTACCATTTTTATGTGAGAAATTTTATGTAGTCAAATGTAGCAATATCGTCTTTGTGATTTCCTTTATTTCTCTTAAGCTTAGAAAGTCTTTCCTCATTCAGAGAATAAATGAGCATCTACCTGCCTTAGAAAAACTCTCCCTAAGACTCCCTTCTCAATCTCCCTTCTCTCTACATTTAACTCTTAATCTACCTGGAATTTATTTTGCCCCACAGTATGAAGTGAAGAACCAAATAAAAATTTTCCTTAAAATATCTAACCAAGTATTCCATTTATTCAATAATCCTTACTTTATGGCCCTTTTACTATATTAAATGTCTAAAAATATGTTGGCTTTTGGATTAATTATAATGCTCTTACAATTTGGTTTCTGTATTTCATACATCTGTAGCTGAGTTTAAGGATTAGAATTTGCTTTCTCCAGCCCAAGGATGAGAGCTCCTGCTCATCCTTCCATATAATCAACTTTCTCCTTCTCCCAAGGTGTGGGCTAGCTTTTTGAATAAAGAGCTAGCCTTCACATCAGATTCTTTGTCAATGTGAGTGCTATTTCATTGTGGTTTTGATTTGCATTTCTCTAGTGGCTAATGATGTTGAACATTTTTTCCATGTGCTTATTTGCAATTTGTATATCTTCTTTGGAGAAATGTCTATTCAAGTCTTTCGTCCATTCTTAAATTGGGTTGTTTGCCTTTTTATTGTTGAGTTGTAAGAGTTCTTTACATTTTCTGGATAAGCTAATTATATAATTTACTGATCCTTATCAGATACATGATTTGTATTTACTTTTTTCCATACCGTAGGTTGTCTTTTCACTTTCTTGATAATGTCCTTGAACATACAAAAGTTTTAAATTTTGATGAAGCCCAACCTATTTTTTCTTTTGTTCCTCATGCTTTTGATACCATATCTAAGAATGTACTACCGAATGCATGGTCATAAAGATTTAACCCTATGTTTTCCTCTAAGAGTTTTATGATTTTAGCTCTTATACCTGGGTTATTGATACATTTTGAGTTAATTTCTTTTTTTTAAGATTTTATTTATTTATTTATTTATTTAAAGATTTTATTTATTTATTTGAGACAGAGAGAATGAGAGACAGAGAGCACGAGAGGGAAGAGGGTCAGAGGGAGAAGCAGACCCCCTGCTGAGCAGGGAGCCCGATGTGGGACTCGATCCCAGGACTCCAGGATCATGACCTGAGCCGAAGGCAGTCGCTTAACCAGCTGAGCCACCCAGGCGCCCAAGATTTTATTTATTTATTTGGCAGAGAGAGACACAGTGAGAGAGGGAACACAAGCAGGGGGACTGGTAGAGGGAGAAGCAGGCTTCCCATGGAGCAGGGAGCCCGATGCAGGGCTCGATCCCAGGGCCCTGGGATCATGACCTGAGCCGAAGGCAGACGCTTAACGACTGAGCCACACAGGCGCCCCTTGAGTTGATTTTTGTGTATGGTATGAGGTAGGGGTCCAACTTCATTCTTTTGCAGGCACATATCCCATTGTCTCAGCATGCTTGTTGAAGAGATTCTTCATTACCCATCTAATAGTCTTGGCACCCCTGTCGAACAGCACTGACCATAGATGTATGGGTTTGTTTCTGGACTGTCAGTTCTATTCCATTGGTCTAGGTGTCTATCCTTAGGCTAATACTGCACTGTTTTGGGTACCGTAGCTTTGTGGTAAGTTTTGAAATTGCAACTTGTGAGTCTTCCAACTTTGTTCTTTTTCAAGATTGTTTTGGCTGAGGTTTTATTATCTTGCAGATACTACTACTGTCTTCCAGATACTACTACACGTTATGTTATAGGATTCATATGACAACTCTGTAATATAGATATTAATATCCACATTTTACAGGTTAAGTGATTTGGCCAGAGTTACACATCTGGTAGTATATCTAAGATTAAAACTAAGATTATCTAACCCCAGAGCCTAGTTTCTTAAGAATTATATACCTGTGGGGCGCCTGGGTGGCTCAGTCGTTAAGCGTCTGCCTTGGGCTCAGGTCATGATCCCAGGGTCCTGGGATCGAGCCCCGCATTGGGCTCCCTGCTCTGCATGGAGCCTGCTTCTCCCTCTCCCACTCCCCCTGCTTGTGTTCCCTCTTTAGCTGTGTCTCTGTCTGTCAAATAAATAAATAAAATCTTTAAAAAAAAAAAAAGAATTATATACCTGTCTCTGTCAAAGATGAGGGGCCACTGGAGCTTAATAACACTGTTTTCTTTTAGGTAAAAGGTTAGAAATCTGTACTAGTAAACATTTCTCAATTGGTAACCCACAGTCAGACTGATCCGGTAATAGATATAGTGAAACCCATTTTTTCCTTTCACATTTAGTACTTAATTTTTCTAAGGTTTGTTACTATTCAGACAGTTTTGCATCCTCCTCTACCTTCCTCTTTTTGTGATCTTATTTTTTCAGATGGATGTTTTGAGGTTATTTTCTATTTTGAGAAAATTACACAAATCTGATTCATTATCACAAAAGCTCAAAAGTGGTTCCTGTTGAAGCCCTCCACATTGTCAATACTGTGAGCTCCTGTTAGTCTGCTTAACTGGACAGGAAACCATTGAGTATGGGTGATGCTTCATGTTTTCAACTAAATTGTTTTTTTTTTTTTTAAAGATTTTATTTATTTATTCATGATAGACAGAGAGAGAGAGAGAGAGAGAAACAGAGGGAGAAGCAGGCTCCCAAGGAGCAGGGAGCCTGATGCGGAACTCGATCCCAGGACCCTGGGATCATGACCTGAGCCGAAGGCAGACGCTTAACCATCTGAGCCACCCAGGCGCCCCATCAACTAAATTGTTGTTGAAAGAAATTTTGGTGACCTTAGGTGTATCAAACAAATATGCAAATGAATATTTTACCAGCATAACTGAGCATGACTTTAAAAGCAAATACACAAACATATTATATTGGCAAGCTGCTTCTACATCTTTGATGTAGATTGATTGATTGATTTATGTAATTTATATTCGGTAAAATTCACTCTTTGCTGTATAAACTTCTATGGGTTTGACAAAAGCATAGAGTTATATAACAACTACCACCCTTGGGATAAAGAACAATTATGCCCCTCGAGAAATCCCCTCCTCATGCTGCCCTGTAGTCAGCCACTCTTCTGACCCCCAGCCCCTGATAACTAATCTGCTCTCTGTCCTACAGTTTTGCATTTTCTGAAATGTCATATAAATCAAATCATACAGTGTATCGCCCTTTGAGTGTGGCTTTTTTCACTTAGCATAATACCATGTTCTTATGTTTAGCAATGGTTAGTTCCTTTTATTGCTGAGTACTATTCCATAGTATGCATGTGCCATACTTAGTTTACCCATTCACCATTTGAAGGACATTTGGGTTGATTCCAGTGTTTGGTGAATACAAATAAAGCTGCTATAAACAGTTCATGTAAAGGTTTTTGTGTGAATGTCAGTTGGATAGAATGTTCCCTTGGATAGATATTGAGGAGTGGGATTTCTGAGTTACAGGATAAATGCAGGTTTAATTTAATGAGAAACTGCCAAACTGGGTTGTTCCCCCCCCCCCCAATTTCTTAAACCTACAATAACAGATTAATACAAACTTGATGGTTTAAACAGCAGCACGCTTGGAACTAGAGGGTGATATGCTAAGGGAAATGAGTCCATCAGAGAAAGACAAACACCTAGGATTTCACTCGTGTGGAATTTTTTTTTACAATTTTATTTATTTATTAGAGAGAGAGAGAGCACGAGCAGGGAGAGGAGGGGTAGAGGGAGAGGGAGAAGCAGGCTTCCCCCTGAGCAGGGAGCCTGATGCGGGGCTGGATCCCAGGACCCCGGGACCATAACCTGAGCCGAAGGCAGACGCTTAACCAACTGAGCCACCCGGGTGCCCTCAAATGTGGAATTTAAGAAACAAAACAGATGAACATAGAGGAATGGAAGGAAAAATAAAATAAGATGAAAACCGAGAGGGAGACAAACCGTTAGACTCTAAGCTTTAGGGAACAAACAGGGTTGCTGGAGGGGAAGAGGGGGAGAGGGATGGGGAAACTGAATGATGGGCATTAAGGAGGGCACTTGATGTCATGAGCACTGGGTGCTATATGCAACTGATGAATCATTAAATTCTACCTCTGAAACTAATAATATATGTTAATTAAATTGAATTTAAATTAAGGAAAAAAAAAAAACCCAGCACTCTATTCTCTCACAGTTGTGGAGGCTAGAAGTCTGGAGTTGAGGTGTGGGCAGGGCTACACTCCCTTCGAAGGCTCTAGGGGAGAATCTTTCTTTGCATCTTCTTACCTTTGGTGGCTCCTGGCAATCCGTGACATTCCTTGGCTAGCAGCTGCTTTACTTCGATCTGTGTCTCAGTCTTCACATGTGTCTCTTTGTGTCCTTTCCTCTTCTTTTGTGGACACTAGTCATTGGCTTTAGAGCCCACCCTAATGAACTATGACCTCATCTTAACTAATTATATCTGCAAACACCCTAGTTCCAAATAAGGTCACATTCTGATGTTCAGAGTGGACATGAATTTTGAGGGGGACACTTACTCAGTCCACCGCAGTGGCATTGTACCACATTGCATTCCCCCCTGCAGTATGTGAGAGTTCCAGTTGCTCCTAATTCTCATCAGCACTTCTTATTGTCAAGTTTTTTTTTTTTTTAAGCCATTCTAATAGGTGTGTGGTGGTGTTTGATTGTGGTTTGAATATGCATTTCTGTAATGACTAATAATGTTGCACATCTTTTCGTGTACTTATTTGTCATCTGTATATCTTCTTTGGTAAAGTGGCTGTTCACATCTTTCCCCCATTTTTGTTTGTTTGTTTGTTTCTTTTTATTGAATTTTGAAAGTTCTTTCTATATTCTAGATATGAATCCTGTGTCAGATAGGTGATTGGCAAATATTTTCTCCCAGTCTGTGGCTTGTCTTTTCATTCTCTTAACCATGTTTTTCAGAGAACAGAATTTAAAAATTTTGATGAAGTCCACTTATCAATTTTTTCTTTAATGGCTGATGCTTTAGATGTTGTATCTAAGAACTCTGCCCAATCCAAGGTCACAAAGATTTTCTCTTGATGTAGTTTTGAAACAGTAAATGTTGAACTGGGTCAGATAGCAAGCTGGTTTGAGAGAAAATGCTTGGGTTCATTTCATGTTATAAAGATATTAATTCAGTTAAATTATTGGATGGTCCAGCTTTAAAACAATGTCTTCAGGACCCCATCATCACCTCTCAGCTCTTCCTTCCGCAGAGCACAGAGGCTTGCATCTCAGGCAGAGTCTGTCTTCACAGTTAGAAACTCCAGCCTTGGGGCACCTGGGTGGCTCAGTGGGTTAAGTGCCTTCAGCTCAGGTCATGATCCCAGGGTCCTGGGATCGAGCCCCGCATTGGGCTCCTTGCTCCTCGGGGAGTCTGCATCTCCCTCTGCCCCTCCTCACACTCGTTCTCTCAATATCTCTCTCAAATAAATAAATAAATAAAAACTCCAGCCATAGAAGCTTCAGGAGATAAAAGTCACATCAAAAGTTCGAGGACTTAACTCTCATTGAGCTGCCTTGGCGAACATGCATTTATCTCTGAACTGATCATTTTAGCCTGGAGATGGAATATGATTGATGGCCAGGCCTGGGTCATGTCCCCACCCCTCAAAGTAGGCACGGGAGGAGTCAGCCCCACCTGAAACACGTGAATTGAGAGTGTGTAAGCGGATTCCTAGAAGAAAAATAGGCTGATGTTAATAGAAAAAAGGGGAACCAAAGATTGTCAGGTAAAAACAACTAATTTTCACTGCAGTTGGGAAAGTGCTGTTTGTAACTTGCTATGGACTGAATTGTGTCCCCTCCCCAAATTTGCATTTTGAAGCTCTAACCCCTAATGGTATTTTGAGCTGGGGCCTTTGGGAGATAATCAGGTTTAGATGAGATCACGAGAGTGGGGCCCTCATGATGGGATGACTGGCCCCGTAAGGAGAGACATCCAAGATCTAGCTCTCTTGGTCTCTCTGCCCTCTGGGCCATGCAAGGATACGGTGAGAAGGTGGCCATCCGCAAATCAGCATCACAGCTCTCACCAGAACCTGGCCATGCTGCCACCCTCAGCTCACACTTTTGGCCTCTAGAATTATGAGAAAATACATTTTTGTCATGTAGGCCACCCCAGCTATGGTATTTTGTTATGACAGCCCTAGCAGACTAATTCTCAACTGCTTTTTATCAGTTTCCAGCAACTGCTGTAATCAAAGCAAAAACTGCCCTTTCTCGATTGCTTCCCTTGTCCTGGGGCTCTGCTGTGTTTTGCACTACTCCAGTTTTCCTAACCGTTCTCTGCAGCAGAGCTATTACTCTCATCCTTATTTTACATAAGAAAGCTAAGGCTCGGTGACTTTGATAATGTGCTTAAGGTCACGTGGCTATCAGGTGGTGGATCCTGGATCCTAACCCAGGTCCGTCTGACTTCAGGGTCCACCCTAATAACCACTGTGATATCCCGTTCTCTCTCCCCAAGTAAACCAAACTCTGCTTTGAATTGGTGGGGGATCTTGGGCCCAGCGGAGTTTTCTATCCCTCACCCAGCAGCAGCAGACCTCTGGTTTGTGTCCGAGTTGAGTCCTGGGCACAGATGTGTCTCTTGCCTCTGTACTGGGGGCAGACAGCCACCACCTTGTCCTCATGCAGGGCTCAGAGTGTGAATGGGCTTTGCCAGGTACTGCTGCTCCACGCTCAGACCTCGGCCGGGGCTGCAGGACTATACCACCAAGAGAAAGGATCTCTGAGGTTGGCTGCCTGCATACAGTCTTTCTCCTGGACACCAAGTGGAGGCCGATGGAAATGAGATGGCGAGCAGCTAGGGATTCCTCTCATGTCTGGAGTGCTGAGGGATTTTCAGCTGTCATGCTACCTTCACTTGGCCTTTAAGAAAGTTTCTTCTTACCCAGTTCTGTGGTAATTACCTATTCTTCCCATTCTTTGCTGCAAGAGAAATAGTTGGTATGTCTCATGTCTCTCCTCAGAAGGGCTGATCATCTTTTAGAATTCAGTTCCCTGGTTGCTTTGTAGCTCAGTTCTCTGATGGGCTCAACAAAGTGAGAGTTTTGTACATTATCCATATTTTCTCTTGTTGCCAGTGTGGGAGCAGCATTCCCTTGAGGCTTCCTACGTCCCAGGTGGAAGTAGAATTTCCCAGTTCCAAGCTTAGAAAAATAGTTTCCAAAGTAATTGTTAGAAAAATACCAGCTCTGTGGAAAAGACGCTGGGGTCAAATAAGCTTGGGAAATTTAGCATATCTTTTTTTTTTTTTTAAAGATTTTATTTATTTATTTTTTAGAGAGCGAGAGAGAAACAGCATGAGAGGGGAGAGGGTCAGAGGGAGAAGCAGGCTCCCCGCTGAGCCGGGAGCCCGATGTGGGACTTGATCCCAGGACCCTGGGATCATGACCTGAGCCGAAGGCAGACGCTTAACCATCTGAGCCACCCAGGCGCCTGAAATTTAGCATATCTTATTCTCTTTTGGATATTTACGTGGAACATTAACGTCTTAAAGGCTCTGAGAAGGCTTGCAGAATAGAGAAATAAATTTAACTTCAACAGTGTATCTTTAAAATTTGTTTAGGGGCTTTCGGATGACTCAGTTGGGGATCTCGAGGTCATTTGTTTGGTCATGGAACCCCTCTTGTGTAGCACCCAGTATTTCCCTTAGAACTACTATTCTGTGAATTCTGTTTGGAAAATAGAGGCCTAGGTATTGATGCTTTATTCTCTGGGGAACCTGGAAACAAAACAGAAAGCAGAGATCCCTCAAGAAAGTATCAGAATCCCTGTGAGTATTCCAAGAAGCAGACCATCCTGCAGATTGGTTAGGGGTGCTGGGTGGTGCTGAGGCACTTAGCAATGGCCCAGTCAGTCGTTAGTGTCGGATCTTGTATGCTGTGACTTCAGAGAAAACACCTGAATGAATGAGACACAAGATTAAGCATAAGGTCAAAATAAAGTGTCTGGAAGTCTGTAGATCATTGCACTGGCTCTCAGCTCTGACCCACCCCACCTCTTTCTCTGAAACCAGTCATAAATCTCTTCCTGGACACTATGTTTATACAGCTTGCTCTGATGGCTAGTGGTCACTGTCCCCGACGTGTTTGGGGCCCACCCCAAATATATGGTTGTAGAGTAAGGCTGGATGGGAACCTGTTCTGTGGGCCCTCATGAAAGTTTGAAATGAATCTTCAGCCTCAGCCTTAAATTCTTTAGCTTCTGGGCCCTGTCTTGTCCTGTGGATTTGAGAGTGGGCCTTTGGTCCCTGCCCTCCACCCCTCAGCTGCAAGTAGCCTGGACATCTCTCGTTTCCGTCTCCTTGTAATCCTTTCCTTTCTCATCTTGGGACGCCATCGCCTCCTTCCCTTTGAAGAACTAACCCTCCTCCTCTCCGTAGTCACTGGGTCTGCCACCTGGTAATTGCTGGCAAGGGCCAGATCTGGGATTTGAACCCAAGGAGTCTGACTCCAAAACCTACTTTCATAAAAATTACACTAGCTTGCTTCCCAGTTCTAAATTGTATCACTTTTCTTTTAGGTAACATTTACTCTTTATTACTCTATGTAGTGAAATATCTTCTATTACCAGTTTTCTCCCCAGCCATTTGGATAACCATATACAAGACACAACTGAATCAAGACTGAATGTTATTAAAGAAAAAAGTTCTCATCTCATAATGGGGGAAATTTTCATCTTACTGTTTTGGTGGTGGCATAAATTAGGTTCTATTTGAAAAATAATTATTTTTAGTCTGAGGTCCTTAGTCCTTTTTATTCCTTAGCTACTTCAGGTAAACGGTGGCCCTGAATGATGATTAAGGAAGCTAACAGCTTTTCTCCAGAAGGATACTACCCTCATTGCCCTGGAAATATCAACTGTAAATCAAGAAGGATATCATGACTTAATTGTCCATTACACAAAAATTATATGATCCCTAATTCTTCCATGTCCTCTCTCTCTCTCAGTCTAAAAAGGTATTTAACTAAGCAATCAGGGATATTAACTATTCACAGGCTTGGCAAGTGTGGGGCAAATAAGCCCCGCAATAACCCGCTGGCGGCCTCAGAGATGGCTGGCTGTGAATAAGCACACAGCACTTAGTCTGGCCCTTCTTGTGTGTTTGCTGATACATTTGCAATTTCATGCACAGTTTTAAATGTTACGCATTAATCTGAAATGGGCACTGAAGCATCAATAAAGCCTACATTTTGCCCCTTTTAATGAAAATGCTAAATATAGATTTAATGCAAAACTAAACATTTGGCTCACTATGTTCTACTCCAGTAAATTAGCCAGTGTTTGTCATCTTTTGAAAAAACCCGGGAGTCTCATGCCTCATTTCACATGGTTTTGTTAGGGACAGATAGAAAGCTGATAAACAATCCATTTGTTCTATTACAGTAGCTCCTCGCCACACCACTGAAGTTAAGCCTCACTGCTCATTTCCTTTACAAACTCAGAGTTAAAGTAGTCTGCTTTTGAATATTGGACTGAAACAGAGTCTTGACGAGAGTGCTTTCTTAGAGGAACACAGACTGGGCTTTGTTGGACAGTGGCCCCAGAGCAATGGGTTCTGAAATGACTCAGTGAACCTAAAAGGGAGCAGCACATCAGTGAGGCCCTCCTGGGTGCTGTTCTAGATTTTCATAGGCATTATGCCCACAACAATCACCACAGCCCTGAGAGGTCCATGCGACTACCTCCACTTGGCCTGATGAGGAGCCCAGGGCTCAGAGATGAAGCTGCACAGGTAGTAAGTGATGACATCTGGATTTGAGCCCACTCACTGTACCGTACTGCCTGGCAGATAGGGACTGCACTCCCCTGTCTCTACCAATATTTATTATTTGTCATTTAAGGAGGTTACTTATGCTGCCTCCTCCAGGAAGTCATTGCTGATTGCCTGCTTGTTGACTATCCTTTTTATGTGTTTTTATCACACTTTATCAGTGCCTCTAGTATTGCCCCTAGGGACCATCTACCTTTTATTATATTAATTGAATACCTGTTTGACTCCCTGTAAGAGGAATGGCTATTTCTTAAATCACCTTTATAAACACTATAGGACGTTCCCTACCAAAGGCACTCACTAAATGTTCATTGAAATTTTTATAAGGTAGATGGTTCTCAATATCTCAAATCCTATTTCCAGAATTATGAGAGACACGACGGTGAAGGAGGCAGGTCCTGGAGTAAGTCTGCCCAGATCTGAATCCCAGTTGTAGGATCTTAGGCAAGTTATAGAGCTTCTCTGAGTTTCAGATTCCTTACTGTATAAAGTAGGGATAATAATAGTACCTACATCAGGGCACCTGGGTGGCTCAGTCGTTAGGCGTCTGCCTTCGGCTCAGGTCATGATCCCAGAGTCCTGGGATCGAGCCCCGCGTCTGGCTCCCTGCTCAGCCGGGAGCCTGCTTCTCCCTCTCCCACTCCCCCTGCTTGTATTCTCTCTCTCGCTGTGTCTCTCTCTGTCAAATAGATAAATAAAATCTTTTAAAAATAATAATAATAATAATAGTACCTACGTCAAAAGGTTGTTGCAAAAGTTCAATAAGATAAGGCATGTATAATGCTTGGAACAGTGCCTGGTACATAGAAAATGCTCAATGAATATTGGCTATTAATTTCCTGAAAACTGGAGATCTTACAGCGTAGGCAAGAAACTATGTGGCGCTTGATTAATCTATAATTTAAAAATAGATGAGAAAAAGGGGGGATTGGATTGAGTAATGGTGGAGCTGACAAAGCTGAAGAACCGTTTAATAATGGCCAATTAGATACGACTGTGGAAAGAGAAATGATTAAGAAGGTCCAGGCTGGGACGCCTGGATGGCTCATTCGGTTAAGCATCTGCCTTTGGCTCAGGTCATGATCCCAGGGTTCTGGGATCGAGTCCCGTATCGGGCTCCTAGCTCAGTGGGGAGCCTGCTTCTCCTTCTGCCCCTCTCCCCACTCATGCACTCACGTGCACACACGTGCTCTCTCTCTCTCTGACAAATAAATAAACAAAATCTTAAAAAAAAGAAGGCCCAGGCTTTGGCAAGTCCCGGATTCATAATGTGCTTGGACCCAGCAGTGTATCCTTCAATTCTAGTCCTGGAAGTGGGTGCATAAGGAAGAAATGTGGGCAATATGTGTAATGCTTCCTGAGAATGACTTTCCAAATAGTTCTGTACCCGCTGAACCGGTGTCCTATTTTCTTTTCTTTTCTTTTTTTTTTTTTTAATTTTATTTATTTATTCATGAGAGACAGGGAGAGGGAGAGAGAGAGAGAGAGAGGTAGAGGCAGAGGGAGAAGCAGGCTCCCTGCTGATCAGGGAGCCCGATGCGGGACTTGATCCCAGGACCCTGGGATCATGACCTGAGCCGAAAGCAGACGCTTAACCATCTGAGCTACCCAGGCGCCCCGTGGTGTCCTATTTTCTAAACCTACCTAATGTGTATGTACCAGAAAGACAGAGAGAGATGTTCACACAGTGCAGAAAGCTAATTTGGTAACCCTGAAGGCCATTCTGTGCTGGAGAGCTAACTACCTAACCTACTTGCCTATTTAACACTATTTGATTCAGGGTAAACCTCTCAACATCTTGGAGCCTGAAACTTCTCATAGATAAACATGGGTCAAAAACAGATCCTTCCCTTCCTTTTCCCCCTCTGGGCTTCAGTTTCCCACCCATCACGTGGCCAGGCAGCCTCTCAGACCCTCCTCTGGCTAACCTTCCATGGCTCTGCCTTCCCCAGGATGCTCTGAAGTCCGTTCAGTAATACTGCCCAAGCTGTTGGGGACTTTCTGACCCCGGGCTCTGCAGGACACCACCTGACTAGAATCACTGATGGCCACACATGGAAGAACGTCTCTCTTCTGGCAGGGGGACAGCTGCCTGACAGGGGTCCGAGGGACTCAGGAAGGAGAGGGTGGGGCAGCCGGCCGTGGCCGTGCCTTGCCCTGTCTCCCGGCCGCCTGGCCGCTCCTGGGGTGTAGCAGCTCTCGCTCTGGGCAGCAGGCAAGTGGCAGGCGGGGCCAGAAGTCTGAATTTTCTTAAGCAACCAGGCATCTTACAAGACCCTAGCCCCAACACAGCACCCTCGTGCTCATGGAACTACTACATAAGCAGTCCACTTGGAAGGCAAGAGAAGGGCAGGAGGTCTCAAAGCTTAGACTCTTTGGCTCCAGTAGCCCGGAAAAGTCAACAGCCTCCAACAGAGGTTCCCAGGCCCAGCATGCACTAGCTGCACTGGAGAAGTTGTTTTAAGACAGATTCGTGGGCTATAGACTAGAACACTCTGATTCAGCAGGTGCACACTGGCCCTGAATATCTTATTTTTAACAAACTCCCTAGGGGCTTTTTGTGCACAGCCAGGCTTGGGGATCCTGTTGGTTCAGGTCACGGGGAGATAGAGGAGACCAGAGGAGTCTCATTGTCGAAGGATGTCAGCTCCACCCATGCCTCAGTGGGGTCAGCAGTATGTGGCGTCCCAGAGCTTTCTAGCTGTGTCCATGCGTGAGTCTTAACATCTCAAAGTCTTGGTTATCTCATCTCTAAATTGGGGATCATGGCGATGACCCCCCCCGCCCCCGCATATTCATGTGAAGATTAAATAGACAGTGCCCACAGAGCCCTCGGCAGAGGGCTCCGCACAGAGTGAGCATTGAGTAAAAGCTAGTTATTGTCATCATTATTATTGTTGTCGTTATGACTTCTAAAGAAGCACAATGGCCCTCTTATCTGTGTGCCAGGAGCTAGCCCTATTCCAAAGAGTGTTCCTGAGAGGAGGCCAGTAAATCCTAATCTGACTTCAAAAAAAGGAAATAAATAGGGACACCTGGGTGGCTCAGTTGGTTGAGCATCCGCTTTCAGCTCAGGTCATGATCCCGGGGTCCTGAGATCGAGCCCCGTGTCGGGCTCTCTACTTGGAGGGGTCTGCTTCTCCCTCTCCCACTGCTGCTCCCCCTGCTTGTGTTCTCTCTCTCTTTCTGTCAAAGAAATAATTAAAATCTTTAAAAAAAAAAAAAGGAAATAAATAAAAGAAAAAAAGAGTAGCTAGCTTTGGGGCAAGGGCTGGGGATTTGGAAGAAGCAGAAGGAAGTGCAGGCAGAGAGCTGGAGAATTGTGGGTTGCAGTGGAGTGGGGATCGCTGGGGGGAGGGTGTTTGGCTCTGTGCAGACCCCAGATCTCCAGTGAGTCACTGGGCCACTCCCGGCCTTCTTTCCCCCCTGCCCCCCATTTGTAGAGCGGGATTGTCTGGGATGATATCTAAAGTCTCGTTACAAGATTTACCCCAGAGCCCCCTGAGGAAACACACTTCCAAAACTTTTTACAAAGATGGCTCATGGACTTAGGCTATAAAAATGTTCATATTTATTCAATCTGTGTGATGAATAAAGAAATGCCTATTAGAATATTGTTTCAATTTCCTATACTTTTGGAATATTTAACAACAACAACAACAAACTAAGCTATCATTTACAAAGGCCAGCTGATTGGTTCATGTTAATCCCAGCTGGCATGACCCTGGTCAAAATAGGGAAGCAGGCAAATGGCCTTCAATGCCCCTCCGGCTGTGTGACCGCACCCTTCTTCCCTTGGAGATCCACACTCCTCCCTCTCAAGTTCTTCAGCGATCCAAGGCCTCTCTTCTGCAAGGACTTGACTCATTTTTCCAGGGTTCCTAGTCTCATCTTGTGACTGGTTTGACCTGAGATATGAACAGCTGATGGTGGCTTAATTTCAATTCCTGCTTCTACTTATAAACCAAATGGCATGTGTGTCAGACCCGCGGCTGTGAGTGGGGAAGCTGGTGAGCACGTTTTGCTGGAGGATGAAAATTGCACACTACCCGTCAATATCCACCTTGTGCAAAGCCGCTCCCTTATTGCAGGGAAAAGATCCGTTTTGTCTCCATGTTACAGTGTTCTGTTCCTGCACAGAGCAATTCAGAATGATGCCAAGACAGCTACTCAGCTCAGGCATCTGGGTGTGTGCCTGTGTGTTTTGCTGTCAGTTGCCTTTATGTAAACAAAATAGCCAGTGTATTGGAAGATATTCCCCTTTTTAACTAGTCACTGTTGCATTGTATACCCTTAGACAAAGAGAACTTGTGCTGAATTGCTTTTCAGAATATTACCCAAACAAATAAAAATTGGAAGTAGGACTTTCTTTTGTTTCTTTTCTCCCTGGTAAATATCTAATCTGATGCTCAATCTTTCTCTTCTTCTTCCAGTCCTCCTGATGAGTCCTTTGATTTCCGAGTCTTACTTCTACACCAAGCATCAAATACATCTTGTATAGCTGTAGTGTTACCTAAACTCAGTCATTCCCAGACCAGCCTCCTACTTTTGGCCATATCCATGTATTAGCCAGTTTTCTTTACATCAAGTCACTTACAAAATCATCATCAGAGAGAACTTTATTTTATTTTATTTAAAGATTTTATTTATTTGACAGAGAGAGACACAGCGAGAGAGGGAACACAAGCAGGGGGAGTGGGAGAGGGAGAAGCAGGCTTCCCGCAGAGCAGGGAGCCTGATGCGGGGCTCGATCCCAGGACCCCAGGATCATGACCTGAGCCGAAGGCAGACGCTTAATGCCTGAGCCACCCAGGCGCCCCTAGAGAGAACTTTATTTTTAAAAATTTTTTAGCTTTTATTTAAATTTGATTAATTAACATATATTAGTTTCAGAGGTAGAGTTTGGTGTGATTCATCAATTGCATGTAATACCTAGTGCTCATTCTATCAAGTGCCCTCCTTAATGCCTATCACCCAGTTACCTCAGAGAGAACTTTAAATTATTACCATTAAGTAGGAAACCAGTTATTACCTAACCTAAATGGAAGGTAACTATAAAAATACAATGGAAAACAAAACAATGTTCTTAAATTTTAGCTGAATTCCCTATTAAGCATCTCAGTCTAAGACCTGTTTTTTGTTTTGTCTTTTTTTTTTTTTTTCAAGATTATTTATTTGAGAGGGAGAGAGTGAGCAAGCAAGCATGGGGGAGGGGTAGCGGGAGAGGGAGAGAGACTCCCAAGCAGGCTCCAGCTAGGCACAGAGCCAAATGTGGGGCTCGATCTCGCGACCCTGAGATCACGACCTGAGCAGAAACCAAGAATCAGTTGCTCAACTGAGTGAGCCACCCAAGCACACCCTTTGTTTTGTTTTGTTTTGTTTTCTAAAGGAAGTAGCAACTTAAAAACATACTAGCACCAAAATCATATTTTTCCCCCCTTTAAATCCACACAACCAATCTTGAACTGAAAAGCTAGCATCCTTCTCTTTAAGTGACTTATTGTTATTTAATGCCTATAGTAATTCCTTATTTCACAAGTAGTTGTATTCCACACTTTGGAGCTTCTGGACCCTTGCAGGTGGTCTTCTAATCCAGACTATCTGATTCTCTCCCGGCTTTACCTCGAATGCCCAAGGCATCCCCTCCCTTGTTAGCTTTGGGTGTCTTACATTCTCTCCCAGGGCTCTTCTACAAGTCTTTTGGGCCTTTGTGCCTTGCCTTCCCCACCACTCATTCAGGTCTGCATGCAGGCAAATTTTGCCCAGGGAGCAGTGTCCTAACCCCTGCCTCCAGATACTTTCAAGGAAGGCTGACAGTGCAATGTCTCGGAGCCTCCATTTCCTCATCTGCAAATCAAGGAAGTGTAATACTGTTGGCTGCAAGGATTAAATGATCCAGTGGAGAGAGAGTGCCTTGCACAACGGCCGTAATAAGAGCTCAATGAGCAGTAGCAATTGTTGTTAGTCATTAAGACATTAGGCCTGACCCCAGTGCCAGCTCCTTTCAAACACTCAGCTCTTAAGCCACCCCCTTAGCCTTTGCTGCCTACATGCAGTGGCTCTTGCCAATGCCAGTAAGTAAGTGTTTTACTTAAATTCCTGGTCAGTGATGGTTGATTGTCTGGAATGCCATTTGTGTTTGCATGGCACATCTCAGATCTGAATTAGCTACCCAAGTCAAGTAGTTTGGAAGAAGAGTGTGATTGGAGGGCAGTCTTAGTGTTCCCACCTGGGAGGCTCATGGCTTCCTGAAGAGACCTTTGTTTTTCTCCCTTACTTGTTATGAGTCGGGGGTGGGGGGCAGCTTCTGAGAAGGGACCCACGGCCTTTAGCCTTGAAGGGGCTTTGGAGAGGCCAGGTCTCCCGAGTATTGGGTAATATATTCATTGTAAGTTCACTTTCTTTGTGTGAGCCTTTCTTTGCCTTACTAGACTAAGGCAAAGACACTGGACTCCTGAAAGCCAGATCCATCCTCTCATAAGAGGACGCCAAGCAGAGAGTCATACAGTAAAGGGAGGTAAACATTCTTTTAAACTAATTTATCAATTTAACACAGTGTAGTGGTGTTGGGTTACCGGGGTCAACAGCCAGCAGTCACATTCCTCAGTTGTTGGGTTGTTGAAACGCATTAACAAACCCAGTAAAACTCTTTCTGATTAATCACGTTGATAAGTTTTTTTGTAGTGTGTTACAAGCTCTTCTAATTTAATCTGCTTGGACAGCAGCCCATGCTGGTGAAGTGCCTTGACTTATCTAAAGAGGCATTGATGAGAAGGCTACCAGGCCTGGAATTGTATTGGGATATCATGTAATCATTAACATATGTGGATATTGCTCTCTTGTGTGTTGATTCCTTTCTTCAGATGAAGGAAGAGTTTGTAGGGTGAGGGCAGAAAGGAAGGGAAGATGAACCCCAGAAGCAGGGGAAGGAAAGGAAGATGCTGTTATCAGCTGAACGTGAAAACATTGTCTTATTGTCAGGGATAGAAGTATTTGAAAACACTAATAATAAATAACTTCAATGAACACTCATCTTTTAAAGGCAAAGAAAGGTGAGTATGCATTTCTCTCAGAAAAGTGGAAATCTAGCCAGGTGTCTCAGCCTTGGCACTGCTGATGTTTTGAATTGGGTAATTGTTTATTGTGGGGTGCTATCCATGTGTTATAGGATGTCTAGCCTCTACCTCGTAGATGCCAGGAGCTGTCCCCTGAACCCTTTGTGGCAACCGAAAAGATCTGCAGACATTGCCCAGTGTCCCCTGGGGGACAAAATTGCCCTCAGTTGAGAACCATTGTTCTAGTTGTATAGTTCTGAAATCTCAAATGACCTGTTATGACTCTCTGCTGACCCCACTCTATCATATTACTTAAAACAAAATGAAACATTTAGTTCTTCCAGCAGGCCCTTTCTCACCTGGACTGCTCCTTCCTTCCCTGATCTCTCTACATAGAGACCTTCAGTCTACACTGTCTTCTTCTTCTGCTCCTCCTTCTACACAGAACACTGTACTAAACAACTTATCAATAACAGCTTGCCAGAAGGAATTCTTTCTCCCTTAGTTTTGTGACACCTCAGAGGCAGTCTAGACAAAATGCCTCAAATTATTCAGAGATAAAATGAATATTCTTTAATTTAAAATAACTGTCAAAATAATAGTAATTTAAATGGGATGAGAGGCAGCAAGAAATGGCAGAATTACTGAAATTTAAAATAGCTCACACCTATAGGCAGATGACCTGAATAGATATTTTGCCAAAGAAGACATCCAGATGGCCAACAGACTCATGAAAAGATGCTCAACATCACTCATCATCAGGGAAATGCAAATCAAAACCACAATGAGATATCACCTCACACCTGTCAGAATGGCTAGTATCAAAGAGAAAAGAAATAATAACGATTGGCAAGGAAGTGGAGAAAAGGGAACCCTTGTGCACTGTTGGTGGGAATGTGAATTGGTGCAGCCACTGTGGAAAACAGTATGGAGGTTCCTCAAAAAAAAAAAAAGCAAAAAACATATCATCCAGTAATTCCACTCTTGGGTATTTACTCAAAGAAAACAAAAACACTAATTTGAAAAAATATAAGCACCCCTATGTTTATGCAGCATTATTTATAATAGTCAAGATATGAAAGCACCCTCAAGTGTCCACCTGCGGATGAATGGATAAAGAAGATGTGCTATATATACAGTGGAATATTACTCAGCCGTAAAACATGAGACCTTGCCATTTGTGACAACATGGATGGACCTAGAGGGTAATAAGTCAATAAGTGAAATCAAGCAGAGAAAGACAAATATCATATGATTTCATTTATATGTGAAATCTAAAAAACAAAACAAATGAACAAACAAAAAAACCCCAAACAGACTCTTAAATACAGAGAACAAACTGGTGGTTGCCAGATGGGAGGTGGGTGGAGGGATGGGTGAAATAGGTGAAGGGTAGTAAGAGGTACAACCTTCCAGTTACAAAATAAATCAGTCATGGAGATGAAAAGTATAACAAGGAACATAGTTTAAAAAAAAAAAGCCCACCTTTATTAAGTGCTTGCTCGGCACCACACCCATTATCTTATTTAATTCAGATGTTACCCACATTTTACAGATGAGGAAATAGAAGTTTAGTGACGTGATTTGTTCACGTCCCCAGAGCTGAACTGGCAGCATGTGGATTTGCACCCAGGCAATCTGAGCCTGGGGTGGGAGTCAGCTCTTATGCATCCAGCTGTAGTCCTAAAGGGGTAGAGGATCACTGAATGGGGCTGGGGAACCAAGGGGAAAGGTGACTTTTCAGGAGTTGTAAGAACAACTTGGCTGAATTCTAGAGGCCCCAACTTTCAGTGTCTGGGCCTATGCAAATCTTCAAGTGAGTGTGGTCCCCTTTCTTTGTTTCCATCTGTCTTAGTGAAACTGCGTCTGCTTAGCGGTGTGGAGTATTGCTTTCCTAGTTTAGAAAGTTCATTTATAAAGGCAGCTGAAGTGAAGAATATGGTTCAAGAGGGTGCCCCAGCTTGCAGGTGTTAGGGGAGTAGGGTGGGGGTGGGGAATGTAGGGCTGGAGAATCGAGAAATAAGTTGAACCTTTGATCCTTGAGGAATGTGGGAGGAAACAAAGTATGGACGTAGGTCCGAAGCCTTGGCAGTATCTATCCCTGGACCTGTCCTAAAGACCCTGTTCTTGTTCATTTTCTGTTTCTAATACAAAAGCACAAGGAGATAGCTGTAGTTTCCAATTTCTTGGTGGCAAAATTGTATGCAGACATTGGAGAAGATTTCCATATACCCTTCTGTACTACAAAAGTAAACACGTTTGCTGGAGAAAAATTAAAAACAAGAAAGAAAAAGTAACAGTATAACTGACAATCCCACTGCATAGCAAAATCCACTATTTATATATTGTGAACCATACCCTTGCAGGTCACAAAATCTTCAAGAGAATGGTAATCAAATGATTGGTTGAACAAGATGGGAAGGAGGGAAGAAAGGAGAGGCCACGGTGAGGCCAGAGTTAACAAGATCAACCCTTGTATTGGCCAGCTGTGTCTGACCGCTTTCCTAAGCTCCTACATTTTGCAGGGAGCAGCATGTCCGTTCCTGAAGACAGGGCACCATGAGGCCCCTCCTTGACCACTGACCATAGGTATCATCTCTGCCTTACTCTGAACGCCCTCCCCCAAACCTGGAGCAAGGCCTCTCAAGAGATTTTGAAAACCCTGTCCCCCCGCCCCCCCGGCCCTCAGAACCGTCCAGGAGCCATCAGCCATGCCGTGCGTGCCTGAACACGGTCTCCTGGTACTCTCTGTTGGGCGCTCCATAAGCCACAGCCTTGAAGGGCTCTCAAAACTTCTGGGTTCTCCCTGGAAACCACTCCACCTGGGCCTTCTGAAAGGCTGTACCCCTGGAAAACATGAGGAAAGCTGAAGTCAAGCAATTATTGGGAAAGCTTTTGTTTGGTCTGAAGTCTGTTGTCATCCTGTCGTCTCCTCTGCTACTGTGTAACCCAATGTTGTGTGTGTTCATCATGGGTGATTTTTTTTTTTTTAAGGATTTTATTTATTTATTAGAGAGAGAGAGACAGTGCGAGCAGGGGGAAGGGCGGAGGGAGAGGGAGAAGCAGAGTCTCCGCTGAGTGTGGAGCCTGACTCTGCTCCATTCCAGGACCCTGAGATCAGGACCTGAGCCAAAGGCAGACTCTTTTATTTATTTATTTATTTGACAGAGAGAGACAGAGCCAGAGAGGGAACACAAGCAGGGGGAGTGGGAGAAGGAGAAGCAGGCTTCCCGCCGAGCAGGAAGCCCCATGTGGGGCTCGATCCCAGGACCCTGGGATTGTGACCTGAGCCCAAGGCAGACTCTTAACCAACTGAGCCACCCAGGCACCCCTCATCACGTGTGATTTTGATATTTTTTCCTTTGAGGGTGGGGAATGTTTTTCCTCTTAAATTGATGGTTTGATTTGTTTGTTTGTTTTTGTTATATAGAGAGAGAGAACATGCACGCCTGGTGGCGGGCAGTGGGTGGGTGGAGTGGGGGAGAGGCAGGGGGAGAGAGAGAATCTTAAGTGGTTTCAGTGCTCAGCACAGAGGTGGTCTGGGGCTTGATCTTATGACCCTGAGATCATGACCTGAGCCGAAATCAAGAGTCCAACGCTTAACTGACTGAGCCACCCAGGCACCCCTTGATTTGTTTTTAATAGAAAACCATCAATAGGGGGCGCCTGGGTGGCTCAGTGGGTTAAGCATCTGCTTTCCGCTGGGGTCATGATCTCAGGGTCCTGGGATCCAGCTGAGCTGGAGCTCCCTGCTCAGCAGGGAGTCTGCTTCTCCCTTCCCTCTGTCCCTCCCACCACCCCACCCCTTGTTCAAGTTCTCTCTCTCAAATAAATAAAAATTTTTAAAAAAGAAAACCATTAACAGTACAGAAGAGTATATATAGTGAAGATTGTTTTCCTTCAACCTCTCTTATCTAATCTCCCAGTTCCCTTCCCAGAGGCAGCCCCGCTACTGAGTGACTAGACAGCTGTCTGTCAGTCGCTTTGGAGGCTTCCCAAAGCTCCAGCAGGGTCTCCAAAGCCCTGCCCAACTCTCCATTCTTCCCTCGAGCCACATTTTTCCTTGCCTTGTGCTCCAGCCACACTGACCTTCCCTCCACTCCTGCCTTGGGACCTTTGCCCATCCATGGTGGGGGCTCCACCTGAATATTCTCCCCCCTTCCTTTATCCAGCTAAGCTCCTCAGGTCTTCATTTACATACAACTTCCTCAGAGGGGCCTTCCTGACTTCTCTCAATGAAGTCCATCTCTTCGTCTGCATTTCCCGTGGGGCATCTTCTGAACTTGTGGTTATAGATTTATTTGAGTGACTATGTGTTTAATGTCTGTCTCCAACTAGACTATAAGCTCTCTGAGGGCAGGGACTCCAACATCCCACACAGATGGCCTGAGATGTCCTGCACATGGTGTTTGATTTACGGAGGGAAGAAATGTAGTCTTGACTGAATATTTGGTTAGTGGGTGGCAGTTGTTTTTTTGTGTATTTTCTGACTTTTAGTTTAAAAAAATTTATGGAAAATCCCCAATGTACATAAAAGTAGGACCAGTGCATCAAACTATACACATTATCTGGATTCACCCGTGGTCAAGATTTTGCCACATTTGCATAATTTTACCCTCTTTTACTTTACTTTTTTCCTAGCCTTCTGAAGATGCAGAAATATGAATGATAGCTGCCTTTTATTGAGTGTTTACTCTGTGCTGGTAACTGTGTTCAATGTTTCTAATGGGTAGTAGTATTTAATCCTCTCAACAACCCTGCTAAATGGGCATTATTATCTCAATTTTAGAGATAAGGAAACTGAGACAAGTTAAGTCACTTTGTGCAGTGTCCCCAACTCAGTGGATAGAAAAGCTAGGATTAGAATCCAGGTCTCTGACTCCAAAGTCCAGATTCTCAACCACCAAAGTGCTTGCTGCAGACTTCATCTAAGTACACGTCTCTCTCACCTGCCTTCCTTCTTGATACCTACAGAGTTGAAAAATGTTTGAAGCATTTTTATTGTGCCTAAGCTGTAAGGGAAATGTTCTCATGTCTGTGAAAGGAGCATGGCAATTGGCTTTATTATTCCCCTATAAAAACACCACCTCGGCCAATAAATGTTTATTGAACCCTTTTTTATTTACCAAGCACTGGGTTGAGAGCTGGGAAAACAACAGTGAGGAAAAAAATAAATACTTTTCTCGCTCTAGTGGAGGAGAGTCAGGTCTAGGTCCTCCAACATGAATTCAGATAGTTTGTGGTTGAATCCATCCTTTGTAAATACACTTCTTGGCTTTTCAGCTGAAGTTGTGAGTTTAGACTGGTAGAAATAAGATGAAACATCTGATACTGAGGGTTCACAAGAGTCGACTCCACTGTTCAGAAGTCTCCTCTGTGGGACCCTCATCTACTTTTTTCTTTCCCTTTGCTTCATGACTACCTGAAGCAATACTGCTTTCATTTCTGATTGGACAGAGGAAGATAAAGATCTGTAATTCAAAACTACTGTGATGGCTAACCAGGGCTGCTGTGTACTGTTATGCAGTTAGTGTACTGCACAAAGACAGCTGGTTGAGGAGGCCAGTTGGAGCTGCATCCAGCCTGAGCCCCAAGTGCCATGCTGAGACCCTGACCCGAGGCTAGACATCCCTGAGGAAGGGGTGCCTTCTTCCCCCAAGCTTCCCACTGCAGACCAGAGGCATCGCATAGCCCCAGGTGGCCCTCTTGGTAGAGCTAGGAAAAGAATGGAAAGGGAAGAGTTAAAACTGCCCTGTCACATTGAAGTTTTGTGAAATTTACATTTTGTGCTCTTCATGTCTCAGGGGAGCACATTGACTCAGTGGAAGTCCCACTGGAGGGACTTCAGGTGTTTGTTTTTTAATAGACATCTCTTTTTTAAAAGAATTTATTTATTTATTTTAGAGAGAGGGAGAGCGAAAGCACGAGTGGGGGGGGAGGGGCAGAGGGAAAGGGAGAGGGAGAGAGAGAATCTCAAGTAGACTCCGTGCTGAGCACAGAGCTGGATGTGGGCTCAGTCTCATGACCCTGAGACCATGACCTGAGCCGAAACCAAGAGTCGGATGCTCAACTGGAGCCACCCAGGTGCCCAGACATTATTTCTTAGAGCAGTTTTAGGTTCACAGCAAAATTGAGTTGAAGGTACTGAGATTTCCCATATGTATATCTTCTGCCCCCACACGTGCATTGCTTCCCTCATTATCAACATCCCCCACCAGAGTGGTCCATTTGTTACTACTGATGAGCTTACATTGACATATGATTATCACCCAAAGGCCTTAAGGTTTTGATGGCAATAAGAACACAAGTATTGGTTCAACATAGGAAAAATGTTAAAAGCATAAGATTTAAAGGGTATATATTATGGCTTAAGAAACTTCCTGCCAGGGTTGCCTGACTGGCTTAGTCAGTAGAACAT
Organism: Neomonachus schauinslandi; assembly: GCF_002201575.2. Classification (NCBI taxonomy): domain Eukaryota; kingdom Metazoa; phylum Chordata; class Mammalia; order Carnivora; family Phocidae; genus Neomonachus; species Neomonachus schauinslandi. Next base: position 120,455,337 of record NC_058408.1, read on the forward strand.
GTTACTCTTGATCTCGGGGTTGTGAGTTTGAGTCCCACATTGGGGGTAGAGATTACTTTAAAAAAAAAAGAAAAGAAACTTCCTGTCAGCATGTAACTGGAAATAATGGAAGAATTAGTAATAGTTTTCAATTATTGGTTCATTTCTTAGTCTTAATTTCTAGAGTTGAGTGGATCATCTCATCATAATGATGAAGAAAATAGGGGCACCTGGGTGGCTCAGTTGGTTAAGCATCTGCCTTCTGCTCAGGTCATGATCTCAGGGTCCTAGCCCTGGATCTAGCCCCGTGGCGGGCTCCCTGCTCAGCGGGGAGTCTGCTTCTCCCTCTCTCTCCTCTGTCCCTCTCCCCACCCTGCTCATGCTCTCTTTCTCTCCCTCTCAAATAAATAAATAAAGTCTTTACAAAATGATGAAAATAATATACAAAGCCATCTATGAATTTTTAAAAAGATTTTATTTATTTATTTGACAGAGAGAGAGAGAGCCAGAGAGCACAAGTGGAAGAAATAGCAGAGGCAGCTGGAGAAGCAGGCTCCCCGCTGAGCAGTGAGCCCGATGTGGGACCCGATCCCAGGACCCTGGGATCATGACCTGAGCCGAAGGCAGACGCTTAGCTGACTGAGCCACCCAGATGCCCCAAAGCCATCTATGAATTAACCCAAAGGTTTTCCATTAAAAAAAAAATTGAGATGTAATTGAAATGTAACATTGTATAAGTTTAAGGTATACATGTCAATTTGATATATTTATATATTGCAATATAGTTGGCATTGTAGTGTTAGCTAAAATCTCTATGACATCATATAAATATCATTTCTTTTTTTCTGGTGAGAATAATTAAGATTTAGTCTGTTAGCAAGTGTGATGTTTATACTACAGTATTGTTCTCTATATTCACTATACTGTGCATTAGATCTCCAGGACTTATTTATCTACAACTGTTAGTTTGTACCCTTAAACAACATCTCTCTTATTTCCTCATCCCTCAGGCCCTGGTGACAAACATTCTATTCTCTGTTTTTATGAGTTTGGCTTGTTTGGATTCCACATATAAATGATACCATACAGTATTTCTGACTTATTTCACTTAGCGTAATCTAGTCAAGTTCTCTCCATGTTGTCACAAAGGGCAGGATTTCCTTCTTTCTCTTGGCTGCATAATATTCCATCGTGTATATGTATATCACTTTTGCTTTATCCATTTATCCTTTGACGGATACTTGGGCTATTTCCATATCTTGACTATTATGAATAATGCTACATGTAACTCTTCAATACCCTGTTTTTGTTTCCTTTGGATATATTCCCAGAAGTGGAATTGCTGAATCATATGGTAGTTCTATTTTTAATTTTTTTTTTAAGATTTTATTTATTTATTTGACAGAGAGAGACACAGCAAGAGAGGGAACACAAGCAGGGGTAATGGGAGAGGAAGAAGCAGGCTTCCCGTGGAGTAAGGAGCCTGATGCGGGGCTCGATCCCAGGACCCTGGGATCATGACGTGAGCAGAAGGAAGACACCCAACGACTGAGCCACCCAGGTGCCCCGATTTTTTGAGGAACCTCCATACCGTTTTCCATAGTGGCTGTACCAATTTATATTCCCACCAGTAGTGCATAAGGGTTCCTTTTCTACACATTCTTGCCAACACTTGTTATCTCTTGTCTTCTTGATGATAGCCATTCTGATAGGTATGAGGTGATATCTCATTATGGTTTTGATCTATATTTCCCAGAATATTAGTGATATTGAACATTTTTTCAAGTATCTGTTGGGCATTTGGATGTCTTATTTGGGAAAAAAGTCTGTTTAATTCCCCTGCCCATTTTTTAATTTGTTGTCTCTTTATTACTGAGTTATATGAGTTCTTTATATATTTTGGATATTAACCCCTTATCTGTTTTTATTATTGTGTATAATAGTATCAATAACTTTAATTTAGTGAACACAGATATGTGCAGGGCCTTGTACTAAGAATGTTACACATGTTGCTTTATTTAATTCTCTTCATAGTCTCATAAGGGGGTGTTCTTATCTCAGTTTTATACACAGGGACACTGACGTTTGAGTTTCTCAAGGTCATATAACAAAGAAGTGGCTAAAAATGGGGCTTGAACCTGGTCTATTTGACTCCAAAACCTGCACATCTCACCACCATCTTACGCTCCTCTGTTTTAGGAGAAGAGATCTATTCAGTTAGCTTTCAGATCCCTATCCTGACCAGAGTACCCACCACACAGATTTCAGACTGCTATAAAATATTTCCAGTCTCTTCAATTTAGAATCTTTCTCAGCTTTCCTTCCTTAAATATCTACTACCCTCATAAAGTGTAACTGATGGCCAGGAATCCTTCTTGGGGAATGCAGCCAAGTGACCACTTTTTCTTAGTGTAACCACGACTCACACTTATGTCACAAACCCCAAACCAACCCTAGCCTTTTATCTGTGTCAACCTCAGCCAAAGCTCTGACCTAAGAATCTACAAAATCTCATAGGATTTTTTTCTTTGACAGTATCCTCACCGATGTCCATAGGGGAGGGCAGTAATTTAAAAGGACTAAGATGAGAAAGTTGTGTGTAATTCCGTTTGGAGGGGAGAAAAGAGACTTCAGTTGAACAGGTTGGAGAATGTAATGGTGGGAATTTGGGACAGGAGCTGGTGTCACCGAGAGATGGTTTTCATGGTCCTGAGGTCACAACTTTGAGCAGGAGTTGACTGCTTTGGGTTCAAGGGAGATTAATTAGATAATTGGTTTGCAATTCTTGAGTGGCATGGCATTTTATTTCACCTTTTCCTCTAAGAAGCCCATAGTTTCTTTTTTTTTTTTTAAAGATTTTATTTATTTATTCATGAGAGACAGAGAGAGAGACAGAGACAGAGGCAGAGGGAGAAGCAGGCTCCCCGCGGAGCAGGGAGCCCGATGCTGGGATCATGACCTGAGCCGAAGGCAGACGCTTAACCGACTGAGCCACCCAGGCGTCCCATGGAGCCCATAGTTTTTATAAGACAAACTCATCAGTAATAATAACTCCCATTTGTTTTGCTCTTACCCTTTATTGTTTAGGGCACTTTATAGACCTTTCATTTAATCCTCACAAATACCCTGTCAGTACCTGCATTTTACAGAAGACAAGAGGGAGGCCCAGGAAGGATAAATAACTTGCTCAAGGAAACAGAGCTAATAAGGGGCAGAGCCTGGATTCAAAACCGGACAGCCTGCCTCCAGCTGGGCTCTTAACCTCTCTATTCCCTCTACTCCCGAATTCTTGCGGTGGGGGCACAGGGAGTAAGGATGCCTGTGCAATCCATTTTGCATATAGAGCTTGTTAGGCTGCAAGTGCTTGGAATGCTTCTTGCCACCTTTTTGTTTCCAAGACTAGGGGTTTTCCCCAAACACTCTTGGCCTCCGTCCCACCTTCCCTCCTCCCCTGGGGAGATGGAGTGTTACCTGAATGGGAGGGGACAGGAGCCCGCATGGCCTGTCTTCCTTCTCCCATTCTTTCTTTGGGTTGCAGTCTGCCCGTACAGACTAAACACTGATCTGCTCCTCCAGGGGCGGGTGTCCCCTGTGGGGTGAGGATGGGGAGGCCTTGAGTGGTCCAGTGCTCTGGAATATTTAAGGCTGCCTAACAGGTTCAGTGCCAGGAGGCCTCCTGCTTCCCATAAACCCAGTCTCCGTATCAGCTTAACAGAGGGGATACTTTGAACCTTACCTGATTGTCCTTTGTCTTATTTCTCAGTTGATCTACAACTCAGATTGAGAAGAGAGGTGTTCTGTGTGCTTATCACACTCTCCCCCAGAACTACTGAGGGAAATAAATAAAGAAATATAGAGAAATAATAAGATATCATATGAATTAAAGACTCTTGATGTAGCATCCAATGAATCCACCCCCTTCCAGGGTGATCAGTTCATCAGTTAAGCTAAAGGATGGAACAGAGCAGGTACTTTGCTTACATCATCTCCATTAACTCCTTTAACAATCCTGTGAGGTGAGGTTTATTATCTCTGTGTTATTTATAAGGAATTTATATCTTTTTCAGTCAGAAAATTTTGGGTATGGCCCACAAGCCAGGCTTTGTTCCAGGAGGCTCAGAGAGGTAATGAGAATTGCTCAAGGTTGTATAGCTGGTCAGTGAAAGAACTAAGGTTTGAACCCAGGTCTGACCAACGACACAGGTTAGGTATTCCTTGGAGAGAAGGGAGGGTGGGAACAAATAAAAAAGTGATAATAAACATGCATTGAGCCCCAATTTTATGCCAGTGTGTAACTTTATACCACCCAGTGCTTGTGGGGCATTATCTCCTTAAATCCTTGCATCACCCTTATAAAGTAGCTGTGGTTTTCCTCATTAAACACGCAAAGAGCCTGAGGTTTAATGATGTGAACCAATTTTCCAAAGTCTACACAGTAAATGGCAGAGCTCTAGCTGTAATCCAGGTTCTTGTCATTCCAAACCTTGAGTTCCTGAGAAGTTTGTTTTTCTGGAGCTTACAAGGGTAGTTGGGAGACATAGCCTCATATAACATCAGAGCGTCTTGAAACTATCCGTTAACAAGTGTAAGTCAGCCTGGTGGGTGTGCAGGGGAGGTGCTGAAGGGAAGAGAGGGATGGCAGAGGAGGTGGTATGGGAAGAATGGGGGGTGAGGAGAGTAGAGTGATCAGCACTGGGTAGATTCACCCAAGCTTGCTGATATATGCTTGATGGCGATGAAGAAAAATATCATGGCAACTTGGAGAATCAGGGAGAATTTTTGAATGGCATGTCTTTGTATGTGGTAAATCACAAAAGCAACAACAACAAAACCCCAGTGTCTCTGAAAGTGAGGAACTGCCCTGACATGGAGATCGCCTCTCTCTAGGTCTTAAGGATTTTGTTTGGATGAGACTCCGAAGACCCTAGATTTAGCCATGGCTTTCTGTTAACTAATTGGTGACAATGAGGAGTCATTTAATTTTTCTAGGCCTCAATATTCTTATCTTTAAAATGAGAAAGGAGGGGTGCTTGGGTGGCTCAGTCAATTAAGTGTCTGCCTTCGGCTCAGGTCATGATCCTAGGGTCCTGGGATCGAGCCCCACATCAGGCTCCTTGCTCAGCAGGAAGCCTGCTTCTCCCTCTCCCTCTGCTGTTCCCCCCTGCTTGTGCTCTCTCTCTCTCTCTCAAATAAATAAATAAATAAATGAAATCTTTAAAAAAAAATGAGAAAGGATATGTGCTCTCCAAAATTCCATCTAGCAATGATATTCTTTTTCCTCCCCAGCAGGGCAGGGAAGAATGCCAGTTTTTCCCAGAATTTCTGGCACATAGTTGATGGTCAATACATGTTAGTTGAATTGAGCTAATTGAAGGCAATGATACTAACTGAAAAACAGATTCCCCCGCAGAGTAAGCATGTCCTATTTGCTATATTCTTGTTGCCTATGTTCCGTACTTCATCTGTCCTTGCTCTAAGTTATCAGACTTGTAATTTCCTTGTTGATGAAACCTCTCCCCACAGATCACTCTGCTTCCCTCCTTCTAAACTCTGTGTAGAATGGGCTCAATCATTCTAGAAATCCCTTGCGTTCTTAATTCTTCTTACATAGCCTTCTGATTTCCTAGTTTTTAACTACAGCTGAATTGGCTACATGCTTATTCTACATTTTTAATTTAATGGATGTGTGGAGAGTCTCATTTCCTCCCTCTGTACCTGAACAAATATATACATGAAAGGTGTGAATAAAACCACATGATTGAAGGAGTAACACCCAGAGCAGCAGGCTTTAATTGCAGACTTAAGTTTTGATAGTGACAAGTTCTTCAAAGTTAATTTTTTAATTAAGAATATACAGTGATAAGGAGCGCCTGGGTGGCTCAGTTGTTTAAGAGTCCAACTCTTGATTTCAGCTCAGGTCATGATCTCAGGGTCGTGAGAATGAGCTCCATGTTGGGCTCTGCGCTGAGTGTGGAGCCTGCTTAAGATTCTCTCTCTCCGTCTCCCTCTCCCTCTGCCTTGTGCCTCCCCGCCCCACTCTTGCATACACATGCTCTGTCTCTCTCTCTCAAAAAAAAAAAAAAAAAGAAAGAAAAAGAAGAATATACAGTGATAAGAATAGCATTTCAAGGAGGGAAGATTATTCCATATGTTTGGTTTAAACAGATAAATTTGGTATTATATAGGTAAAACAACCATATATTTGATAGAATTTTTCATTTCTCATCCATATCACTTAGCACTATACATGCATAGCCTGAATTTCTTTGCTCCAAATTCCACCTTGTAAAAGATCACTTTCATGTAGGCCTCTGAGATTAAGTCAGAGCCTTGAAATCCAGTTATTCTGGTTGGTTGAGGCAGTGGTGTGGCAGACACTCTTGGTTGGCCTCCCTATCTCAGTATCCCCTTCTTTCTCACCATCAAACTTACAGTTGTGCTCACGACGGTATGTCTCTTTAAGAACATGTACCTTCCCAGACTCCTGTGAAGCTGGAGTAGCCACAGCCCCAGTCTGACCAAAGACACAGAGGTAAAAGTTTCCTATGTGGAGCTTCCAGGAAAGCCATTTTTTGTTTTTCTGATAAAAAGAGATGAGTCCAGGTGGCACATGCATTTTGCTCTTTACTCTTCCGTTTCTTTCTGCCTGGAGTATGAATGCCATATTGGAGGGGCAACAGCCCAGCTTTTAATTCTGAGGAAGAAAGTCAGACATTAAGAGTGGCAGAGAAAGACGTTAGAAGGAGCCTGGGATTTTGCTGACTTCCCATAATTCTGGTCTGGGGAGATCTGGTCTGGGGAGGTTTCTCTGAGGACCTGAGGTCTGAGCTAAGACTAGAAGGATGAACAGGAGTTGATTAGGCAAAGGTGGTAGATGCAATGAGAAGAAACAGCGTGTGTAAAGACCTCAGGGCTATAGAGAGCAGAGCACTTTTGAGGAACTGAAAGTAGTCCCTTGTGACTGAAATATTGAGCACAAAATTAGGCTGGAGAGGTAAATGGGCCAGGTGATGGAGGGCCCTGTGGTCAGTTTATATTAAGGACTTGGGTATTTGTCTTAAGAACAATGGAAAGTCATTGAAGATTTTAAACCTTTAGCGATGACCTGGCCAGATTTAAGTTTTAAAACCCAAATGCCATTCTATCTGTATGATGTAGAATGGATTGGAGATATGAGGCTAGAGTTGATGTCGGGGGGGCTGGCTAGGATACCAGACAGAATATGGTAGATAAGGTGAGAGCTGATGATAGCTTGGCTTCAGGGCGTGGCAGTGGAAATGGAGGAAAGTTGTGGGATTTGAATACTATTTGAATACTAGATTCTGGCTTGTAGAATTGGATGACTGGTTGGGGGTTGGGTGGCATTTACTGAGAAAGGAAACATGGCGGAGTCCTGAGTTGGGTGGGGGCACTATAATGAGTTTCCACTGAACATGTTGACAGTGAAGAGCCCCTTGAGACACCCATGTGAGTATGTCAACACAGCAGGTGTTGGTAGAAGTCTAGCACACAGCAAAGAGGTCAGGGCTGGAGGTATCAGTGTGTAGATGGTGGATGGAATTATGTATCATGGATCATTTAAGGAGAGAAGAGAGAGTGAAAAGAGAAGGAGGCTTAGGACCAAGTTGAGATAAAAATGAGTAACCTTGTCTTCGTCTTCAAGAAGCTTATAAGAAGCTTGATAGAGGTGATGAGCTACATATATATGTATGTAATCACAATATAGACAGAAAAGGACTTATATCCTACCAATGCCATTAATGATGCATCCGGAAGAGAGTACTACTACACCAGCTAAGGGGATCAGAGACTGTTTCATGGAGAAGCATTTAAGAACACTTTGTTGGTGGGGCTCCTGGGTGGCTCAGTCGTTAAGCGTCTGCCTTCAGCTCAGGTCATGATCCCAGGGTCCTGGGATCGAGCCCCGCATCGGGCTTCCTGCTCCGTGGGAAGCCTGCTTGTCCCTCCCCTGCTCCCCCTGCTTGTGTTCCCTCTCTCGCTGTGTCTCTCTCTGTCAAATAAATAAATAAAATCTTAAAAAAAAAAAAAGAACATCTTTGTTGGATAGCTAGAATAAAGTGAGGTAGATGAAGGGAGGAATGGGCTTCTAGCTTGAGACTTGACAAAAGGTTTGAAAGCTGAAAAGCAAGACACACTGGGGGAACTTCAGGGTTTTTAGTTTATCTAAAGATGGGGTATAAGTAGAGGGGTCATGAAAAGGTTGAGCTGGAGCCAGAGTGAGGAGAGCTGTAAATGCCAGGCTGAGATACTTTACCTGTACAAATGGGAACCTAGCTAAGGTTTGTGTGTATGTGGAAGAGAAGGTGACGTAATGAAGCAGTGATTGAAGAAGACTCCTCTGGTTTCCCATGTGAGGTGCACTGGAGAGTATCAATACTGGAGGCAGGGAGACCAAGTAGGAGGCTGGGAAGAAGTATCTCAGAGGTTGTTTAAATGCTACAACTTAGCTCATTCAGCTAGTTAGCACAAGTAAAAAGGAAATTGAGTTAAAAAAAAATGAATACCTTATGGAATGCAATCCTGGAAGTCCATTTGGCTCACAGGAGATGGAAAGTCATCAGGCTCTCTTTGTGTCTCTCTCTTCTTGTAGACACATAGTCTCTTGCCTTTGCTTTTCTCAGCACTATATTCTTTGTAGACCAGTTTTCTCTGTGAGGCTCTTTGCTTCTGCTCTCCCTTTACCAAGATTTGCATGGGGCTTGGGTTGCCATGACATTTGCTCTGACCTGAACTCACTAGATCTTATAGCCCCAGAGCCCACCATCATTTGCCACCGTCTCTATAATGATCATGGCATGAAGACACAGTCTACCTTTGGGTGACAAAGCGGACTCCAAATTGAAATCCTGGTCACAATCAATATAATAATATAACAAATCTCCTTTTCACATTTCGTGTTGATGGAACACCATAGCATTTGTTCAGATTTGTTGGCATGATTTGACTCACATTGTTTCTACATTTGTGCAACAATGGATTATTACCTGCTCCCAGAATGAGAGAAGGAACCATGTTTGTCTTATCTACCACAGTATCTATTGCTATGTAACAAATTACCCCAACACTTGCTGGCTTAAAGCAACAGTAGATATTTATTATTTTACACTTTCTGTGGGTCAGAAATTTGGGAGAAGCTTGATCAGGTGGCCATGGCTTGGGGTCTTTCATGAAGTTGCAATCAAAATGTTGCTGGGGTTGCAGTCATCTGAAGGCTTGATTGAAGCTGGATGATCCCCTTCCAAGATGGCTCCCTCACATGGTTGTTGGTGGAAGGGCTCAGTTCCTCACCACATGGACCTTTGCATAGGGCTGCTTGAGCGTCCTCATGACATGGCAGCTGGTTTTCCGCAGAGTGAGTGATCCAAGCGAGATCAAGGAAGAAGCCACATTGCCTTTTATGACCTATTCTAAGAAGTCATAGTGTCACTTTTGACACATTTTTTTGTTTAAAACAAGTCACTAAGTCTCACCCACACTCAAGGGAAGAAGGGTTAGCTCTATCATTTGAAGAAATAATTGTAAAAGAATTTGCAGTCATATTTTAAAATCACAACCACTATAACTTCAGCACCTGGTTCAGTGTCTGACACATAGTGGGTGCTTAGTAAAGGTTTGTGAAAAGAATGATTATTCTCTCTTCCAAACTTGGATTCACTAGCACTGAGAAACGGACCTCAAGCAGCCACACTAGGGAATGGCCATTTGAGGTTTCACTCAGGTTTAATGTATTCTGCGATGTTTTGCCAGCAACAAGTGTTTGGGCCATTTTGAGAATTTGCCTGGCCATTCACACAGTATATGAGCTGCTGGGATTCCTTTAAGTATTGGTATAAAACTGGAAAAAGAGATATGAAGTCTCAGAGGTACATGAAAGTTAAGTTTTGCTAGTTAACTAGAATTATAAATGAGTATTTATGATACAGATCTCTAGTATAATTGGCGTTGTAATTTTTTTTTTTTAAGATTTTATTTATTTATTTGACAGAGAGACAGCGAAAGAGGGAACACAAGGACGGGGAGTGGGAGAGGGAGAAGCAGACTCCCCGCTGAGCGGGGAGCCTGATGCAAGACTCGATCCCAGGTCCCTGGGATCATGACCTGAGCCGAAGGCAGACGCTTAACGACTGAGCCACCCAGGCGCCCCTGGCAATGTAATTTGAAGCACAGCTACTTTGTATTTCTTTGAAGACTTGGGATCACCAATGTGTGTAAGACCAAGTAGATCACAGTGGGTGCAGTGGGAACCCAAACCCCATATAAACCATGGTGGAGGGAGAGCAGAATGAGATTCTCTGAAAGTTTTTTTTTTTTTTTTTTTAAAGACTGAAATTTATTTGAGAGAGAGAGAAAGAGAACACTCACACATGTACACATGAGCAGGGGGAGGGGCAGAGGGCGAGAGAGAGGGATAGAAGCAGACTCCACAATGAGCAGGGAACCTGACATGGGGCTTAATCCCACAACCCTAAGATCATGACCTGAGCCAAAATCAAGAGTCGGATGCTTAACCAACTGAGCCACCCAGGTGCCCCCTAATAGTTTTTTAAATCCCTAGTATTCCAAGAGAAAAGAAGGTGAGTGGTAGGTGTGGGAGCGATGGATGTGCGCCGCTCAGCTCTCTCTTCAAGAAAGAGCCTGAGTCTCAGCTGGGAGGAGCGCACTTAATTGCATCTACTATTGAGTTGGAGTGGTGGCTGGGCTCTCCCCGGGTAGCCGCGAGCCTATGACAGAGCATGCTGAGGGCAGGGCCAGCTTTCTGTCTAATGTGGGACTTCTCGAATGGGCAGCCTTTGTGCTCCAAAGCCTCATTTTGAGACCAAAGCCCTGGCTGAGATTTTGTCAGTCTGTGACCTCAGGCTCTCCCTGCCCAGTCCTGCAGCCTCCTTTAGCCTCCTCCTTTATCTTTCACAGCTGCCTCCCTCTCCTCAGTAGCCTCTTGCACTCCTAACTCCATCTCAGCATCGTGGAGGAGCTGAGCGGGCACAGTAGGGATGGTGTAGAGGGCATGTGGTCATAGTAACCATGGAGCTTGTTTAAGTAAAGGACAGTAGAATACAGCGGTTAAGTGCTTTTGAGGCAAAGAGGCCTGGGCTTGAGTTTGGCTTGTGTTATCTACTAGCTTTGTGACAGTGGGCAAATGACTTAAGCTCTTTATCTCTGTTTCCACATTGGGAAGGTGGAGATGATAATATAAATCTACCTCTCAGATTTGCTGGGAGGATTAAAAAGTGCTCAGCATCTTGCATGTTCGAAATAGGCAAAATTCTTAGTTGTAAGCAACAGAAGCTATCAGATTGATCAAAACAGAAAAAGAATGAACCAAAAAGACAGTGGGCAGCTCCCAGAATCCCTAGAGAGGCTAGAGAAGTAGCTCAGGAAACAGAAACAAGGGCAGGAGCCAGGGCCATAGCCAAAATCAGTGTGGCGAGGACCCTGCTGCTGCCTCCCTCCATCACTGGATGCCTCATGGGCCTCATGGCCTCCGTCACTGTCATTCCCAGTGGTGCGCCCCTGACCCTGACCCTGGCCTTGCTGCCACTCTTGCTGGAAATGTGTTGTGGGTGTCCCTGACCACACTCACCCTGCCATCAGAATGGCTTCTCGGCAGTCCTTGAGATCCTTTCTCCTCCCCCGCCACCCACGCTCCCCTCAGCCTCTTCTACTTCTTTCACCTCCCTCACCTTCTCCCCCACTCTGCTGCTTTTTTTCTCCTTCTTCTCTTTCTCAGTCTCTGTCTCCCTCTCATCTCTATGTCTATCTCCATTATCTCTCTCTCTCCTTTTCCCTTTCCCATCTTCGCACTATTCTGTCTCTCCTCTCTCATCTTCATCTCTCATGTCTGTGTCCATCTCTCATCTTCATGTTTCATCTCCATATTCATCTCTCATCTCCATCTCTCATCTTTCTCTCCATCTCTCGTCTCCATCTCTCATCTCTGTCTCCATCGCCATTTCTATCATCTCTCTGTTTCTCCTTCAACCTTTCCCTCTCCACTGGGTCATTGTCCTTGTCAGGTAGCTGTACCAAATCTTCCTCATTAAAGAAATATGTGACCCAATGATCTCACTTTAACTTGCTTTCTATCCTTTTCTTTCCTTCTCTAAACTTCTGAAAAGCCCATTTTTCTTTCTCACATCTTATTTACTCCACCACAGTCTGGCCTCCATCTCTTTCACTCCACTGAAAATACTATTCCCAAGGTCAATGATGACCTCTCTGTTGCTTTGTCAGGGGTCACCTTTTCTGTCTCCCTGCTTGACTTCTTGGAAACATCTGATTTTGTTGACTATGACCTCCTTTTGAAATTCTTTCTTGTTCTTGGCTTGGCGTTGCCATGCTTTTCTGGCTTTCCTTCTTTCTTGGACCTCACCATCTAAATGTTGTTTGTACACTTTTCATTCTATTTACCTTCTGTATTTATCTCTAGGGCTGTCATAAGAAAGTACTACATAAGAAAGTACTACAAACTGGGTTGTTTAAACAACAGTTCATTGTCTCACAGTTATGGGGGCTTGAAATCAGAGATCAAGATGTTGGCAAGGTTGGTTCCTTGGTTTATAAAAGCATCACCCTGATGTCTTCCTCATTGTCTTGTGGTGTTCTCCTTGTGTGCATGACCCTGTGTCTAAATTTCTCCTTTTTATAAGGATACCAGTCATACTGGATTAGCCTCCCTTCCCCTAGTGACCTCATCTTAACTTAATGACATCTCTAATGACCCTAGTTCCAAATAACATCACATTCTGAGGTACTGGGGGTTAGGATTTCAACATATGGCTTTGAGAAAGGGGACACAATTCAACCCATAACACTTTCTAAGCATTGTGTTCCCTTGGTCTCGTCCTTAGCGCTCCCTGAATAGCTTCATCCAGACACATAGCTTTAACTATGACACTGCCCCTACAGTGAGGACACATACTCTGTCTTAATCTTCTCTCACTGAATTCTGGAGAGATGGATCCAATAACTCAGTGGCTATGGTTGGAGATTCATAGGACTCTTTAAATTTATAATGTCCTGGGGCGCCTAGGTGGCTCAATCAGTTAAACGTCTGCCTTCGGCTCAGGTCATGATCCCAGGGTCCTGGGATCAAGCCCCATGTTGGGCTCCCTGCTCAGTGGAGAGCCTGCTTCTCCCTCTCCCTCTGCCCCTCCCCCGCTTGTGCTTTCTCTCTCTCTCTCTCAAATGAATAAATATTAAAAAAAATAAATTTATAATGTCCTAAACTGAATTTATCTTTTCCTCAAAGTTTCATGTTCTTCGGAGTATCCTGACTCAGAGATGGGCTCCATCACCCACCTGGCTCCTCCAGCCCACCTTGGAAATTATCCTGAAGGCTTGCTCTAGCTTACTAGCTCCTACCTGCTTTCAGTCACGAGGTCCTGTCAATTCTGCTTTTTCTATAGCTATCACATGGCTCATTTCTCTTTTTTTTTCCTGCTATCACTACCTTGGTTTAGTTTGCGTCTCTTTTAGCTTGAATTATTATGACTAATAATGACAATAGGCATTTATAGAGTGCTTACCATGTGCCAGGCCCTTACATAAGATGCCTTCTAGTTCTGCTCCTCTTCAATCTGTCCTGATTCCAGAAGGACCTCTATAAACACAAATGTAGCAGGTATAATAAATGTTTAGTCCCCCAAATTCAGAAGAAAAATGTAACTTTTTTATTTTTATAAGTTTTTTTTTTTTAAGATTTTATTTATATATTTGTCAGAGCAGGAGAGAAGAACACAAGCAGGGGAAGCGGCAGGCAGAGGAGAAGCAGAATCCCCGCTGAGCAAGGAGCCCGACATGGGACTCGATCCAGGACCTGGGGTCATGACCTGAGCCGAAGGCAGATGCCCAACTGACTGAGCCACCCAGGCATTTCAAATATAACTTTTTCTATAATTCACTTTAATGATTATTTTAAACTTCCATTCTGTTTGGTGGCAGAAAACATAATCTCAAATAATTCTGAGTAACTAATTCCTGCACTGTGCCTTTTTTTTTTTTTTTACTATTTCTTAGTATTATAATTCTTAATACTTCTACTACTAATATTGAGACTGTCATCATTTTTATTGGCAGTATAGTATTCCAGTATATGAATATAACAAAACATTTATCCAGTTTCCTATTTATGGACTTTTAGATCATTTGTGGTCTTTTGCTATTACAAAATTTGAATAAATGTGTCCATATAACTGTAAGATAAAATCCCTGAAATGGAAATACTGGATCGAAGGATATATACATTGTAAATTTTGATAGCTATTGCTAAGTTGCCCTCCAAAGAGCTTGTACCAATTTATACTCCCACAAATAGCATAGGAAAATGCTGTTTCCCATCATCACCATCAATAGTGGGTATTATGAAACTTTTAAATACTTGCCTTATTTTGTCTTAGTTATATTTCTTTAATTATAAGTGGAGGGTGAGGGATGCCTGGGTGGCTCAGTTGGTTAAGCATCTGCCTTCGTCTCAGGTCATGATCCCGGGGTCTTGGGATCGAGTCCCGCATCGGGCTCCTTACTCAGTGGGGAGCCTGATTCTCTCTCTGCCTGCTGCTCCCCCTTTGTGCACTCTCTCTGTCTGACCAATAAATACATAAAATCTTTAAAAAAAATAAGTGTGGGTGGGTATTTTTTCATTCTTTACTGTTTTTAAACCTCTATTTCCCCACCAAATTTAATATGAATGTCTTTTCATTTAAATAAATATTCATTACTGCAGATGTACAAGTTTAGTTTCTAGTTACAAATCTGTAAGATGACACCAGACTGAATCTTTCTGGAAATAAGAATAAGGTGTTTGTGACTAAGAACTCTAAGCTTTAGAATAAACAATAAGCCAGGAGTCTAAGCCAGAAGTTCCCCAAAGACATTTAATGTGAACCAAATTCAAGTTATATATGTAATTTTAGATTTTCTTTTCTTTTTTTTTTAAAGATTATTTATTTATTTGACAGAGAGAGACACAGCGAGAGCAGGAACACAAGCAGGGGGAGTGGGAGAGGGAGAAGCAGGCTTCCTGCGGAGCAGGGAGCCCAATGCAGGGCTCGATCCCAGGACCCTGGGATCATGACCTGAGCCGAAGGCAGACGCTTAACGACTGAGCCACCCAGGCGCCCCTGTAATTTTAGATTTTCTAATAGCTACATTAAAAAGGTGAAAGGAAACAGATGAATTTAAGACAACAATATATTTTTAACACAATATACTCAAAATAGTGTCATTTCAATATATAATTGATATAAAATTAATGAAACATTTTACATTCTCTCTTTGTTCTAAGTCTTCTAAATCTAGTGTGTATTTTACTCTTACAAAACATCTCAGTTTGACTGGCCATATTTCAAGAGCTCAGTAGCCACATGTGGCGGGTGGCTACTGCGTTAGCACAGAGGAGTTGTAAAGAAACTTCTCAGTGCATAGAAACTACAGCTAACACCTAAATAGCTGAAACTTGAGCATGACAACTTGCCCTAGTGTTTTGAGGCCAAGTTCAGTGCCTTTTAGAGAGGAGGTACTCAAAGTTTATTTTTCTAATTGAGTTATTTTTATTTTTTCAATTGAATGTTCATACTTGTTTTATGTAGATATGGTCAAAATACCTCATTGTAGCAATGAATCATTTTGTTAGTCATGAAACAAAAAACAATTCATACATTTTACTTTGTTTCTCAGAAATGAGAGATGTTTTAAGAATGTGTTTTCATAAGATTTGCCAAAATTTTTCATCACACAATAGCTTTTTTTTTTTTTCCCCTCTTCCGTTTGGACAATTATTGAATTGATGAAGCTTTTAAGATAGGTAGGAACAGATGTGTTGACTCAATTTGGGAGGCAAAAACATTTTTACTTGAAGAGAAACCCTCAAGGAAATGGCAGTCTCCTAGGGGTGTTTAAAATCCAGTTGTAGGAAGTCCTGAGTTTTGAGCAGATGTTGTGATTGAATTAAGAGCCAGCAGAGCTTGGGCAAACTCTGAGATCCTCCAAATACCACAGTGCAGTGTTAGGACCAGAATCCCTAGCTTGACATTTCTTTTTTCTTTTTTCAAAGATTTTATTTATTTATTTGACAGAGAGGGAACACAAGCAGGGAGAGAGGGAGAGGGAGAGAAGTAGGCTTCCCGCAGAGCATGGAGCCCGATGTGGGGCTCGATCCCAGGACCCTGGGATCATGACCTCAGCCGAAGGCAGACGCTTAACGACTGAGCCACCCAGGTGCCCACCCCCAAGATTTTTTTTAATTTATGTATTTATCAGAGAGAGAAAGAGCACAAGCAGGGAGAGTGGCAGGCAGAGGGAGAAGCAGGCTCCCCGCTGAGCAGGGAGCCCAATGTGGGATTCGATCCCAGGACCCTGAGATCATGACCTGAGCAGAAGGCAGGCACTTAACCGACTGAGCCACCCAGGCATCCCGAGGATTTACATTTTAATTAGTTGCCCAAAATTTGACCTTACGATTGGTCCTTTAAGCAAATGTTAATTCCATTTACTTCTCTTTAATTTTAATGCTCCAAAATCTGTGCAGTTATGTAGGTGCTTTATAATATGACGTGAGATGGGGCGCCTGGATGGCTCAGTCGGTTAAGCGTCTGCCTTCAGCTTACCTCATGATCCCAGGGTCCTGGGATTGAGCCCCACATGGAGCCCCGTGTAGAGCCCCTGCATGGAGCCCCACATGGAGCCCTGCATGGAGCCCTGCATGGAGCTCCCTGCTCAGTGGGGGGTCTCCTTCTCCCTTGCCCTCTGCCTCTCCTCCCTGCTTGTGTTCTCTCTCTCAAATAAATGAAAAAGATCTTTTAAAAAAAGTTTAAAAAATATTATATGATGTGAGAAATAAATTATTTTCTTTTCCTTCTTTTGGGAGGGAAGATGGGAGGGAAGGCAGAGGGAGAAAGAGAGAGGGAGAGAATCTCAGGCAGGCTCCACTCCCTGTGCAGAACCCCACAAGAGGCTCAGTTTCACGACCTGGAGATCATGACCTGAGCCAAAATCAAGAGTCGGATGCTTAACCCACTGAGCCACCCCAGTGCCCTGAAATTATTTTCATTAAAATATTAATGTTCAACTCAAACATGGGTGCCCTAACCCATTAGAAACAGACTTGGAGAACAGGAACTGGAAAAACCCTAAATACCACCTCATTCAATTAAATCCAAACCATTCCTCTTACAAATTTAGAAAACAAATCCAGAGAGGTGGAGACACCTGCTTAAATCACATAGCAATTCAGAGGTCTGGATTTTGGGCTTTCTGGTTTTCCATAGTATGAGCATTATATAACAATTACTGAGCATTTACTAAGTGTTAGGCTCTGGGCTAAGAGATTTTCATAGACGTCACCGATTCACAAAATCTTTGCAATATAAAGTATTTCAAATTTAAAAGAAAAAAAGCATCACTCTTCTCTAACAGTTTTTTTTTTCTTGAAACTTCATTTGTTTTCTTAAACAGAGGTTGCTGACGCATAAGGTACCCAGAGTCAAAATCTGCAACGGGTGCTTAGGTATACCCCACTGGTCTGTGTTTTGATGGCTAAATAAGCAATAACTTATTCACAACTCAAGCCCAATGTATTTCTATTAAGGTTGCAGAGAGGTTTGGAAAGCAAGCTTTTTTCCCTTTTTCCTTCCTTAGTTTGTTCACTAATGACTTCTTCCCTCTTTTCCTTCCTTTTTACCTTACCTCCCTCCCTCCTTCCCTCTCCTCCTCCCACTTTCTCCTTCTCTCCCTCCCTCCCTCCCCCCCTTTTTCCTTCCTTCCATCCTAAAGTGATGGTACTAAGGGCATTTTCTGTCAAGATTCTAAACTTTTTTTGATTTGTCTTGGACACAGAGAATGTTGGGCATGCAAGGTTCTCAGGCATCATCTGAAGAGAAGCAGAAGCCCAGAGAGGTAGGGAGTTTTATGTGAGGTCAACAAAGTGAAACGGTACCGAGGTCGGAAAGCTGCTACATAGCAGGAATTCAGTCAGCCCAAGTGGAAAACTGTCAGAAAAGCAAAGGTAATGTCTCACTGGTTCTGGAGTTGTCCATCCTTTTTTTAATAACATGATTCAATCTCAAACCAGCAAGTTCTGTAACTTCACTTGAAGGAAGCCAGGATCCCTTGTCGGGAGCCTCAGAATGAAAAGCAAATCTCTAATCATACTCAGTACTTCAAAACCCCTAGAGTTGAGGTCCAGGTAGCCAGTGGGGTTGACACGGAGTAGGTTCTCAGAAACACAAAGGTCTGGACTTGGAAATACACACAAGAGGAAAAGATGACTTTTTCTAACCTGTGCTTTAAGGCTCTTTAAATCACTTGACTGTGGGATAAAACCAACACATTAAGAAGCCCTAAGGAAGGAAAACTTGAAACTGGTTTTGCATGTTCGAAGTCCAGTTTTTCAGATCCATTTTCAGTGACAGGCTGGTGAGGTTCTCAGCACCAGCACATTCACTTTCCCATCCCAGTGACTGCAGCGAAGGAATCTCCAAAGTCCATTTCTGGGCCTTATATTCTTCTCTTGTAAAACAAGAGGATTGGTCCAAATGGCCAGTCTATCTGTAAAGTGCTACCATGTGACTCTGTAATCATATTAAAATAATGAAATGACATGGGATTCGTTAATTTTTTATCATCCTGATTTTTTTTTTCTATCCCAGTTTGTAGCTTGGCTGAACTGGCTGAACTAAGGGGAATACCTTTGATGCTCTAAATTACTTGTGGCTATTTTATCTCACAATTTCCCCCAAAGAATGTTAGGGCTGCTGCATTACTCGGAGATCCTTGCCTAGAAAATAGTATAGAAGCAAAACACTATTAGAGATTTAGTGGTGTTTTGTGGAATGATCCCCAGTGTGCTCAGAATAAAGCCAGACTCCTTTCCGTGGCCTGCAAGGCCCCTGCCTGACCTGGCTCCTCTGTACTTTCCAGGCTTATGTCATAAGCCTCCCTCTTCCTCGTTTAATTTATTCTGGACACATGGCCTTCCTTTAGCTCCTGAAGGCACCATGTTCTTTCCTAACTCAGGACCTTGATATGGCCTGTTTTCTCTGCTGAAACTCTCTTCCCTCACTCTTGGTCAGCTTGGATGACTCAGGCCTAAATATCACATCATTAGGGAAGTGACCACTCCATCCAAAACCAAAATCAGGCCACCCTGTCCTTTTCTCTTCAGAGCATTCAGTGTGTTTTTGATTTACACGTATTTGTATGTTTAGTGTAATATCTGTCTCCCTAACTAGTCCTTGAGGGAAGGGGCTATTTCTTTCTTTGTTTGCTCTTGTATTTCCTAGCACACAGTAGGCACTCAATAACTATTTGCCAAATTAGTGAATGAGTGAATACACTCACAGAAAATTCCCAGCACAGTCAGCTCTTAATGGTTGTTTATATATGACACAATTTATGAGACCCACTTAGTGAAACTACCTCCCTGACCTTGTGCTGGCATCGTGGAAAGAGCTATTGGTCCTTCGGTAAGTTGGCAACATTTCCAGTGTGTGTTTATCCAGACTGAGTCAACCTCTTTAATGACTCCGTGGGATGCAATGTGAGTTCCCCCAATGTGAGTTCTTGGTCAACTGCAGGGATGTTCTCCTGGACAAGAAGATACCTGAGATTTCGAGTTTGAACTAAAGTATCCTTAAGAGAAAGATCAAGTGACTCTCCAGTGACCGGTACCGTCAGTGAATAAAAGCCAGAATTAAGTCATATGTGGAAATACTACACAGTCACCTGACTGCAGTCAGTTTTCCTTAGCTGTTGCTGGAGCCCCATGGAAAAGGGCTTATTTATTAAGAATGGAATCGTTCTTTTAAAATTCTGTAGCAATCATGTCTCTCTCTCTCTTTTTTTTCTTCCAGTCCATGGAAAGTGTTATCTCAGGCAGCTCTGTGCAGGAAGTTGGGTTTATCACTTCCTCACAGTTGCAGTTTGTCTAGGACTGAACTATATGCTATCAGATTACATCAAAATGTAGGCCTTTGTGTGTTTAACTCATCAAAGGAGTGGACCCTCAGGACTTGATATCACTTCACTGCATATGCAGCCATGTAGCAAAACAAAGCCTATCTAAACAGGACAGAACTATTTCTGTTGCGCGGCGGCTCCGCTAGCTCGAACTTGCAGAAATGGTCGGGTTTCAGGTGTCTGCAGTGTTTCACTTCTTGTTTTTATATTTATCTCTTTTTAGAATTGCAGTCATTTGCCTGGTTGTGTGCAAGGAAGGAAACCCAAAATATTACCTACAAGGGAGGAGACAAGATTGCTCCAATCCCCAGCGTCAGTTGGAGGCAGCACTAACTTTTACCTCATCGTCTTGATTTTCACTTGAAAGCTGAAGGTGCTGTGGTCACGGTCCTCGCTCTGGACGGGCTGCACAGGGGCCTTGAAGCCGGGCTTCTCTGTTTCCTGGTTGTCTGTCCTGGGGCAAGTTATTTTACCTCTGTGAGCTTCTCCGTCTGAAAAATGGAACAATAATAGCACCTGCCTCATAGCCTTATGATATGGGATAAACGATAGGGATTAAGTAACATGGAGGACGTGCCTGCGGACCCGGGCGCACCACGGAGGGCACACATGGGTCTTATGAAGCCCCGGGAAACCGCAGGCCGCGCCACGCTCTGCAGAGTGGCCAGGCAAGCTGGGGGCGCAGTCCCAGGCTCGCTCAAGTTTCTCAGGCTGCACTTCCACCTTTGGGGCCTCATTGCTAGTTTCTTCTCCGCGGAGTTCCCTCTTCTCTGCGGTGGGCTGGCCGCCAGATGCGGCCTCTGTTGGCAGCCACAGGAAGCCGATGCAACTGTGAAGTAATACTTCTGCCCAGGGCTGGCTCCGCCCTGTTGACCAAGGGTTTTAGATCTGCTCAGCCAACTCCTTTTAATGTCTTGCCTAAAAAGGACTTCTCACCCAGCTTGGCTGCATCGGGCGATGGCTGACTGCCCTGGAGGGCTCAGACAAACTGCTTTCGGGGGATAGAAATGTTGAAGGGATCTTCTTCCTCCCAGCCCAAAGCTTCAGGAGTCGGGGGCGCCATCTTTCAGCAACTCTCGCATCTGATGATCATTTACCAAAATCAAATGTCAAAGGAAGACAGATGGGCTTGATTCTATAAAATCCCTCCAAGCCAGTGGAGTATAATGAGGTACTCTTAAAAAAATTATTTGCATCAACGCAGTATGCAAATTTTCACAGACCTATGACTGGAAAGAAATTAAGTTACACCTAAAAAACTATAATTTAAGAAGGTAAATGTTTTCTCTTTTCCTTTTTTAAAATCTGAAACCATCCTAAATAGGAAATTGAAACAAGCATAATGCTTTATTGCTTCTTTATACTTGGGTTATTCACTGATGGTTCCCTACCTCATGGTTTCCTCCCTTCCGGCTTCTGAGGTGGCAGATGCCCTGTGAGCCACACTTCACCTCAGCTGTTCAGAAGATCACTCCAGAGCCACAACCACCCTCTATTCAGGGCCGGCTGGCTTTGGGTTGGTGTCAGAGGTTCTCATCCAGTGGATTTCGCCTCTCTGCCTGGCCCCTTGGGCTGAGCTCTTTGGCTATCTCTTTAGCTTTTGTTCCTGGATGCTGTCTTTGGAACTTCCTTTCATGGCCACAGGGCCAGCTTCATGTCACCCTCAAGCACAGGAGACAGCTTCCCAGGCTGGATCTAGCATCTTGGGCTCCATGTTATCTGAGAGGAATTGAGACGTTTGGCTATAGTTCTCTTAGGACAGTAGTGAATGCTAATGGAAGACCAGGTCTTTCTGTTGCTTGATTAGCTTAAAATATTTTTTTAATTGCAAAAGCAATAAATACATAAACACATGCATACACACACACTCCTAAACACAGAAATATATAAAGTTGAAGGGCTTCATATCAACCTCCTAGTGATAATTCTTTGTTATATACTGTCCCAGATTTATTTCAGTACATATAAAAGCATTTTACTTAGGGGCGCCTGGGTGGCTCAGTTGGTTAAGCGACTGCCTTCGGCTCAGGTCATGATCCCAGAGTCCTGGGATCGAGTCCCGCATCGGGCTCCCTGCTCAGTGGGGGGTCTGCTTCTCCCCCTGACCCTCCTCCCTCTCATGCTCTCTGTCTCTCATTCTCTCTCTCGCAAATAAATACAATCTTAAAAAAAAAAAAATTAAAAGCATTTTACTTAACAAGAAAAATGAGGATGGAATGCATAACTATTCTTCTGCAACTTGAATGTCTTCCTTAACAGTATATCTTGAATAGATTCAAATGCCCTTGTACACAGATTTAGCCCATTATTTTGTTCGACTGTGTCTATTCCACAGTAGAGTGGATTATAAATTATTTACTTAATTCCTTACTCATGGACTTTGGACTATTTAAGGTTGTTTTTTTTTTTTGGCTTAACAGTGCAATATCGAACATCCTTGTGCAAACATCTTTGTGTGTGTGTGTGAGTATTTCTGTAGAATTGTTGGGCGAAGGGTATGCACATTTCAAATTTTAATAAACTATGCTAAATAGTGTACCAGTGTACCGGTTTGCAATCTACTCAGAAACCTGAGGAGCTCTGTTTCCTCAAATACTTACCAACTCTAGTATTACTAAATTTTATAAATCTGCTGGGCAAAAAAGACTTGTTCATTGGTGTTTTTTTTTTTTATTATTAGCAAAGTTGAGCATCTTTTAGGATGTTTTTTGACTATCTGCATTTCCTCTCATGTGAGTTTTCTCTTTGTATCCTTTATCCAGTCTTCTGTTGTCTTTTTCTTACTGACCTGTGCATCAGTTAGGATGTTTTCGGAATGCTCACTAGAAGATGGCTTATATTTATTGTTTATGATTCTAGAATATGATACCTAAAGATAGGGTATTCCCAGGTTGGGCAGTGCCTTAGCAGTCTTGGGCACAGACACTTTCTCTGCTCTGTTTTATTCAACTTATCCTTTTCGTGGTTTCAAGATGGCTGCTATAGTTCCAGGCATCACATTATAGACAACCATCTCCAAGTGTCCAAAAGAGGCTCTCCTACCCCAAATCCTCAAGCTTCTCTTTTGATCATGAAGGAAAACTTCCTAGGAGCTTGCCTGCAGATATCTGCTCCTACCCAGGTCCCATTGGCCAGGATTGAGACACATGTCCCTTTTCAGGCTATGATGCCCATGCGTCTGCCATTTTAAATGAGATTAGTCTCCATGTTGTCTCCTGAATTAGTTGAATCAGACAAATGCAATTTGATTTTAGTGCAACAATTTGTATTTAGGGGCAAATGCTGAATACCTGAATGTGCAATACCTGAAATATAAGATTGTCCTTGGCTCTGAGTGGTGAATCTTTAAAGGCTCAATGTATGACTTGAGCATGGGCAGACCAGCTCCTTAATATCTGACCACTCTCAGTAAGTCATAATATCCTGCTTAACCCCCAAAGTGGGATAACCCATGATTTTATCCTTGGGGCAGCAAAAGCTGGTAGGACTACACCCAGTCTGTGAAGCCACTGTTAGGCCAGTTCGGATCTGCTGGCCGAATTTCTGGACCTCCCCAGATGAGATGAGGGAGATTGGTTTCTTAGGAGCCCACAGATGGCTGTGACAATACCTACCCTTTTAAATGGATGCCAAGTCCTGACTGAAGCAATGAGAAAGCTATAACCTTCCTCACTACTTTTGGAGTAGGGACCTCACCTTTTCTTCCTACTAGGCACAGAGAGAATGGAACTAGCAGTTATAGCTTATTTTTGCCTTACTTATTTTTTGTAAGTCAGTGGTCTCAGAGGAAAGAGAAATCTGATCTTAGTTATGTCTTTTTTTTTTTAAGGTTTATTTATTTATTTACTTATTTGACAGAGGGAGAGAGAGAGACAGCGAGAGAGAGAGAGAATGCGCAAGCATGACCAGAGGAGCGGCAGACAGAGGGAGAAGCAGACTCCCCGCCGAGCCAGGAGCCCGATGTGGGGCTCAATCCCAGTACCCTGGGATCATGACCTGAGCTGAAGGCAGACCTTAACCGACTGAGCCACCCAGGTGCCCCTGTGTGTGTGTGTTTTTTTTTTAATATTTCTTTATCTATTTGAGAGAGCACACATGAGCGGGTGGGGGGAGGGGCAGAGGGAGAGAGTTACAAGCAGATTCCCCACTGAGCGTGGAACTGACGGGCTCAATCCCACAACCCATGAGATCATGACCTTAGTAGAAACCAAGAGCCCGATGCTTAACCAGCTGAGCCACCCAGGCGCCTCTGATCTTCGTTGCATCTTTGTAACAAGAAAATTATCTTTTAATCAGACTAAAAGACTTCCTCAGGTTCATCTTTTCTACTTCCAGAGTCTCAATGGCATGTTCTGGATACTGAAACGCTTGATTTTTATAAAATTAAGGCTATGGACATGGAAGGCTGAGTTCCAGAATCACTTAGCTGATCTTTATCCTTCTGCCTTGATCTGTTCTGATTTCTTGACTTGACAACCCCAAAATGAAAGTTCAAACAAATGTCAGTCCCCTCTTCTTCCCTCCTTCTCTTATTCCCTTTCTCATGACTAACACAATAGTTACCATGAGAGCTGAGTGTTTATTAGGCTAAAGAAAGTATTCACTTTCATTTTTAACCTTAGAGAATCCTGGATAGCTATTATTTATTTTTTTTTAAAGATTTATTTATTTATTTTAGAGAGAGGGACAGAGATTGTGGGGCGGAGGGCCAGAGGGAGAGAGAATCCCAAGCGGACTCCCCGCTGAGTGCACAGAGCCTGATGTGGGGCTCAATCCCATGACCCTGAGATCATGACCTGAGCCCAAATCAAGAGTCGGATGTCCAACTGACTGAGCCACCCAGTTTGCCCCCTGGACAGCTATTGTTTTTTATGTTTTTGGATGCTATTGTACATGAACTTAAAAAATTTCATTTCCAAATTTTTGTTGCTTGTGTATAGAAATATAATTGATTTTTGTATTTTGTATTCTGTGACTTGCTGTTAGTTTTATTAGATTCCTTGGTAGATTCCTTAGCCTTTTCTACATATCTGATTGTACTGTTTGTGGATACAGATAATTTTACTTCTTCCTTTCCAGTCTGGATGGATAGGCTCCAGGCTCTAGCCCTATAGGAAGCCAGCTTGATGAGCAGCCGTGTGGTTTAGATTTCAGATCTGGTAGTTTCTTTTCTTTTTTTTTTTTTTTTTTTTTTAAGATTTTTAATTTATTTATTCATGAGAGAGAGAGAGAGAGAGGCAGAGGCAGAGGGAGAAGCAGGCTCCCCGCGGAGCAGGGAGCCCGATGCGGGACTCGATCCTAGGACCCTGGGATCATGACCTGAGCTGAAGGCAGACGCTTAACCGACTGAGCCACCCAGGCGTCCCCTTTTTTTTTTTTTTTAAGATTTTATTTATTTATTTGAGAGAGAGAGAGTGAGAGACAGAGAGCATGAGAGGGGGGAGGGTCAGAGGGAGAAGCAGACTCCCTACCGAGCAGGGAGCCAGATGCGGGACTCAATCCCGGGACTCCAGGATCATGACCCGAGCCGAAGGCAGTCGCTTAACCAACTGAGCCACCCAGGCGCCCGATCTGGTAGTTTCTTGACTGGGCTGCCTCAAGCAATGAAAACCTGTCCAATCACATGTAGTGGTCTTTTCTGGCTCTTTGTTTTTTCTCTTTCCCTTATTGAGGACTTCCTTCCTTACTTGATGAGTTTGATTTGAAAACTGGTTCACTTAAGAGAGAGTTTTTAGGTTTACCTTATTTCTAAAACATTTTTCTTCTGGCTGATGGTCAAACCTACCATTCTTAGAATGTTGACCACCTTCCCTTTTCCATTTCCCTGTTTGTTTCCATCATGAAGTAATCATTCCCTCCAGACTCACCAGCCAGTTTGTCTACTGGCTCTTTCCTGATTTTTGCTAAGTGACTTTCACCAGTCAGCAGTCTGGTGTCCTTTGCAAATGAAGATCTGGGACATGCTTTGCCCCCTGTTCCCAAAACTTTAAATGTCCTTTATCATGCAACTTCTCATGCTGGGAAAACCATAGCTGGTCTCTACTGCTCCCTCACTGCTTTAAAATTACTTGATAGTAATTGTATTTGATTCTTTGAGTCTTTATCTTAGTGACTTGTACACTTGCTTTCTTTATTTTATCTTCCAAATATCATTTATTCTTTCAACTGATTCTAATTCTTTTTATTTAATCTCTCCTTTATTTTGGAAGCTACTTCTTCTTCTGTTTACCTCCTTTCTTTGTTAAAATGAAAGGACAAAATAATATCCAATCAGTAATATTCAATTCAATGATTTTTAGACCTCCCTTCATGGAAATATAGGTGTAAGATTCTTTAAAGTCAGTGAAACTTTGTTTTTAGCAGATTATGGTAAAAGAACAGAATTTGTCATAATTATACAGAAGGCATACCAGAGGATCAGGATGAACATTGGCCTAGGGAGGATCCGCTCTCAACCCTAGGGCTAATCCTGGATTTTCATTAATCATTCCCTTTTTATTTTTGTCTTTTCTTTCCAGTTTGCTTTTGCATTTCCTTGCCTTCGGCACCAGGTCATTTTCCTTGAGTGCTTTTTCTTTTTGGAAAACAGCATGAATAAGTGGAAGGAACATGGACTTTGGAGTATAAATAGACCTGAGTTTCAACACCACTTTGCCTGTTACTAGTTGTGTGTTCTTGGGCAAGTTACTTACCCTTTTGGAGCTTTATGGTTTTCTTCTAAGGATTGCCTGTGAAAATATGAATAATATTCATAAGGCATCTAACACAGTAGCTGGCCTATGGAAGATACTCATTACATGTTACCTGTGATTATTAACTTAACTTCTCTGACTTTCTTGCTCCCACGTTTCTGTGATCACTTGCCATTCATTACTGGGCTTGGATGAATCTATACATTTGTGATCTTTGAAAGCAGTGGTTTACCTCTTCTTTCCTCTTAATATTAGGTCAGCAATATGATGTCAGAAAAATAGCTTATGCAGTCAGCTTGAATTACAAGAGAATGAATAAAAGTTGAATGTGTCTAGAATCACAGTGCTAGAGCCTCAGTGGATTTTAGAGACCAGCTATTTCAACTCCTTTTATTTTATAGATGAACTGACATAGCATAGATAAGCAATTTGCCCAAAGCCTATAGTAGAGCATATGTGGATACTGAGATTTCCTCACTTGAGGAAAAGACTTTATTTTAATTGAGGCAAAATTCATAGAACATAAGTCAACCATTTAAAAATGTACAATTCGGGGCGCCTGGGTGGTGATTGCCTTCAGCTCAGGTCATGATCCTAAGGTCCTGGGATTGAGCCCCACATCAGGCTCCCTGTGCTCAGTGGGGAGTCTGCTTCTCCCTCTCCCTCTGCTCCTTCCCCCTGTTCGTGCTCTCTCTCTGTCAAATAAATAAATAAAATCTTTAAAAAAATAAAAATAAAAAATAAAAATGTACAATTCAGTGGTAGGTAGTACATTCACAATGTACAGGCCTCACCTTTATCTGTTTCCAAAACATTTTCATCACACCATGTTCATTAAGCAGTCACCACCCATCCTCCCTCACATCAGCCCCTGGCAATCACCAATCTGCTTTCTGTTTCTATGGACTTGCTTATTCTGAACATTTCATACAAATGGAATCATATACTCTGTGATCTTTTGTGTCTGACCTCTTTCACTCAGTGGAATGTCTTCAGTTCATACTCATTGTTTAAAAATTCCAACATTATAGAAAAGTATAATAAAGAAACTAAAAAATATTCTGTAATTCCACCTGCCATTGATGGAAGACTGTTAACAGTGTGGTGATAGTTGCTGTCCCCCTTGTCTCCCACATAAATGCGTTTACACTATTCACACCTTTTACTTGAATTTGGTTTTTCACTTAAGACTTGTGAAACAGCATCCTGTGTCAACACACATATATATTGTATGGTATTTTATTATATGGTTTTAGTCTAGGTTGTTTAACAAACCTGTTGATGGATATCTTTCTACTCACCCCTCTCCCCTGCTCCGCCCAATTCTTTGTTAAAGTTCTTATCTCTTCAGATTTCAGTTTCTTCATCT
This sequence comes from Neomonachus schauinslandi, assembly GCF_002201575.2. Taxonomy (NCBI): domain Eukaryota; kingdom Metazoa; phylum Chordata; class Mammalia; order Carnivora; family Phocidae; genus Neomonachus; species Neomonachus schauinslandi. The sequence goes on from NC_058408.1 coordinate 120,483,351, forward strand.
GTGAAATGAGGTCAATGGGCTAGTTGGTTACTATCAGTGAGGTCATTGCCCAGTTTACAATGATTCCCCTTCTGCAGGAACAGCTCTGCTTCCTTAGGGTAGGCCCCCAGTAGCTATGTCATATTATGAGACCCTCCCTTCTCAGTCATATCCGATTGTTCTAGTGGAAGCCATTTGTCACAAGTCAATCCAAACAAAATCCTTCTTTAGGATTTTTGAAAGTGAACCACAGAAAGTATGGGCAGTTCCTCTCTTGTGGTGGGGAGATGTGAGAAGTGAAACTTGGTAGCCATTGGTAACCATATTATTAATGAATCAAGGTTCTAATGTGGAGAGGGAAGGGGTGAGACTCCCGTGCTATGGGTTAGTGAAAGAGTATTCACATAAAAAAGGAGCTACCTCTCGATGCAGTGTGAGCTCCTGAATTGTGTCCTGGAATAGAGAAAGGATAGTGAAAAGAACTGGTAATCCAAGTAAAGTCTATAGTTAATAGTATTGTTAGTAACCCATGTTAATTTTTTAGTTTTAACAAAGATGTCATGTTTATGTAAGATGTTGACATTCAGGGAAACAGGCTGAGAACTCTCTAAACTATCTTTGCAATATCAACATCAGATGCTTCCTGATATGATGCAATGAGAAGGATACAATATCACTTATGTGGTATTCTTTTTAAAAAATGTATACCTGAATTTAACCATTAGGAAATATCACTGAGAGACATTCTTTAAATGACTAGATGGTGCCCTTCAAAACTGTCAAGGTCATGAAAGACAAAGAAAGATAGGAATTCTCCCAGATTGGGGAAACTTAGGAGACATGAAAACTAAATGAATGAATGATCCTGAATTCCATCCTGGACCCCAAAAAGATCATTAGTAAAGTAATTAGAAACATTTGAATAAGGTGTGTATATTTGCTAATAGTATTGTATCAATACTAATTTCTTTTTTATTTATTTATTTATTTATTTATTTATTTAGAGAGCACAAGCGAGGGGAGAGGCAGAGGGAGAAGCAGACTTCCCGCTGAGCAGGGAGCCCAACGTGGGACTTGATCCCAGGACCCCAGGATCATGACCTGAGCCAAAGGCAGATACTTAACCAACTGAGCCAGCCAGATGCCCCTAATTTCTTGGTTTTGATCAATTATTTTGTGGTCATAAAAGATGTTAACATTTTGGAAAGCTATAGGAACAGTAGAGGAATTTTTTGTACTACTTTTGCAATTTCTTTTTAAAGTCTGAAATTATTTCACAATTCAAAGTTGAAAAGCTTACCGAAAGGTGATATTGGCATAGAGTAGGCGGCTCCAAACACCCATCCCTCCACAGAAACATTAACAAAGAAAAAAAATCAGAAACTGTTAAAGCCAACTTTGTCAGAACTCTGGAAAATAGTAAAAAATTTGGAGCAACCAAGCAAATGCTGAATTAAGAAAAAGAACTTGAAAGTAGTAGGAAGTCTCTGTGGCATTTTTCCTTGCCCTTGCCCCACCCCTCCCTGGTGAAGTGGCAGTCTTGAAGATAGCATCCTAAGTTCCCAGTGTGGGACTTTGGCCTTGGTTCTGGAGAGAGCAGAGCTGCCCTTATTGGCAAATCATTGTGTTTGTCTGTTCTACTCTCTCTGAAGACTACCTGAAGGATTAACACAAGGTGTTTCTGTGTTTCTTCTAACTCAGAAATTACTCAGGGCAGAAGAGTGGTGGACATTGCTCAGACATTGTAAGGTGAATAAAAAAACCTACAGTTGGGATTACAGTTGAGACATACAATAGACTGTCTGCAGTTTAGGAAGAAAGCTGGGGCTTTTTCTGGAAAATTAGGACATTCAGAAAAGCCCACGTATATACTGGGGAATCTAGAAAGCCACATACATGCCCAAGACAGGACACATCATCAGGGAAGACCCAGGCAGACCCCATCTTTCAACTCGGGATTATCTCTAGGCTTGGTGCAAATAGCAGGTGAAGGCTAAGGCAGAGTTTTAAGAAGCCTGGCTAAGTAGGTTTTTTGGGTTTTTTTTAAAGCTTTATTTATTTATTTGTCAGAGAGAGAGAGAGTGAGCACAAGCAGGGGGAGTGGCAGGCAGAGGGAGAAGCAGGCTCCCTGCTGAGCAAGGAGACCGATGCTGGACTCCATCCCAGGACCCTGGGATCATGACCTGAGCTGAAGGCAGATGCCCAACAACTGAGCCACCCAGCCATCCCAAAGCCTGGCTAAGTGTTAAAAGAGTGCCCCAACACAACCGATCTGCAAAGAATGGGAGAGAGGTTTATTTTTTGTTTGGCTGGTGTTTTAACTCCTGGCATCAAGGAAATATCTTTCAAAGGACTAGCTGAACACAGGTAAGAAACAGAGACGTCAGTGACCATCTACAGCAAGGAATACAGTCTCTACAAAAAAATAGTTTGGAAAAATCACAAATGGACAGCTGTGGCCTTCAGTAATCAAGAACAGCAAACCCAAGGTGCCTGGGTGGCTTAGTTGGTTGGGCGACTGCCTTCGGCTCAGGTCATGATCCCGGAGTCCTGGGATCGAGTCCCGCATTGGGCTCCCTGCTCAGCAGGGAGTCTGCTTCTCCCTCTGACCCTCCCCCCTCTCATGTGCTCTCTCTCTCTCAAATAAATAAATAAAATCTTAAAAAAAAAAAAAAGAACAGCAAACCCTGGAGAAGGAAGAAAGTCTGATTTCCAGAGTTACCATATTATAATATTCAAATGTACAATTTTCAATTAAAAAATCACAAAATTATACAAAGATGCAAGAAAGTATGGCCTATTTAAGAGACAAAAATAAACTGACAGAAACTATGAAGAAGACCAGACATTGGAGTTACTAGACAAAGACTTTAAATTGACAGTGTTAAATATGCTCAAAGATCTAAAGGAAAACAGAAAAATAATGTAAGAACACAATGGAAGTATCAGTAAAGAAATAGAAATTATAAGAAGGAGCCAAATAGAAATCCTGAAGCTGAAAATTACAGTAACTGAAAAAAAAATTTCCCTAGACAGGTTCAACAGCAGATTGAGCGGGGAGAAGAAACAAATCAGTGAACTTAATGATAGGACAATTGAAATTATCCATATTGAGGAGCAGAAAAAAAAAAGGAAAGTGAAGAGAACCTAAGATACTTGTGGGTACCATCAAGGCAACCAACATAATATGTTTTGGGAGTCCCAGAAGGAGGAGACAGAGAAAGAGGTAAAGAGATTACTTAAAGAAATAGTGATCAAAAACTTCCCAATTTGATGACTCTGTATGTCCAGGGAGCTCAACAAACTCCAAGTATGATAAAATCAAAGAAATTCATACTGAGACACATTATAATTAAACTGTCAAAAGACAAAGACAGAATCTTGAAAGCAGTAAGAGAGAAGAAACTCATTATGTTCAAGGGATTTTTAATAAGACTAACAACCAATTTCTTAGGCAGAAGGCAATATTTAAAATGTTTGAGGGGCGCCTGGGTGGTTCAGTTGGTTGAGCGGCTGGCTCTTGGTTTTGCTCAGGTCATGATCTCTGGGTCCTGGGATCAAGCCCTGCATCAGACTCAGTGGGAGTCTGCTTGAGGAATCTGTCTCCCTCTGCCCTCCCCCCGCCTGCACACATGTGTGCTCTCTCTCTCTCTCTCAATAAATAAATGGATCTTTAAAAAAAAAAAATGTTGGGGAAGTCAAGAATTCTACATCTGGCAAAACTATCCTTCAAGAATGAAGGAAAAATTAAGACATTACCGGATAAACAAAAGCTGAGAGAGTTTGTTAAGAATAGACCTGCTGTACAAGAAGTGTTATAAGGGAGGGGCGCCTGGGTGGCTCAGTCGTTAAGCATCTGCCTTGGGCTCCGGTCCTGATCCCAGGGTCCTGGGATCGAGCCCTGCATCGGGCTCCCTGCTCTGCGGGAAGCCTGCTTCTCCCTCTCCCACTCCCCCTGCTTGTGTTCCCTCTCTCTCCTCCCATAAAATAAATAACTAAAATCTTTAAAAAAAAAAAAAAGTGTTAAAGGAAGTTCTCAGGTCCAATTTCATAGGCCATACAAAGAAATAAAAATCTTGGGCAAATGTAATTATATAGGTAAATAAAAAACCAGTATTACTGCATTTTTTATTTATGACTCTACTTTTAATTTCCTATTGATTTAAAAATCAAATGCCAAAAAAATCATAAATCTATGTTGTTGGCACATGAAGTGAAAAATTCAAGATGTGTAACGGTATAATTGAAAATTGAAAACTATCATTTTTGTAAAAAAAAGTGTGTATGTGTGTGTATGTGTGTGTGTGTACATGTGTGTATGCACACGGATCAGGCCTGTATATCTGTGGGCATAGAACATCTCTAAAAGGGTATATAAGAGCACTGATAAGTCGTTTCTCTTATAATTTTGCCGGCTAGATGGACATGCTCTCAGCAGCTAATTCTTGTTCCTTGTCTCAAATCTGCTACTTTTTTCATTTCTCCATTTCCAGAAAGGTAATACCACTTATCCATTGATTATGACAGAATAGTGGAAATCAGGTTTGTTTCTTCTTGTTTCCTCACCCAAGCCCCATTAAATTGATCATTAAATCCTGTTCATTTTATCTCTAAAATATATCTCAACTTTACTTCCATTTCAGAAGATGTTGACTGTCCCCAAATGTTTGTTCTTTTCATCCTTGGTCATAGAACTCTTGAGTTTTTGCTGGTTCTGTAGTCTCTAGAGTGACCGTTTTATTTCTCAACACTCCTTGCAACCAGATGGGGCCGTGTGAGTAAGTTCTGTCCAGTGAATTTTCACTAAAAGCATCATGTTTCATTTCTAAAAATGCTCTTAAAGGGAGGGGACATACCTTTTTCCCTCCCTTTCTCATTCTTGTTGGCTGGAATGAAAACAGTATGGCTGGAGTTAGAGCAGCCCTCTTGGACTAGGAGGTGCAAGTCACATGTTGAGAAACAGGATAGAGGGAATCTGGTCCTTGGTAATTGTGGAGTTGCTAATCTAATGCTAGGTTGACTATGTGCAGACTTCAGTTATTTTTTTAAAAACCTTTTATTTAAATTCAATTTATTTTATTTTTTTAAAAGATTTTTATTCATTTATTTGACAGAGAGAGACGCGAGAGAAGGAACACAAGCAGGGGGAGTGGGAGAAGGGGAGGGAGAAGCAGGCTTCCTGTTGAGCAGGGAGCCCGATGCGGGGCTCGATCCCAGAACGCTGGGATCACAACCTGAGCCGAAGGCAAACGCTTAACAACTGAGCCACCCAGGAACCCCTTAAATTCAATTTAGTTAAGATATAGTGTATTATTGGGCACCTGGGTGGCTCAGTTGGTTAAGCGACTGCCTTCGGCTCAGGTCATGATCCTGGAGTCCCTGGATCGAGTCCCGCATCGGGCTCCCTGCTCAGCGGGGAGCCTGCTTCTCCCTCTGACCCTCCCCCCTCTCATGTGCTCTCTCTCATTCTCTCTCTCTCAAATAAATAAGTAAAATCTTTGAAAAAAAAGATATAGTGTATTATTAGTTTTAGGGGTAGAATTTCGTGATTCATCAGTTGCATATAACACCCTGTGCCCTCCTTAATGCCCATCACCCAATTACACAGACTTCAGTTATATGAGAGGGACATAAACATCTGTCTGTCCAAGTCACTGTAATTTGGAGTTTTCTGTCACAGCTATTCCTAATTCCAGTGATAAAATATCTCTCCATTTCGACCATCAGCCCCTTGGTCCAAGCCCAACACATCCGCCTGAACTATTGCATTAGTGTCTTGACTGTTCCAGCCACATCCAATCTTGACCACTCTCTCCATTAAATTCTACACATTCCAACCAGAGTAGATCTGTAACTACACATGAAGGAGCAAATCACTCTCTTGTTTATAATCCTTTAATGAATATTCATTAGTTTTAGAGTAAGTTGGAAATTCTCAACACAGCCTGTGCAATCTTTCATTATCTCGCCCCTGAAACTTCAGCTCATCTCTTTTCCCCCTTATTCTCTGGCTTTCAGTCATGTTGAAGCTTCAAAGATCCTATTCCCCCCTACTGTTATATTTATCTTAAATTTTCTTCCCCCAGTCCTTATTGCCTAACTAACTTCTACTAATCATTCAGGTCTTTGAGAAAATGTAATTTCTTCAGGAATTGTAGTCAGGGGCCATTACTAGACTTCCTCATCGCATCATAAACTTGAAAAAATAGTCTTTACTTCCACTTACATAATTATTTTTGCAATTGTTCACTTAATGTTTCAAATAGTATATAGGCCTAATCAGATGTATTCTGATTTTTTTTTTGGTTTTACTTTTCTTAAAATTAAACTTGAAGAACTTTAGTTAGTACAGCTTCTTTTCGGTTTGTCACAGGTCCTACCCAGTCATTCCATTTCACAAACTTATGTTTCTTTCCCTTGTCCTCTAGGCCTTTGTATCTTTGGCCTGTCTCCATTAAACTAGAAGCTCCATTAGGGTAAAGATGTGCTTGTCTTCCACATCACTCTTTGCCCTCTACCTTAATATGCTTGGGGCATATCAAAAGCTGTGGAAATCTTGTCAAATGAATGAAGGCAATGAATGAACTGCCCTTGTCATAATTATTAATAGTCTTTTCCTTCCTTTGGCTTTATTTTCAATATAAGATACTATATGGAGATAAGTATGGGGAAGTAACCACTTGGAGACTATTTCAAAACAATTTTGAACAAATTTAGCACAAGATTCTGAACTTTAAAGCCAACCTTCACTTTTTTTTTTTTTTTGTTAATGGACTAAATAGAAAGTGAAATCATTATGTTTATACTTTTGCAAGTTTCAGTAAGTTTACAAAAGCATTTCATCTGGGTCATTCCATTTCTTGGGATGGGAACTCTGACTTTGCAGTTTTTCTTAAATCTAAAATGTTTCCCAAATGCAAAGTTTATAAAATAGGAGAGGCTGAGGGGAAGCCCCCTTCTCTTGGATTTCCAAGCTTAACTATGGATGCTTTCAGTTCTATTTCGAACCAACTCTTCCTTCCCTGTTGTTTCATCACATTCTTAACATCATTACATCAACATCTTAGCTAAAGCTTATTGAAAAGTACCACTTTTGGAGAATGTGTTCATATGGTGCCATTGTATACAGTTGTGAAATTTGTGCACTGCACCCAGGCACCCAGATGGAGCCAGTAAGGGTTGAAACCCAGCCTATGTTTCCTACTAAGCTGTTGTGCATCCTGGTGTGGGGCTCCCTCAGCCCAGAGGAAGAAGGAACCATATGTGCCAGCAGCAGACCTGTGCTCTTGGGGAGCAAGCACTTCTCTTTGCTACCCCTAGTCTTGATCTTGCCACAGAGAAGCTGTAAGAGAGAAGGAAGTTATGACCCACAGAGAGGCCAACACTAGTGATGGAGAGAGCAGGATTCTAGGTGGCAAACACTCCTATGTCTTTTCTTGTCTTTTTTCTTTTTTAAGATTTTATTTATTTATTTATTTATTTATTTATTTATTTAAGGGAGATAGAGCGTGTGAGCAGGAGGAGGGGGTAAGAGCAGAGGGAGAAGGACAAGCAGACTCTGCGCTGAACATGCAGCGCCATGGGGGGCTTGATCTCACGACCCCGAAATCATGACCTGAGTTCATCAAGAGTCTGACGCTTAACCAACTGAGCCACCCAGGCACCCCTGTCTTTTATTGTCTTAATCAGAAGGCCACATTTCTGGTTTCCCTAAGGTTTGGTAGTTTTTTCAATTAAATGCCCCCCCTTTTTGTATTATGCTAAGTGAAATAAGTCCATCAGAGAAAGTCAATTATCATATGATCTCACTGATATGTGGAATTTAAGAAATAAGGCAGAGAGGGAAAAATGAAACAAAATGGAACCAGAGAAGGAGACAAACCATAAGAGACTCTTAATCATAGGAAACAAACAGGGTTGCTGGAGGGGAAGGGGCTAGGGTAGCTGGGTGGGGATGGGGTAATTGGGTGATGGATATTGGGGAGGGTATGTGTTGTAATTAGCACTGGGTATTATATAAGACGGATGAATCACAGATCTGTATCCCTGAACCAAATAATACATTATATGTTAATTTATGAATTAAAAAAAAAATTCCCCCCTTTTTGCCTTAGCTAGATTGGTTAACTTTTCATTTCTTACTGAATATCTTAGATTTCTTCTGGTTCTGACATAAAGTACAATAACCATAGGATCAGCTGGGACAGATATCTACAGTGGTATTACAGTAAATGTTTCACAACCAGCTATGATTTCCGTGGTGTAAATACTGTGACCATGGCTGATTTCAGTCTACCAATGTGATGTCATTGAATCACATAACTGGTTCTTCTTTTTAATTTATTTTTAATTTACTTTTTTAAAAGATTTTATTTTTATTTATTTGACAGAGAGAGAGAGCACAAGCAGGGGGAGTGGCAGACAGAGGGAGAAGCAGGCTCCCAACTGAGCAAGGAGCCTGTTGTGGGGCTTGATCCCAAGACCCTGGGATCATGACCTGAGCCGAAGGCAGCTGCCCAACCAACTGAGCCACCCAGGCGCCCCCACACAACTGGTTCTTGTGAGTGTGTATGAGCTGGCTCCCCCAGACTCCTGGAAAGTTTCCATTAGGCCCAACTTTGTCCACTGATGGGGTATGTGAATGCTGTTGGTCACCAAGTGGTAGACCCACTGAATATGACTTCAGATATGCTCTGTTTAGCCTGTAAGTGTTTAAAATATTTGGGGTTAGTTGCCAGAATTTAAATATCATGATATTATACCTAAAAACACATATTCCTACTTTTTCATGAGAAATGGGAATATATTGAAATATTGGACAAGGTGCTCAGAAAGGTTCAGTGATGTATCCATGGTGACATGGAGATTATCCAAGGTGACATGAAGCCTAAGTACCTGAACCAGAACAAGAATTCTGGTCTTGTGACTCCCAAACCAAAGCTTGTGCCACTTTTTCAGATTGCCCTCTTACTGCCATGTCCGTTATCATCTTTACTACCGTTTCTTGCTTGGCATTTTCTTTGCAATTGGTATTTTCTCTTTACAAAGCATTTATGTGACCTAGGGTTGTTAAACCAGGTGAATCGTGGCAAAGATTCTGTGCGTTGACCTAACTCTTTTCCCTGTTCGCTTTTACATTTTAGAATACGATTGCTCTTTTTGTACACATAATGGGGGTCCACTTTAAAGAAGGAAGAGGAGAAGGAGAAGAAGAAGAATATAACAAAGGACAGGGAAAAGTGAAGAACTACCCCTGGGGTGCTTGGGTGGCTCAGTCAGTTGAGTGTTGGATTCTTGGTTTCAACTTAGGTCATGATCTCAGGGTCATGACATCGAGCCCTGCGTTGGGTTTTGAGCTCAGTGCAGAGTCTGCTTGAGCTTCTCTTCCACTCCCTTTGCCCCTCCTCCGCCCTGCACACTCTGTCTCTAAAAAAAAAAAAGGAAGAAAGAAAGAAAAAAGAAAAACTGCCCCTAAACCTACCATTTAACCCTTGTCATAAGAGAGAACATTACTTCCAACATCCTATGTACATACAGAAAAAAGACTGCTAGTCAGGCATGGGATCATTCTCAGTGTGCTACTTTAATCCTATTTAAATTTGACAAAAGAAAAAGGAACTAAAGTGAAGCAGTAACAAAAGTGAAAGTGAGGGAATTGAACTTTAAATGTTTGTTTATTACAAGGAGCATTAGTTTTAGGACACCTGGGTTGCTCAGTCGGTTAAGCATCTGCCTTCGGCTCACGTCATGATCCCAGGGTCCTGGGATAGAGCCCTGCATTGGGCTCCCTGTTCATTGAGGAGAGTCTGCTTTTCTGTTTGCCCAGCACCGCCCCCCCCAACCATGTGCTCACTCTCTCAATAATAAAAGTCTTTTAAAAAATCCAAAAAACAAGGAACATTAGTTCTTTAAAGATACTCCTAACATTTTGAAAAAAACTAATAATTAGCATTGAGAGTTTTGAGTCATCATGGGTTTTTTTTTCACTTTCACATTGCACTTTCAGAGTGTCTTTCATGCCCTCCTAGGAGAGCTAAGAACATCAGTACACTAAACAGTCCTCTATCTCCTCTTTCCTCTGCTGAGTCTAGTTGGTTCATTTCATTTTTATGTGGTTATGGTTTTTAATATTTACATTCTGTTTTGTAACCATAATTTCCACAGTTGGTTAATCATCTTTGTTCTATATTCAGTGTTCTGTACCAGTTTTGTTTTTTTTTTAATCATCTCTTCTTCATTCTTGAGTTCTTTGCTTTAATTCCCCTCTGGTTTATGTGGATTTCATCATTAAGTAGCCTCTCTTCCCCAAGAATATATTATAGTAGCTGTATGCCTTGAGTATTTGTAGTGTTGAGAATGTCTTTCCATTACCTCAAAAAAATAGCCTGGCTGGATATAAAATCTTGAGTCATACTTTTTTTTTTCTTAGAACTTGGTGGATATTGCTGTTTTGTCTTTTTTTTTTTTTTTTAAGATTTTTATTTATTTGAGAGAGAGAGAGAGAGAGAGCATGAGAGGGGGGAGGGGCAGAGGGAGAAGTGGGCTCCCCTAGGAGCAGGGAGCCCGATATGGGGCTTGATCCCAGGAACCTGGGATCATGACCTGACCCGAAGGCAGATGCTTAACCGACTGAGCCACCCAGGCACCCTGCTGTTTTGTCTTTTGACAAAAGGTACTGAATGTGGTCTTTAACCATGGCTTCTCCATTTATCTCCTTTTCAGTTGAGTCATCATTGGATATTTTTTCTAAGGAAGGTTCATGTGAACCCTAAGTTTGTTTATTTTCATATTTGAGATGTTTGCTTGTTACCATTATAGATGAATGACAACTTGTGTTTACTGATGTTTCAGTACCTCTGGCATGGAATAAGACCAGGGGAGTTTGAAGCCTTCTTGGCTTACAAAAACAAAAAAATAAACAAAAACCCTTGTAAATTATTTATTTTTCTTGCTTGTTTTCCTGAAGAATTGTTTATCCTTAAAGTTCAGTTACACCTGGGATATATCTCAATGTTGCTTGTGCTCTATCTTTTATTGTTTAAACATGTGTGCTCCTTTAATATGCAGATTTGACTCTTAACATCAGGGAAATTTTCTTTTGGAACTTTAAACAATTTTTTCTGTATGATTGGTTATGTTTGCTGCTTCAGGGATGTCTGTTGTCATTATGTCAGAGTGTTTTGGTCTGTCTTCCATTTCTATTATCTTCTCTCTGCTTATTTTAATGTCTTTGAACTTTTCCTTGCATTTGTTGAAAAGCAAAACTAAAGCCTATTTATTGCATTAATAATTCAATTTTCAGGAAATATGTATTATTTCTCCTTTAGTTTATATTTTCTTAATAGTTCTTCAGTAGTATGCTTTGGCCCTTTATTTGTTTCTTTAACCTCTGTCTCCCTTTTCTTTTTTTTTTTTTTAAAGATTTTATTTATTTATTTGACAGAGAGAGGGAGAAAGCGAGAGAGGGAACACAAGCAGGGGGAGTGGGAGAGGGAGAAGCAGGCTCCCCACTGAGCAAGGAGCCTGATGTGGGGCTCGATCCCAGGACCCTGGGACCATGACCTGGGCGGAACGCAGATGCTTAACGACTGAGCCACCCACGTGCTCCTCTGTCTCCCTTTTCATCTCATTCTGTTGTTTTATCATCTTATCATTTTCTTCATTTCTTTGTTGTAGCGTATTTGCATAGCTGCCATGCTTTTGAAAATCTTCTCATGCTTAATATGTGGAACTATTTCCAGACCTTCCATTTGCTCACATATAATTTGGTGAATTCTTCCTTCTGCTTTACCTATTTTTCTTTTCTTCAAGTATCACCTTGAGGGCAACTTTTAACTAGTTTGAGGGAGTGAGGAGAAGGGGAGGGACTGCTCAGCTGAGCTGTGCCCAGGGAAGATCCATCCCTGGAAGAAGATTCTAGATTTAGAGTCAGATAGTCTCATCAGCAATAACACGCATGGGTAACCATACCAGCAGGGTCCATCATGTGTCACAGGAGTCCCTCACAGTAATGAAATAGCTGTGTGGTGAGTAACACTTTATTGAGCATTCACTCTGTGCCAGACATTGAAAGAAAAAATTAGCTACCTTTATTATGTATTTATGATGCCATGTCTGTGCTAAGTGCATTATATATTATTTTATTTACTCAATACAACAATATGAAATATATTTATCAGCCCCTATTTTTTGAGTGAGGGAGCTGAGGCTTAGAGAAGCTACCTAATTTGCCAGAAGTCATACAGCTAATAATGACAGAGTTGAGCTTTGAAACCATGTCTAAACCATAAATGCTTAGTATGGAACGATTCTTTCATCAGGAAATTTGATGTAATATTGGGCAATACTTGTAGAATTTTGCTCCACTGTGGCTTGCATGTAATCTATTAAAAGCTGAGCAGTGTTTCTTTTCTAAAAGTAAGTCTAATTTATAGATGAAATATGATATAGACTTGCTTCAAAATAATGTGAGTGGGGAGGGGACACTGGGTGAGGGAATAAATGGAAGAAGATTGGGGCGCCTGGGTGGCTCAGTCGTTAAGCGTCTGCCTTCGGCTCAGGTCGTGATCCCAGAGTCCTGGGATCGAGCCCCGCATCGGGCTCCCTGCTCAGCGGGAAGCCTGCTTCTCCCTCTCCCACTCCCCCTGCTTGTGTTTCCTCTCTCGCTGTGTCTCTCTCTGTCAAATAAATATAAAAAAAATCTTTAAAAAAAAAAAATGGAAGAAGATTGGCCATAGGCTGATAGGTGAAGCTGGGTGACTTGAAGCTTGGAGGCTCATTGTATAGACTTAAATAATAATTGCTCAATTAGTGATTTTTCACCATAGTGGCTCTTGAAAAAGTGATAGCACTTTTTAAGCAGTGATTCCTTTGCTTTTTGTGACTTTTTGTCATTATACCAGAACTGGGAGAGAATCAATTTTTTTTTTTTTAAAGATTTTTATTTATTTATTTGACAAAGAGAGACACAGTGAGAGAGGGAACACAAGCAGGGGGAGTGGGAGAGAGAGAAGCAGGCTCCCCGCGGAGCAGGGAGCCCAATGCGGGGCTCGATCCCAGGACTCTGGGATCATGACCTGAGCCGAAGGCAGACGCTTAACGACTGAGCCACCCAGGCGCCCCGGGAGAGAATCAATTTTTATTGTTCCATCCACGCAATCTGTAGTCCTTTGTTACGGCAGCCTTCGCAAACTAATACACTTACCTAAGTTTGTTTTCCTTGTTCATTTAGAAGAAACATTTTTAGGAATGGATTACACTCATTGAGTGAAGGATAGCTATACTTTTCTCTCTCTTTTTGGATATGTTTGAAATTTTCTGTAACGAAAACTTCAAAAATGTTAAAAAATATTTCTGGCCAACATGCTCTCAAGTAGAGTATTATTGATCTCCAATGACCTACTTTGATCATATGTGAATAAGAATCATTCAAAGGGATGGTATTTAAAATAAGTAATAGCTGGGTCAGTGGGGGAAGTTCTGTCCCTTTCCTGGGTGAGAGCCTGATACTAATGGTTTTGGGTGCCTATGAATAATAATCTGAGATTTGGATCTTAACCATCTCTTATACATGGGTCAAGATTACTTCAAGATTAAGTTTGGTTGCTTCTGCACCTTATGACCCATCCATAAGGTCTATTTCCTATTCAGGGGCTTTGGTTTTCAGAAAAGGCAATGTGGCAAAGGGGTTCAGAGCAATTTTCCGGAGTCAACAGACCTGAGTTAGAGAGCTGGACTACTTACTATCTGGGTGCTTGATCTTAGATGCATTGTCTTCTCTAAATCCCACTTTCTTTATCTGTAAAATGGGGCTAATGACACCTGTCTTTTTTTTTTTTTTTTAAGATTTTTTATTTCTTTATTTGACAGAGAGAGATACAGCAAGAGAGGGAACACAAGCAGGGGGAGTGGGAGAGGGAGAAGCAGGCTTCCCACTGAGCAGGGAGCCCGATGCGGGGCTCGATCCCAGGACTCTGGGATCACGACCCGAGCCGAAGGCAGACGCTTAACGACTGAGCCACCCAGGCGCCCCATGACACCTGTCTTTTATGATTGTTGGAAGGAGTAAATGATATATATATATATATGTATATATATATATATGTATACATATATATACAGTGTACTTAGCACAATGCCTGGCCATTTTTATTATGTTGTCTTAAAAAGATGTGGTACTTCAGAATGACTAAATCTTTGGCTTATGTCCATTTGACCTGACCTGGGCTGAACTATCATTTTTGTCATTTTCAGTGTGTTACCACTTCTCTTAAGGTGACTAAAGTCAGCAGGCATCCTTCCCTTTATTTCACAATTTTTTTTTTATTCTTATGTTAATCCCCATACATTACATCATTAGTTTTAGATGAAGTGTTCCATGATTCATTGTTTGTGCATAACACCCAGTGCTCCATGCAGAATGTGCCCTCCTCAATACCCACCACCAGGCTAACCCATCCTCCCTCCCCCCTCCCCTCTAGAACCCTGTTTGTTTTTCAGAGTCCATCGTCTCTCATGGTTCGTCTACCCCTCCGATTTCCCCCGCTTCATTCTTCCCCTCCTGCTACCTTCTTCTTCTTTTTTTTTTCTTAACATATATTGCATTATTTGTTTCAGAGGTACAGATCTGAGATTCAACAGTCTTGCACAATTCACAGCGCTTACCAGAGCACATACCCTCCCCAGTGTCTATCACCCAGTCACCCCATCCCTCCCACCCCACCCCCCACTCCAGCAACCCTCAGTTTGTTTCCTGCAATTAAGAATTCCTCATATCAGTGAGGTCATATGATACATGTCTTTCTCTGTTTGACTTATTTCACTCAGCATAATACCCTCCAGTTCTATCCACGTCGTTGCAAATGGCAAGATCTCATTCCTTTTGATGGCTGCATAATATTCCATTGTATATATATACCACCTCTTCTTTATCCATTCATCTGTCGATGGACATCTTGGCTCTTTCCACAGTTTGGCTATTGTGGACATTGCTGCTATAAACATCGGGGTGCACGTACCCCTTCGGATCCCTACTTTTGTATCTTTGGGGTAAATACCCAGGAGTGCAATTGCTGGATCATATGGTAGCTCTATTTTCAACTTTTTGAGGAACCTCCATACAGTTTTCCAGAGTGGCTGCACCAGCTTGCATTCCCACCAACAGTGTAGGAGGGTTCCCCTTTCTCCACATCCCCGCCAACATCTGTCGTTTCCTGACTGGTTAATTTTAGCCCTTCTGACTGGTGTGAGGTGGTATCTCATTGAGGTTTTGATTTGGATTTCCCTGATGCCGAGCGATATTGAGCACTTTTTCATGTGTCTGTTGGCCATTTGGATGTCTTCTTTGGAAAAATGTCTGTTCATGTCTTCTGCCCATTTCTTGATTGGATTCTTTGTTCTTTGGGTGTTGAGTTTGATGAGTTCTTTATAGATTTTGGATACTAGCCCTTTATCTGATATGTCATTTGCAAATATCTTCTCCCATTCTGTCGGTTGTCTTTTGGTTTTGTGGACTGTTTCCTTTGCTTTGCAAAAGCTTTTTATCTTGATGAAGTCCCAATAGTTCATTTTTGCCCTTGCTTCCCTTGCCTTTGGCGATGTTTCTAGGAAGAAGTTGCTTCGGCTGAGGTCAAAGAGGTTGCTGCCTGTGTTCTCCTTTAGGATTTTGATGGACTCCTGTCTCACATTGAGGTCTTTCAACCATTTGGAGTCTATTTTTGTGTGTGGTGTAAGGAAATGGTCCAGTTTCATTCTTCTGCATGTGGCTATCCAATTTTCCCAACACCATTTGTTGAAGAGACTGTCTTTGTTCCATTGGACATTCTTTCCTGCTTTGTCAAAGATGAGTTGACCATAGAGTTGAGGGTCCATTTCTGGGCTCTCTATTCTGTTCCACTGATGTATGTGTCTGTTTTTGTGCCAGTACCATGCTGTCTTGATGATGACAGCTTTGTAATAGAGCTGGAAGTCCGGAATTGTGATGCCACCGGCTTTGCTTTTCTTTTTCAACATTCCTCTGGCTATGCGGGGTCTTTTCTGGTTCCATACAAATTTTAGGATTATTTGTTCCATTTCTTTGAAAAAAGTGGATGGTATTCTGATGAGGATTGCATTGAATGTGTAGATTGCTCTAGGTAGCATTGACATCTTCACAATATTTGTTCTTCCAATCCATGAGCATGGAACGTTTTTCCATTTCTTTGTGTCTTCCTCAATTTCTTTCATGAGTATTTTATAGTTTTCTGAGTATAGATCCTTTGTCTCTTTGGTTAGATTTATTCCTAGGTATCTTATGGTTTTGGGTGCAATTGAAATGGGATCGACTCCTTAATTTCTCTTTCTTCTGTCTTGTTGTTGGTGTATAGGAATGCCACTGACTTCTGTGCATTGATTTTATATCCTGCCACTTTACTGAATTCCTGTATGAGTTCTAGCAGTTTTGGGGTGGAGTCTTTGGGGTTTTCCACATAAAGTATCATATCATCTGCAAAGAGTGAGAGTTTGACTTCTTCCTTGCCAATTTGGATGCCTTTGATTTCTTTTTGTTGTCTGATTGCTGTGGCTAGGACTTCCAATACTATGTTGAATAGCAGTGGTGATAGTGGACATCCCTGCCGCGTTCCTGACCTTAGGGGGAAAGCTCTCAGTTTTTCCCCATTGAGAATGATATTCGCTGTAGGTTTTTCATAGATGGCTTTTATGATATTGAGGTATGTACCCTCGATCCCTATACTCTGAAGAGTTTTGATCAAGAAAGGATGCTGTACTTTGTCAAAAGCTTTTTCTGCATCTATTGAGAGGATCATATGATTCTTGTTCTTTCTTTTGTTAATGTATTGTATCACATTGATTGATTTGCAGATGTTGAACCAACCTTGCAGCCCAGGGATAAATCCCACTTGGTCATGGTGAATAATCCTTTTAATGTACTGTTGGATCCTATTGGCTAGTATTTTGGTGAGAATTTTTGCATCCATGTTCATCAGGGATATTGGTCTATAATTCTCCTTTTTGATGGGGTCTTTGTCTGATTTTGGGATCAAGGTAATGCTGGCCTCATAAAATGAGTTTGGAAGTTTTCCTTCCATTTCTATTTTTTGGAACAGTTTCAGAAGAATAGGTATTAATTCTTCTTGAAATGTTTGGTAGAATTCCCCTGGGAAGCCATCTGGCCCTGGGCTTTTGTTTTTTGGGAGATTTTTGATGACTGCTTCAATTTCCTTAGTGGTTATAGGTCTGTTCAGGTTTTCTATTTCATCCTGGTTCAGTTTTGGTAGTTGATACATCTCTAGGAATGCATCCATTTCTTCCAGGTTATCTAATTTGCTGGCATAGAGTTGTTCATAATATGTTCTTATAATTGTTTGTATTTCTTTTTTTTTTAAAGATTTATTTATTTGACAGAGATAGCGAGAGAAGGAACACAAGCAGGGGGAGTGGGAGAGGGAGAAGCAGGCTTCCCGTGGAGCAGGGAGCCCGACGCGGGGCTCGATCCCAGGACCCTGGGATCACGACCTGAGCCGAAGGCAGACGCTTAACGACTGAGCCACCCAGGCGCCCCAATTGTTTGTATTTCTTTGGTGTTGGTTGTGATCTCTCCTCTTTCATTCATGATTTTGTTGATTTGGGTCATTTTCTTCTCTTTTTGATAAGTCCGGCCAGGGGTTTATAAATCTTGTTAATTCTTTCAAAGAACCAGCTCCTAGTTTCATTCATCTGTTGTACTGTTCTTTTAGTTTCTATTTCATTGATTTCTGCTCTGATCTTTATTATTTCTCTTCTCCTGCTGGGTTTAGGCTTTATTTGCTGTTCTTTCTCCAGCTCCTTTAGGTGTAGGGTTAGGTTGTGTACTTGAGACCTTTCTTGCTTCTTGAGAAAGGCTTGTATTGCTATATACTTTCTTCTTAGGACTGCCTTTGCTGCATCCCAAAGATTTTGAACAGTTGTGTTTTCATTTTCATTGGTTTCCATGTATTTTTTAGTTCTTCTTTAATTTCCCGGTTGACCCATTCATTCTTCAGTAGGATGCTCTTTAGCCTCCATGTATTTGAGTTCTTTCCGACTTTCCTCTTGTGATTGAGTTCTAGTTTCAAAGCATTGTGGTCTGAAAATAGGCAGGGAATGATTCCAATCTTTTGGTACCGGTTGAGACCTGATTTATGACCTAGGATGTGATCTATTCTGGAGAATGTTGCATGTGCACTAGAGAAGAATGTGTATTCCGTTGCTTTGGGGTGGAATGTTCTGAATATGTCTGTAAAGTCCATTTGGTCCAGTGTGTCATTTAAAGTCTTTATTTCCTTGTTGACCTTTTGCTTAGACGATCTGTCCATTTCAGTGAGGGGGGTGTTAAAGTCCCTCTCTCTCTCTTTCTTCTTCTTCTGGGATCCCAATTATTCTAATGTTGTTTCGTCTTATGGTATCGCTTATCTCTCGAATTCTGCCCTTGTGATCCAGTAGTTGTTTATCTCTCTTTTTCTCAGCTTCTTTATTTTCCATCATTTCATCTTCTATATTACTGATTCTCTCTTCTGCCTCATTTATTCTAGCAGTTAGCGCCCCCATTTTTGATTGCACCTCATTAATAGCCTTTTTGATTTCTACTTGGTTGGATTTTAGTTCTTTTACTTCTCCAGAAAGGGTTTCTCTAATAACTTCCATATTTTTTTCAAGCCCAGCTAGTATCTTTAAAGTGATGATTCTGAACTCTAGATCTGACATCGTACTAATGTCCGTATTGAGTAGGTCCCTGGCAGTCGGTACTACCTCTTGTTCTTTTTGTTGAGGTGATTTTTTCCGTCTTTTCATTTTGTGCAGAGGAGAATAGGTTAATGAGAGAACAAAATGCTAGCAGAGTAGCAACGTTCCCAGAAAATATACTCTAAACAAATCAGAAAAGACCTGAAGCAGTGGGAAAAGAAAGGGAAAGAGAGAAAAAAGAAAAAGAAAAAAAAGAAAAAGATAAAGATAAAAACAAAAACAAACAAAACAAAACAAAACAACAACAACAAAAAAACCAGAATGTGATCAAATATGATCAGGCTGGTATATAGATCAGTGCCACACACTAGATTTGGGGTGTATTTTGGTCTTTTAGAAGGAAGTGCCTCCCAAAATTTTAAAGAAAGAAAAACTTATATATGTACAAAAATAAGGGTTGATATGATGAAGGGATGGAATATGACTGTAATGATGGAAATTATAAAAAATTTTATAAAAGGAATTGATAAGAAGTTGTTTGAAAAAAGAAAGAAGAGGATTTAAAAAAAGAAAAAAAAAAGGGAAAGGATGTGATCAGGCAGGGGAATAGAAAACACCATATACTAGAGATTTAGGGTATATTTTAATCAGTTAGAAGAAACTATCTCAAAATTTTAAAGAGAGAACAACTTATATATATAAGCCAAAAATACGGGTAACTACTATGAAGGGATAGAATATGCCTCTAAAAATGAAAAATAAAAATGTTTTTTTTAAAATAATGGATTGATAAGATGTTGGTTGAAAAAGGGAAAAAGAAAAATTCAAAAAGAAAAAAAAGGAAAAAAGACAGTTAAAAAAAAATTAACTTTGAAAGACTAAAGAATCATGGTAAAAAAGCCATGGATTCTATGTGCAGTAGTCCCCTAGCGCTGGAGTTCTGCCGTTCTCATTGATCGGTAAACTTGGTCTTGGCTGGCTGTTCTCCCTGATCTTCTGGGGAGGGGCCTGTTGCCGTGGTTCCCAAATGTCTTTGCCGGAGGCAGAATTGCCCCGCCCTTGCCCCCTCCCGGCTAAGTAATCTGCTCGGGTTTGCTCTCCGGGGCTTTTGTTCCCTGCGAGCTTTCCGTACAGCTTTGGAGGCGGAGAGTGAAAATGGCGGCCTCCCAATCTCCGCCCCGGCGGAGCCGAGAACTCGGGGCCCCGCTCCTCAGTGCGCCCCCAGAGAAAAGCAGTCAGTAACTCCCGTCTCCCCGGTCTCCGGCCGCACTCCGTGCTCACCCGGCTTGTGACCGCGCATTTCTATCTCTGGCACCTGACCCCGGGTGGAGCCTCCAAACCCCGCAGATCCCTGCGGTGCACTCCCGCGTGGCTCCTCCCGGGGGAGGAAGGGGAGTCTCCCCGGATCTGCCGCTTGTTGGGTCCCTGCTGGAGGAGCAGTGGCCCGACTGTGCCACGGATCACGGTTTCTGGCAACCCCGAGCTGAGCGCCCGCGCCTGGGCTCCGCCTCTGCAGCCGGCTTCCCTGCTCCGTTACCTGGGAGCTCTGCCACACTCAGGCGCCCCCGGTCTTTCTGTGACCCCGAGGGTCCTGAGACCACACTGGTCCGGAGGGTTCCACCCCCCGCTTAGCCACCAGAGTGATGTCCCTCAGCGGAGCAGACTTTTAAAAGTTCCGATTTTGTGCTCCGCGGCTCTATCACTTGCCAGAAGCGGCCACCGGAGGCCCCTCCCCCGCCGTCTGTCCTCCCGAATATCGCCTCGGATTCACTTCTCCGCACGTCCGACCTTCCAGAAAGTGGTCGCTTTTCTGATGAGAGAGTTGTTGCTATTCTTTTCTTCGATCTCCTGTTGAGTTTGTAGGTGTTCAGAATGGTTTGATCCCTATCCAGCTGAATTCCTGAGAGGAGACGAAATCCAGGTCTCCTACTCCTCCGCCATCTTGCTCCGCCCTTTATTTCACAATTTTAAGCCTCATGTGAACATCAGGAAATAAACAGATTTCAACATGCTAGGGAAATAGAAAGGTTCAAATAGGAAGAACGTCTACCTATCATAGAAACCCAACAGAGGTAAAAGATTCATTCATCCATTCAACAAACAGAGTGCCCAATATATAGCAAGCACTATTCTATATGATGGGGATATAGCAATAGACAAAAATGACAAAAAATCCCAGCTTGGGAATAAAAGTTACATTCATGTGGAGTGTTGATGCTATGCATCTGGTAGGTGTTGTTTATGGAGTATGCATAGTGAGTAGGAAGCACATGGTAAGTTTCCTGCTGTTGAACCAGTGATCGAATTGCTCATAAGAATATAAAATTACGTGTGCTAGATGTACATGTGCTTTGCCCATAGGAGGGGTCCAATAAATGAGGCATGAGTAAATGAATGTGAACAATTGAAAGGTTAGTGAAACTCAGAAAAAGATTGTGGTTTCTAGGTGTAAAGGTTTAGGTTGCATGGTTCATGGATATATATTTTATTTATTTATTTATATTTTAAAAAATTTTAAATTAATCTCTACACCCATTGTGGGGCTTGAGCTCAACCTCAAGATCAAGAATTTCATGCTCCATTGACTGAGCCAGCCAGGTACCCCAGTTCATGGATATAACCTCTCTTTAACCAGTGATATATATTATGCCTTTTTTTTTTTAAGATTTTATTTATTTAACAGAGAGAGACAGAGTGAGAGAGGGAACACAAGCAGGGGGAGTGGGAGAGGGAGAAGCAGGCTTCCTGCTGAGCAGGGAGCCCAACGTGGGGCTCCATCCCAGGACCCTGGGATCATGACCTGAGCCGAAGGCAGACGCTTAATGACTGAGCCACCCAGGTGCCCCAGATATATATTATGCCTTAATAAAACTTCTTTTTTGAAAAAGCAATTAAGGGAGGAAAAAAAAAATCCCAACCCTACAGGATAGAAGTCAGTATCCACATCCTTCATAGGAGGAAAGTGAGACTCAGTTAAGTATAATTTGCTCTAGGTCTCATAGCTGATAAGTGGCAGTGATAGAATTTGAATGCAGTTCTAAAGTCCATTCTCTTTTGACTGTTTTGGGTGTAAGTTTTCTTGGCAGCTTGGTGGTAACATATTAAAAGAAGAACTTGTTCACTCAAATGTGTCTTTAACTGGTAGAATGGGTATTTATCATCCTATCTATTCTCAGTGAAGAAGGAAAGTGAACTAAATCAGTCTGAGATACCCTTTCATATTCCTTTCTGCATCCTCTTTCCACCTCTTCTTACTCTTCCTTTCTATTATTTAGAGGGTGGTTTCCTGGTACACATTTGAAGAAATGGAAAAGTCCTGGCTTGGGTTATTACTAGTGTAGTCTCCCCTTGTCCACGGTTTTGATTTCCACAGTTTCAGTTACCCAGGGTCAACTATGGTCCGGAAGGTGATGATCCTCCTTCTGTGTATTGTCAGAAGGTCAGTAGTGGCTTGGATGCTACATTACAGTGCTTATGTCTTTCACTTCACTCATCTCATCATGTAGGCATTTTATCATCTCACGTCATTACAAGAAGAAGTGTGAGTACAGTACGATAAGAGAGCTTGAGAGAGAGACCACATTCACATAACTTTTATTACAGGGTATTGTTACAATTATTCTATTATTAGTTATTGTTGTTAATCTCTTACTGTGCCTGATTTATAAGTTAAACTTTATCATAGGCATGTATGTATAGGAAAGAACATAATATATAGGTTTCAATACTGTCTGTGGTTTTAGGCATCCACTTGGGGTCTTGGAATGTATCTTTTTAGTTGCTCTCACCTATGAATTCTCTTTGCGTGCCTACTCCAGTTTAAGGTAGATGTGGATTTTGCTATCAAGAGTCTTAACAAATAGTGTACTCAGAGAGTCTCTTCTCTCAGGAGGCCCAGACTCTTCAGATATTGTTAACTTCTCATGAATCAACCAGGCAACCTGAAGGAGCCAGCGACAGTCCATTTATATGGCCAGTGTAGCAAATGACCTAGCAAACTGTATGCAAGTATAAAAACAATGTGTCATTTCTTCAAGTTACAATTGATATGTACTAGTTTTTGATAAATTTATAAATTTCACTGCAATATTTTCTGCATTCTAAATCTAGTCCATAATTGTGTATAGACTGAGATTGCATAGCTTTTTTCTTTTCTTTTTTTTTCCTTTCTCTCTTCTTTTTAAGGAGGGTATCACTCATACAACTTGGGTTTCAGCTATACTCACAAGTGATAAGTAAATGAAAATTCCATAGAAAAAATGGAAATTAGGCTATATAGGTAAGAAGGAGTATGATAAAACAGCACTCTTTTAAGCATAGAATCAGAAAGTCAACCCAAGAAAAAGAGCATCTTTCAGAAAGAAATATCAAAGTGAATAAGAAGTCATTTTCTAGCTCTAGCAAGTGAGAAGGAGAATAAGAGAGAATATTATCACCAATAGATAATGTCTTTAAACTAATAGTATGGCAAATAGAGAGACCCTTAAATATTTATATTCATTTTAAAAACTTCCATTGTTCAGAAAAAAATCCTCTGTGATCAGAAAACTAGAATAAGGGATTCCTGGATGGCTCAGTCAGTTAAGCATCTGCCTTTGGCTGAGGTCATGATCCCAGGGTCTTGAGATTGAGCCCCGCATTGGGCTCCCTGCTCAGCAGGGAGCCTGCTTCTCCCTCTGCCGCTTCCTCTGCTTGTGCTTTTTCTCTCCCATGCTTTCTCTTTCTCTCAAATAAATAAATAAAATATTACAAAAGAAAAAAAGAAAACTAGAATAACCTGAAATGGAAAATCAGGCAAACAACAAAGACAGTGAATTGCTGGTTTGAAAAGCAATAGCTCTTAACTACTGAGGTCATTGTCTACTTTGAGAATGTAATGAAAGCCGGCTGCCCTCTTCTTAGAAAAATGCACATACAATCCTCCATATTTTACACACAGTTTCAGGGATTTACAGACATCTTAAAAACCAATCCGTGGACACTCGCATCCTCAAGCTACAGATCCATAGATTGTAGATTAAAACCCCTCTACTCTTTTAAGCATGTCAGTCTTTGTTTTAAAATTCTTTTGGGCAAGAAAATGAAACTAACCAGTTTGTCACATTCTGGTAAATAATAATAGCTATCATTTAAAAAACTTTTACAGTACGACACGGCACTGGACTTGATAGTCTTATATATATCATCTCATTGAATTCTTATAAGTCTTATAATAACCCAGGAAAGTTGATACTTTAGTTGGTCCTTATTTTACAGATGGGGGAACTGAGGCTGACTTAAAGAAGTTAAATAACTTCATAAAGGTCACACAGCAGGGCAGGGATTCAAACCCAGCCAGGTTTGTCTGGTACCAAAATTCACCATCCTCTTCTGCTTGTCATTTCCTAGTCTCCCTGTCCCAACTCCTTGTTTTCAGTTGGGTACCACATTTTCACCTTTTCAGTTCTTTTTTTTTTTTTTTTTTAAGATTTTGTTTATTTATTTGAGATAGCGCGAGAGCGAGTGAGAGAGAGAGAGAACACGAGCGGAAGGGAATGGTAAACAGAGAGGGAGAAGCAGGCTCTCCACTGAGCAGGGAGCCCAATGTGGGGCTTGATCCCAGGACCCTGGGATCATGACCTGAGCTGAAGGCAGATGCTTAACTGGCTGAGCCACCCAGGTGCCCCTTTTAGTTCATATTTGAGAATACCTACAGAAACATCTCATCATGTTCCTATGGATGATATTACTGAATCTATTTCTTTAAAAACCCCTTCAGTCAGGTTTCCGCCCAGACTTCACCCACTCAGAGAAGCCTCATCTAAAATAACACCCCAGTACCTCATCACTCTATTCCTTTACCTGCCTTATTTTTCTTCATAGCACCTCTCATATCCTGACATGTTATTACATATTTATTTATCATATTATTGTCTGCATCTCCCTCCATGAAAGCAGGGACTCTTTTAATTTACTGATGCAACCTCAGCACCTAGCACACAGCCTAGAACATGGGAGGTGCTCTATCAATATATATTGATGATGGAAAGAGTGAATGAATGAATGTTTGGGGAAACAAGAGGAGAAGCACATATCTGGTCTTTGTTTCTGCTTCACATGGCTCTTACTTCAACAAGGTCAGAACATTCCAGACCAGTGTTTTTCCAGCTGGGACAGGACCTCTCAGGAGAAGTTCTCAGGGAACTCTGGTTAAGACCTGCCAAAGTGGGGTGGCTGTTAGAATGCCTGTTCCCTCTGACCTTCCCACAGCCTTGGCAGTGTCCTCCTTTTTTCCTGTGTTAAAGACTCTTCCCCATAGACCCTTTAAATACCACTGGACCCACGACTGACCTCTCCAAACTCTCCTCATTTGTTTAATCCAATGAGAATCTTTGCCTTTTCAACCGAGAACAATGTCACCACACTCCTGGTTCCTGACATTTTAGAAAGCCGAAAGATGTGGGACAAAAGTCTCACTATAGTTAGCCAGATCAGTTCTGCTCTGCTGCTGCAGCTTTTCATAATCTGTCTTCTTTTGCTTGACAAGAATTTTCTTTTTAAAAGATTTTATTTATTTATTTATTTATTTATTTATTTATTTATTTATTTATTTGAGAAAGAGTGAGAGCAAGTGTGTGCACACGGACATGAGTTGAGGGAGGGACAGACGGAGGGAGAGGGAGAGGAAGAGAGAAAGAATCTCAAGCAGACTCTGCGCTGAGCACAGAGCTGGACATAAGGTTCATCTCATGATCCTGAGATCATGGCCTGAGCTGAAGCCAAGAGCTGGACACTTAACTGATTGAGCCACCCAGGCGCCCCTGACCAGGATTTTCTTAATAAAATCAGTATCATGTACTTTGTTCTCTTGTGGGATTTGAAAATTGGCTTATTAATTTTTTCCTCAGTGTTTTCTTGGGCACTAAAATTAAGACTACGGGTCTTTTAAATGTCCCTTTTATAACATGTTACCATGTGGATATTTTAAAATATTCATTATAAATTTGAAAGCATTTTGGAAGACCAAGTGCTGTGTAATAATTATGACATTTTATTTATCTATTTTAAAAAATATTTTTTAGAGCAGTTTTAGGTTCACAGCAAAATTGAATGGAAGGTACAGAGATCTCGCATAAGCCCCCTGCCCCCACACAGGCATAACCTCCCCAATTGCTCATTTCTTTTTAGTGCTGAATACTATTTCACTGTCTGCGTGTACTGTAGTTTGTCCATTCACCTAGTCAAGGAAATCTCAGTTGCTTCCAAGTTTTGGAAGTTATGAATAAAGCTGCTATAAACGTTCATATGCAGGTTTTTGTGTAGACATATGTTTTCAGCTCATTTGGGTAAATACCAAGGAGCACAGTGGCTGGATTATGTGGTAGGAACATGTTTAGTTTTGTAAGAAATTGCCAACCTGTCCTCCAAAGTGTCTGTATCATTTGGCATTTCCACCAGCAATGAATGAGAATTGCTATTTTCTTTTGTTTTTTCTTAAAGATTTATTTTATTTTTTTAAAGTAGGCTCCATGCCCAGCATGGAGCCCAACACAGGGCTCCAACCCATGATCCTGAGAGCAAGATCTGAGTTAAGACACTTAACTGCCAGCCAAACGCTGTCAACCTGGTGCTCCAAAGATATTTTTTTATTTTTAAGTAATTTCTACACCCATCATGGGGCTTGAACTCTCAACCCTGAGATCAAGAGTCTCATGCTTTACTGACTGAGCCAGCCAGGTGCCCTGAGAGTTCCTTTGGTTCCATATCCTGGCCCGCATTTGGTGGTGTTAGTGTTTTGAATTCTGACCGTTCAAATAGGTGTGTAGTGTTATCCCATTTTTATTTTAATTTGCAGTTCCCTAATGACCAACGGTGTTGAGCATCTTTTCATATGCTTATTTGCCATCTGTATATCTTCTCTAGTGATGTGTTCAGATCTTTTGCCCATTTATTAATCAGGTTGTTCATTTAAAAAAATTTTTTTCTAATTTGAGTATAGTTGACACACAATGTTACATTAGTTTCAAGTATAAAACATAGTGATTTAACTTCTCTATACATTATGCTATGCTCTTCACAGTGTAAGATTGTTCATTTTTTACTGTTGAGTTTTAAACTTTGTGTTATTTTGGACAACAGTTCTTTATCAGTATGTCTTTTGCAAATATTTTCTCCCAGTTTGTGGCTTGTTTTCTCATTCTCTTGATATTGTCTTTCACAGAGCAGAACTTAACTTTTAATAAAGTCCAGTTTATAAATTCTTTCTTTCCTGGATCATGCCTTTAGAGTTGTATCTAAAAGGTTATCACCAAAAAAATAAATAAACAAAAATTATCGCCATACCCAAAGTCATCTAGGTTTTCTCCTATGTTATTTTTTCTTTCTTTTTTAAGATTTTATTTATTTGTTTGACACACAGAGAGAGAGAAAGAGCATACAAGAGGGGGAGCAGCAGAGGGAGAGGGAGAAGCAGGCTCTCCCCTGAGCAGGGGAGCCCGATGTGGGGCTCAATCCCAGGACCCCAGGGTCATAACCTGAGCCAAAGGCAGATGCTTAACTGACTGAGCCACCCAAGAGCCCCTCTTACGTTATTTTCTAAGAGTTTTACAGTTTTGTGTTTTACATTTTGGTCTATGATGCATTTTGAGTTAATTCAAAGGGTGTAATATCTGTGTCTGTCTAGAGTCATTATTTTGCATGTGGATGTCTAGTTGTTCCAGCAGCATTTATTGAAAGGATTATTTTTGCTCTCTTGTATTGTCTTGGCTCCTTTGTCAAAGATTAGTTCACTATATTTATGTGGGTCTATTTCTGGACTCTCTATTCTGCTCCATTGATCTACTTGTCTATTCTTTGACAATACTACACTATCTTGATTACTGCCGCTTTATAGTAACACTTGAAGCTGGGTATTGTTAGTTCTCCAACTTTGTTCTTCTCCTTCAACATTGTGTTGGCTATTCTGGGTCCTTTGCTTCTACATATAAACTTTAATATTGGTATGTCAAAACCCACAAAATAACCTGCTGGGATTTTGATGAGGAGTGACCTAAATTTACAAATCAAGTTGAGAAGAACTGACATCTTAGCAATTCTTTTTTTTTTTTTTTTAAGATTTTATTTATTTATTTGAGACAGAGAGAATGAGAGAGAGAGAGAGAGCACATGAGAGGGGGGAGGGTCAGAGGGAGAAGCAGGCTCCCTGCCGAGCAGAGAGCCTGATGCGGGACTCGATCCAGGGACTCCAGGATCATGACCTGAGCCGAAGGCAGTCGCTTAACCAACTGAGCCACCCAGGCGCCCCTCATCTTAGCAATTCTGAGTCTTCTTATCTATGAATGATCATGAAATAGCTCTCCATTCATTTAGTTCTTTGATTTCTTTCATCAGAGTTTTGTAGTTTTCCTCTTGTACATATCTTGTTTATATTTTGTTAGATTTATACCTAAGTATTTCATTTTTGGGGGGTAATGTAATATGTAATAATGTAAATGGTATTATGTTTTTTAAGTTTCAAATCCCAAATTGTTCATTGGTTCATTGCTGGTATATAGGAGAGTGATTGATTTTGTATATTAAACTTGAATCCTGAAGTCTTGCTATAATCACTTATTATTTATGGGAGATTTTTTTGTCAGTCCTTTAAGATTTTCTATGTAGATGATCATATCATCTTTGAACAAAGACAGTTTTATTTCTTCATTCCCAGTCAGTATATCTTTCATTTCCTTTTCTTGTCTTATTGCATTATCTAGAGCTTCCAGTATGATGTTAAAAACAAATGTGAGAGGGGACATTTTTGCCTTGTTCTTGATTAGTTAGAGAGCTTTAAGTTTCTTACCATTAAGTGTGATGTTAGTTATAGGTTTATTGTGGTTATTCTTTATTAAGTTGAGGAAGTTATCCTCCTCCTAGTTTCCTGAGTTTTTTTTTTTTTTATCAGGAATTGGTGTTGAATTTAGTCAGATGCTTTTTCTGCATCTATTGATATGATCATGTGATTTTTTCCTCTTTAGCCTCTTGATGTGATAGATCATATTAATTGATTTTTGAATGGTGAACCAGTCTTGCTTACCTGGGACAAATCCCACTTGGTTATGGTGTATAATTCCTTTTATACATTGTTGGGTTCAATTTGCTAATATTTTCTTGAGGAGTTTTGCATCTATGTTTATAAGAGATATTGTTCTGCAGTTTTCTTTTCTTGTAATATCTTTATCTGGTTTTGGTATTAGGGTAATGCTGGCCTCATAGAATGAGTTCAGAAGTATTCCCTCTGCTTCTATCCTCTGAAGGATGATATCCTTTGAAAGAGGATAGAAAATTGATATAGGGGCGCCTGGGTGGCTCAGTCCTTAAGCGTCTGCCTTCGGCTCAGGTCATGATCCCAGGGTCCTGGGATCGAGCCCCCGCATCGGGCTTCCTGCTTGGCAGGAAGCCTTCTTCTCCCTCTCCCACTCCCCCTGCTTGTGTTCCCTCTCTCACTGTGTCCCTCTCTGTCAAATAAATAAATAAAAATCTTTAAAAAAAAAAATAAAAAAAATAAAAAAAAATTAAAAAAAGAAAATTGATATAATATCTTCTTTAAATTTTTGGTAAAATTCACGAGTGGGTCCATCTGGGCCTGGCACTTTCCTGTTTTATTCACTTTCTTTAATAGATACAAACCTATTCAGATTGACTATTTCTTCTTGTGTGAGTTTTGGCAGGTTGTGTTTTCCAAGGAATTGGTTCATTTCATCTAAGGTATCAAATGTGTGGGCATAAAGTTGTTTATAATATTCTTTTATTATCCTTTTAAGGCCCATGGAATCTGTAGTGATGTCCTCTCTTTCATTTCTGGCATTAGTAATTTGTGTCCTTTCTTTTTCTTTAAGTTACTCTGGCTAAATGCTTAGGGGTTTTATTGATCTTTTCAAAGAAGTAGCTTTTGGGTTCATTGATTTTTCTCTGTTGATTTCCTGTTTTCAATTTCATTTATTTCTGTTCTAATTCTTATTATTTATGTTCCTCTATTAAATTAGATTTAATTTGCTCTACTTTTTCTAGTTTCCTAAAGTGGAAGCTTAGATTATTGATTTTCTAATCTTTTTTTCTAATATCTGCATTCAATGCTATAAATTTCCCACTAAGCACTGCTTTCACTACATTCCATAAATTTTAATAAAATGTATTTTCATTTTCATTCAGTTAAAAAAATTATTTTAATTTCTCTTCATTTTTTTTTTTTTTGGACCCATGTGTTATTTAGAATTGTGTTGTTTAATCTGCAAGTATTTGGGATTTTCCAGTTATCTTTCTGTTGTTGATTTCTAGTTTGGTTCCATTGTGGTCTGAGAGCAGACATTATATGATTTCTCTTCTTTTAAATCTGTCAAAATATGTTTTATAGCCCAGAATATAGTCTATCTTGGTGAATGTTCTATGGGAGCTTGAGAAGAATGTGTATTCTGTTGTTGTTGGATGAGGAAGTCTATAGATGTTGATTATATATAGTTGATTGATGGTGTTGTTAAGTTCACAATGTCCTTATTGATTTTCTGCCTGCTAAGTGTGTCCATTTCTGATAGAGGAGTGTTCAACTCTATGGTAGTGGATTCATCTGTTTTTTCATACAGTTCTATTAATTTTTGTCTCATGTAGGGGTGCCTGGGTGGCTCAGCAGGTTAAGCATCTGCCTTTGACTCAGGTCATGATCCCAGGGTCCTGGGATCGAGCCCCACATCTAGCTCTCTGCTCAGCAGGAGCCTGCTTCTCCATCTCCCTGCTGCTACCCTTGCTTGTACTCTCTCTCTCTTTGTCAAATAAATAAATAAAATCTTAAAAAAATTTTTTTTTGCCTTGTGTAGATAGATACTCTGTTGTTAGGTGCATACACATTAAGGATTGTTATGTCTTCTTGGAGAATTGGCCCTTTTATCGTTATATAATATCCTTCTTTATTTCTAATAATTTTTCTTGCATTGAAGCCTATTCTGTCTGAAATTAACATAGCTACTTCTGCTTTCTTATTAGTGTTAGTGTAGTATATTTTTCTTGATACATTTACTCTATCTGTGTCTTTATATTTAAAGTGGGTTTCTTGTAGACAACATATGGGTGGGTCTTGTATTTTGATCTACTCTGATGATCTCTGTCTTTCCATTCATGTATTTATACCATTGATGTTTAAACTGATTACTGATATAGTTACATTACTTTATTTGTTACTGTTTTCTATTCTTTGCCCTTGTTCTTTGTTCCTATTTTCACCTTCCATTATCTAATGTTATTTTACAATTTATAATAGTGTTTGTAGTTATAATTTACTTACTATGTGCAGGTGCTGTGCCAAGAGTTTACTTAGTGCAGTTAACAATCCTATGACATAAGCTATAATGACTAGCACTTACTGTATGTCTGTTAACCTGTTAAACTTGTCATTATCTCATTTAATTCTCTCAACAACCCTATGTCAAAAGTTATGTTATTATTCCCATTTTACAGATGAGGGATCTGAGGCTTACTGAGGGCATGTAAGATATAAATTGTAGTCTTGTCTTCTTATTAATTTTCCAAAATAATCCCTAGTGTTTCCATCTTGCCTTGACAAATGGCTTCTTTTAGTTCCTAAGGCTGAGCTTTGTCATTGCTTACCTGTCTCAACAAATAATAACACATGTATATCCTTTCTTTGAATTTGTTTATTCTTTCCTAGAGTGTGAAGGCTTCTCTTGTTCCTGTTAAAATTTTAAAAAAATGTTTTGTGTGTTTGTGTGAGTAGCATTTAGAATGAAAGCTGAGGTATAAAATACATAACAAGTCTCTTCCTTGGTGTTGCTCTCTCTTGTTCATTTCCCCTCCCCACTACAGCAGGACCTTGTTTGTTGGTCCACAGCCTGAGTTTGGTAGTAGATGTCTAGGTAGTCAAGTCTTCCCTCTAATCTCACATCCCTATACCTCTACAGTGCTGGAGCCCTCTCCGGGAAAGGTTGGGACATTTTTTCATTGGATTTGCACACTTCTTATAATAACTGTCTTTTCCTGTTTCAGCTCATAAAAGATTTCTGTTGTTCTTCTGCTCTCATTCAATGCAGAAGCAAGCCAAGCTGTCTTGGTTGCGGGAAGCCACACACACCTGCAGACCTTCCCCTGCAATCTGGCCCGTGCTTCTCCAAGTGTGGTCGGAATCCCTGGGAAGCTTGTTTAAAGGCACAACCCTGGATCTCACTTTCGTGAATTTTGATTCATAGGAATAGGTGGAACAAGGAATTTGTGTTTTAATAAGCATTCCCCACGCCATCCCCATGATCTTGCTTTAAAGCTCAAGAACCATGCATCAGTCCAGGTCCATCTAGTCTAGGAGAGCGTGAGGGTAAAGTGCAGTAAAAACATGCACTCACTCATGGTTGTCCTTGACTCCTCCTTTGGAATTCCCATTTCTCTCTACCCCAGTTCCATGGGTCTTTATGTAATGGGCTGCTATCACCATGCCTGGCTTGTGGCTCCTCAAGTCCTTTGGTTCTACCATGGAGTGAGATCTGGGAATATGCATTTAAATGCATTCTCCCTTTATCGTAGTGAACTGTGATGCTTTCTGATTTTTTCCTAGCCCTTGCTCTGCTGCTGATAAATATCTTATACCAAGTTCTGATCCCACTGATTGAGAGAGAGCCTAAGAGCATGGTTATGTTCTTGGCCACATAAGCTGGAGGGACCCAAGTATAAATCACCCTCCACTCTGTAGCATGGCTATGTGATTTAGGTCACTGGATCTCTTTGGGCTTCCACATTATCTGTAAAATGGAATGAGGATATCTGCCTTATCTGTGTGTCAAAGAGTTGATGACTGAAAAGAATGGGCTAATGGGTAAATGCATCCTAAAGGTGGGGTTGTGACATCACAGCTGTGCCAAAAAGAAAAATATTTAAATTAGTTGGAATGCTCTCTTAGAATACCCTTTTATGTTGAGAGCTCCCTGCCCCCAGGCTGCAAGTAGTGGAGGGCATGGAGAAGTTTGCCTTTATACAAAACTTTTTTAAAGTGTTGAAACTACAGCCTGCAAGGAAAGCTGACCACCTACCATGCAACCAAGATCAAAGCTGTTCTCTTTTAAATGGAAAAGGAAAAGTTAGCTTGTTATGTTTGTCTTTGTTCACATGGGGTGCCTTCTCAGGGCTTGCTATTTGGAGAGTGTGAGCCTCGACAAATGCCTCTAAAGTAAACCCCTAACCTCACTTGTGAAATGGAAAGGACAACTGTAGGGTACATCCCCGAAATTATGCGTTCGTTCACATACATACATTGTCAGGGAGGAAACTGCTCTTGGGGAGTGAAGGCCTTCACACCTGCCAGCTGAGGCACTTGAGGCTATGCTGGCTGCTTCTAAGAAGGCCCTATTTCTCATGCTTGACCAACCTAACGTCTGGGCGGCTGGGAACCAGAGAGCAGTGCCTAGCGGGGAATCCCCTCCTCCCAGACTAAACTGCTGAGGTTGCCCTCTGGAGGTTTATTCACTTTTGGTGTTGAAGTAGCCGGCCCCCTGCTTTTAACATAATTAATAGCTGTACACAGTTGGAGTCTATTGCATGTGGTGGGTGCAAACCTGAGCCTATGATTCCATGCTTTGATTGCACAAAGGTCTTTGAAGCAGGCCTTTCCCAAGCTGGTGGTGTGCATGGGAAATGCCTTGTAGATATCACTCACAATAGGGAAATCCTCTCTTGTATACTGTGATTGGGGCAGAAAGCCTCAATAAAGGGCTGAGCTTTGAGGTATTTTAAAAGAGAGATTAACACTTATTGTAGAAGTGCTAATCACTGATTGAATTAATCAAGGGCCAAACTACAAGGTGTTAACAAGAAAGATTAGTGACTTTGGGTGTGAATATTCAAAACCAGGGATTGGGAAACCTAGGACCAAGATTTTCCCTGGTACATAACAGAAAAAAGAACAAATAGAAGACAAGGTGATGAACTACTACTTTTACCCAGCAATTTCCTCTTGAGCCAGGCTGGGAATCATTGTTAAATAATACTAAATGTCAAGTGCATGGAACAGTGCTTCGTTTATAACAAAGACTCTATAAATGTTAGCTATTGTTATTCCTTATGTCTAGTAAGGTCCCTTGTTAGGAATATCAACTGAGGACTAGGGAGAAACTTTTGTTTTCTTTAGAGGAGAAAAAAATGTCTAGCTCAATTCTTTTCTTTTTTTTTTTTTTGAAGTGAAGTTTAGTGTGCCTTCAGGAAATTGAACAGATCTTAAATGTACAGTTTAAGCTGAACTACTTTCATAAGAAAGGACTGGGGGAAATACTTCAGTGCTACAATATGTGCTCAGTTTTTTCCCCTCCTTTCTGGAAAAAAGTGATCTGTAATCTGAGAAGCAAATAACCAAGGAAATAGAATTTGAAAGTGAAATATCAACAATAAGGAGATGGTTGATTCAAATAAATGGCTATGTCCAAATCACTAAGTCTGAATAAATGGTTTTCCAGGAAGTCTGTGTTTGCAGCAAATACAATTCGAGGGCAGAGGGGAGAAGGTGGTCACCTGGGGGAGGTTGCTGAGAAAATGAAGAGGTTTGAGAATGAGGTGTTAATTTTAGAAGAATATGTTGAAAAAGCTTGAAGAAACCCGGAAGTGGAAAAAAACCCCCCAAAACAGAAATAGATAATAAATTAAGTGGAGTGAATTTGAAAAAAAAAATTGAAAAATCGGCGTGGAACAATCAAGAGTTGAATGAGTGTCTTTTTGGTACTGAATTGAGGAAGGAGAATGAGGGCATTTACATTTATTGGTCCTTAGAAGGGTCATTGAGGGACACCTGGGTGGCTCAGTCAGTTAAGCTCTGACTGTTGATTTCAGCTCAGGTCATAATCTCAGGGTTGTGGGATCGAACCTCGCATTGGCTCCCTGATCAGCATGGAGTATGCTTTAGATTCTCTCTCTCCCTCTCCTTCTGCCCTGTCCCCCCAACCCCGCTCGCTCGTGCACGTGTATGCGTGCTCTCTCTCTGAAATAAATAAATAAATAAATACATACATACATACAAATTTAAAAAATAAAGGAATCCTACAGCAGCCCCTGTTGGGCTCCCCACTGGGCAAGTAGCCTGCTTAAGATTCTCTTTCTCCCTCTCCCTGTGCCCCTCCATTCTCCTCTCTAAAAAAAAAAAAGAGAGGATCATTGAATGTGAATGGCTGGGAGAAGTGGAGGATAATTTGGTTTCTACTTCCAGCCCAAAGATGATTTCACATTTAGATAATTCCAGACTAAGAACCTTAAATAGGTGATCTCTTGTAATCTTCACTATCATCCTACAAGGTAGTGTTACAGATGGAGAAACTGAAGCTCAGTATGAAGTCTTGGAGATATCTACTCAGTGTTATGTTTTGAATGTAAGCCAGCCAAAATGGATCGAAAGTTGATGAAGCACACATCTTAGATTTGCTTAGAAAATTTTCTTAGATAGAAAAAAAAATATTTACCATATGAATTTAGTAGGATTATTCAGGTATTGGCATGTTTAAAATTTTCATCACCTAGACCAGCCACCATCCAAGAGAAATGTAACATAAGCTACATGATGTAACTTAAAATCTTATAGTAGTCACATTTTATTTTATTTTATTTTTATTTATTTATTTTTATTTACTTATTTTTAAGATTTTATTTATTTATTTGACAGAGAGAGACACAGCGAGATAGGGAACACAAGTAGGGGGAGTGGGAGAGGGAGAAGCAAACTCCCCGCGGAGCAGGGAGCCCGATGTGGGGCTCGATCCCAGGACCCAGGGATCATGACCTGAGCCGAAGGCAGACGCTTAACGACTGAGCCACCCAGGTGCCCCTTTATTTTATTTTTTTAAAGATTTTATTTATTTGACAGAGAGAGAGAGAGAGAGAGAGAGAGAGCACAAGCAGGGGGAGGGGCAGGCTGAGGGAGAAGCAGGCTTCCCACTGAGCAAGGAGCCTGATATAGGACTTGATCCCAAGACCCTGAGATCACGACCTGAGCCAAAGGCAGACACTTAACTGACTGAACGACCCAGGCATCCCTGTAGTAGTCACATTTTAAAAAGTAAAATAAATGAGGGGCGCCTGGGTGGCTCAGATGGTTAAGCATCTGCCTTCAGCTCTGGTCATGATCCCAGGGTCCTGGGATCGAGCCCCACATCGGGCTCCATGCTCTGCGGGGAGCCTGTTTCTCCCTCTGCCTCTCCCCATGCTTGTGCTCTCTCTCTCTTTCTATCTCTGTGTCTCGAATGAATAAATAAAATCTTTTAAAAAAAAGTAAGATAAATGAATAAAATTAATTTAAATAATATATTTTATTTAATATATAATTTCAACATGTAATCAATATACACAATTATTAATGAGATGTTTTACTTTTTTTTAAAACTAAATCTTTGAATTCTGGAGTGTATTTTTAGACTTACAACCGATTTCAGTTTGGACTAGCCACATTTCAAGAGCTCATTAGCTATGTGTAGCAACTGTACTTTACAACAGAAACATGGACTGTGCTCTTTCTAGCCTTTGGAGATAATGACTCAGTAGGTCAAGGGTATGAGAGGCCCACCAGAATGTGAATGAGTGGTTGGTGAATATCTATCGCCCCTTTTATTTTTCCAGAGGAAAAGCCATAATTTGATTTTTTTTTCTTTTGTCTCCAGCACTGATACAATTAAAGCAAAAGTTACCTTCCCCCCCCCCAAGATTTATTTATTTATTTGAGAGAGAGAGCGAGAGCGCAAGCACATGCACTTGCACAGGGGGAGGGGCAGAGGAAGAGGGAGAGAGAATCTCAAGCAGTTCCCCACCGAGCCTGGAGCCTGACATGGGGCTTGATCCCACAACCCTGAGATCATGACCTGAGCCAAAATCAACAGTTGGACGCTCAACCAAATGAGCCACCCAGGCACCCCACAAAAGTTACCTTTGATCCATTTTCCTTTGACTGGTCCTAATCCCCTCTCCAAGAGCAGTGTGTTAGCAGTGTGGTGCTTCTGATCTATTTGTATTATTTTACATATATGCATACATCCAGAAATATAGTGTTGAGATGTGTGTTTTTCATAAATTAGTGAGATAGCATATTTTTCCCAATTTGCTTTTCTCATTTAAAAATGTGGCTTTGAGAACTCTTCATGTTGGTAGATTTATCAACCTCATTCTTTTAATCTGTTGCATAGTAGTCTATAATTTAACTATTTCCCCATCAATGGACAGGCTTTTTCTAATTTACTCTTGTTATTACTAGAACAACTATAAATGCAATGACCTCTTTTTGATGGTGAAAATAACA
This sequence comes from Neomonachus schauinslandi, assembly GCF_002201575.2. Taxonomy (NCBI): domain Eukaryota; kingdom Metazoa; phylum Chordata; class Mammalia; order Carnivora; family Phocidae; genus Neomonachus; species Neomonachus schauinslandi. The sequence continues at coordinate 120,520,303 of NC_058408.1, forward strand.
TCATTTTCAGAGAGGAGGATGGCAAGTCTGTCAGAGATTGGGAAATGAAATAAATTGTTCAAATTTTATGGCTGAGAGCCACTGCTGATGCCTCTTTGACTTCCCAATCCCTCTCTTAGAGCTACGCCATTTCCCCGAGATGCTCAAAATAAGTAATTGCAAGCGTTTCTTTGCTAGAGGATAACTTGACTTCTCAGGAGCTTGAACTTGGGGCAGAACAGAAAGAAAATAATTTGCTTAAAGTCTAGGAGAGATATGTTCAACCAGAACAATGATGTGATCCCAATTTGGAAGATTCACTTGGATTCTTCCCACCCTCACCCCCATCCTCCAGGTACTCAGAGCCCTCCTGTTGCTTCTGGCTGCTCACTGATGTCCTGAACCAGGCCTGCCTTCTCCTCACTTCTCTGCTAGTGTCTCATACTCCAGAATTCTTCATCACTTAAATTTCTCCCAAGGAATGAAATTAATCCAATCCATACCCATTCATGACAATAACCAAGAGACTGCTAACCTTCATAAGGAGATCTGTACTTTAAAAGATGTGTTAAATTGATGGTTCTCTATTCTTTCCATCTACCTATCCATTCATTCAACAAATCTTTAATGAGTATCTACCAAGTGCCAGGCACTTGGTTGAGCCCTGGAGATGCAAAGACTTTCAGGTACTGTGTAGGGGGTGGGCAGTAATCTTTGGGGTGGTATGGGAGGAGTGTGTTGTAAAAGGGAGCCATTGCAGGGTTCTACCTAATACAGGATTTAAAGATAGCCTTGAGGGGCACCTAGATGGCGCATTCGGTTAAGCATCTGACTCTTGGTTTCAGCTCAGGTTGTGATCTCAGGGTTGTGAGATCGAGCCCCACGTCAGGCTCTGGGCTCAGTGCAGAGTTGGCTTGAGATTCTGTCTCCTTCCCCCTCTCCCTCTGCCCCTTCTGCTTATGCTCGCTGTCTGTCTCTGTAAAATAAATAAATCTTCAAAGGTGTGCTGGAAATGGCTTATACAGCTCTCAAAAGGCAATTGTTAAATTAAAAAAAAATAAAGATAGCTGTGAGTAAAAACTTAGTAGAAAGGTAGAGGTCCATTTAAAGAGGCTCTGAAATGGAACACATACTCACTCTTCCACTCCATACCCTTTCCCTGGGCCTTTTTTCAAACTCTGTCCTCTTTGTCCCCTTGTTGTCCTGGCTGTGCAAGGTTCTTTTCCTCTTCTCGTTCCGTAGCACAGCTGCCTCTTATTTCAGACAAGGAACAAATTTGGCACATCAGATGTAGACCAATCCAGAGCCCATGATGTAAAACATCATGTGATGAAATATTAAATCTCATTTTCGAGGCAGATTTCTGTGCAAAGCAGATACTGTTTAAGCATGCCGTTAGCAACTTCCCCCCACAGAAGCATGTAATGAAACCATTTACATATGTTCAATTATAAATTACGCATTGTATAATTATACTAACCTCAAGTAGTTTTGAAACAGATTCCTCCCTTCCCCCATGTTGACCAGACAAGCCTGGCATCTATCCAAAAGGGATTTTAAATTAGTGAGTCATTAGGCTGTGTAAAAAGAACTTACCTTGTGTAAAGGTACCCTATTCCATAAAACAAAAGGGCCTCGATGACCACAACTCAGTTCAAGTGAAGATTAAACATTTTAACCAGAACAGTGCCCTAATTCAGCAAATTTTATTTATGTCCAAATGCATTGCTATTGGCAATGAAGAGCAATTCGAGAAGTCATAACCCAAGACAATTATTGTGAGGGCCTTTAGAGTTTCCTATAAATTTACTCTGGTGACCTCAGAGCCAATGCTGGGCCACGTAGTCAAATATTTGTATTAGGTGTTCCTGTGTTTAACACACTAATTAAAAAGATGGAATTCTTTGATTCTATCTCAAATCATTTTACTTCTGATCTCTTTCTGGAAGAGCCTGCTGGATAAATGGAACTAAGGGTATGCTTTCTGAAAAGAGGTTTTACCATGTTGCAATAAATCTGGGGACTGGGGACATTAATGTACCTGAAGTGGTCTTAATGAGCCTATGGTGGAGATCATCCTTCGAGTCCTATTTCAGGGACCTTTACCTTGAAGGTTATAAATCCTTTGAGAAATGACTATAATGGGGGTAAGCTTTACCAAAGGAAACATTCAGTTCAAACATAGATAAATGCACCCTGGACAGATGGGCAGGTTTAAGGACAGGTGAGGAAGCCATGATACCTGAAGCATTAACTCCGTGAGGGGAGGTCACATGACTGGCCCTGAGATCTACTCAGAGGAAACAAGAGTACCATTTGGAAATCTCTCCATTGCCCTTTTTTTTTTTTTTAAAGATTTTATTTATTTATTTGAGAGAGAGAATGAGAGAGAGAGAGAGCATGAGAGGGGAGAGGGTCAGAGGGAGAAGCAGACTCCCCGCCGAGCAGGGAGCCCGATGTGGGACTCGATCTTGGAACTCCAGGATCATGACCTGAGCCGAAGGCAGTCGCCTAACCAACTGAGCCACCCAGGCACCCTCTCCATTGCCCTTTAAGTAATGTATTTCTCTTCCTTTCTTTCCTATTTAGAGAATTAGGGGTGGGAGGGGCTACAGAGAGCTCCCACCTGCATCAGAATCCCCTGGGGGAATTATCGAGAATGGACATTCTTAGGCCCAAACTCATTCCTGCTGAACCAGAAGCCTTCATGGTGGTGGTGGTGTGGGGGAAGGTTGGAAGGCTTGGATTCTGAATTTTTTTTTGTTTTAAAAATTTAAATATTTATTATTTAAAAATAACAATAAAACCATCACATTAACATATATATCTCATGAACAATAATTATATTTCCTACAACAACAAATAATTTAGTAAGAATGGTATCATCTTACTTTTTTTTTTTAAAGATTTTATTTATTTATTTAACAGAGAGAGACACAGCGAGAGAGGGAACACAAGCAGTGGGAGTGGGAGAGGGAGAAGCAGGCTTCCCGCTGAGCAGGGAGCCCGATGCGGGGCTCGATCCCAGGACCCTAGGATCATGACCTGAGCCAGAGGCAGACGCTTAACCATCTGAGTCACCCAGGCGCCCATCATCTTACATTTTTGCAAATCACCTTAGTATCTGGCTTTAATTAAGGACAGATGGATTCTCTTCTCTGCTTCTGCATTGATTGAATCTGTTGTGATATGTTGTTTTGGTTGAAGTCTGGTAGGTCTCATACAGGTATGCAGTTGGAAAAAGGAAGGATGTTTTAATAGCATTCTCAGGTAATTGTGATTTTTTTGATATATCATCAAAATTGGACAAGTAACAATTTCTTTTTTTTTTTTTAAGATTTTATTCATTTATTTGAGAGAGAGAGAGAGAACACAGGTGGGGGGGGAGGGGCAAAAGGAGAGGGAGAAGCAGACTCCCTGCTCAGCAGGGAGCCCGACTAGGGCTCGATTCCAAGACCCTGGGATCATGACCTGAGCCAAAGGCAGACGCTTAACTGACTGAGCCACCCAGGTGCCCCACGTAACAGTTTCTTCAAGGGTAATTACAGTGGGGAATCTGAAATCCTGTCACTGAAGTTTTCATACTGTTATATTAAAATTTACTCATCTATCTGAAATCTGGCTTTTTTAACCAGCTATTTAGTGTATGCCTATACAGATCATAGTTTTAGATCCCCCCCCCCAAGATCCAGTTCAGTCCTTTTATTATGCAGAAGTAAACTGAGGCCCTATGAATGCATCTTCTTGTCAGAGGACCCAAAGGTTTTTCCTTTTGTGATACTCCTTGGTCACTAATATAGTGCTGGAAACATAATGGGAGATCTGTACATTCTTCTAAGTTCCTCTGTCAATTTCTTTGGGTCCAACAGGCAATATCCGAAAGGGTAAAATGGGGAGAAAGGCTGCTTATCCAGGTGGGTAACTTATTCAGGGCAAGATATTCAGGGAAGTAAATAGGAGGCAGAAACCAAACCAGGAATCTAACGACTTCTTTTGTATCAAGAGGCAAACTTGGGTCTTTACAACTGGATAATAACTTTCGTTTTCAGATTCCTGACATATCAGAGCCGGGTAAGGCATTGGCGTCTTGTGATCAAATCATGACCCTTCTCACAGTGTGTGGAAACATTCATATTTATGCCAGTATTTGTTCATGTAGTTTTAGGAGTCTTCATTCCTCTAGCATGATGTGGGTTATCAAAGACATTTAAAATTGGCTCTCACCCGAAATAAATGCACATTCTTCAGGAGAGGAAGGGAGAAGTGTTCTGATGTTGCAGCCTACCAGGACAGAGAGTTTTAATTGACCCTCAGTATCTAGTCTCACTTTCCATCAAAACAAAATTTGCAGCTGTGCACATGCCCTGTGAAATTAAAACCGCATCTTCCAGCGTCCCTTGTCGCTAAGTGTTAATTAGTTTTCGTCAGTGAGATGTGAGTGGAAGTGCTGTGGGGCAGTTCTGGAAACCTTCCTCAAGAGTTAACGGGCATATGCCCTTTGCCGTTTCTTATTTCCTTCTTCTGGAGGGAGAGGCTGGGGCTCCATTATGGGTCATGGGGCCAAGGCCTAAGGGTAGGGTCCTAGGCAGGGAGGGCAGAAAGCTGGAAGGAGCCCAAGACCTTGAGGACGTCACGGAGCAGAATTACCGTCTCTGCCTGGGCTTTCCTCTGGGTGGTTCCATGAGAACGAAATGCAGTTCCAGGTTACTCAACCCTCTTTTATTCTGGATCCCTATTACTTGCAGTGAACTCTAACCTAACTGATGCCTCCTTTGATATGTGAGAGAGGGAGACCCCGCTAACTCCCCGTGAGCACTTCACTCGGCTGCCAGTTGTCCTATGATGTTACCCTCTTATTTCCTATTTTTATTCTCTTACCTTATCATTTTATTATTTTTTTATTCCTTGATTAGACTTTTTGATTGATTAGACTTTTAAAAATCTGTTCCTATCATCTTTCTTTTTGTTTATCGTGATGTTACTAACATTTTCATATCATCCAGTTTTAAAAGTTTTGATACCATGGGGCGCCTGGGTGGCTCAGTCGTTGAGCACCTGCCTTGGGCTCAGGTCATGATTCCAGGGTCCTGGGTTCGAGCCCTGCATCGGGCTCCCTGCTCCGCGGGAAGCCTGCTTATCCCTCTCCCGCTCCCCCTGCTTGTGTTCCCTCTCTTGCTCTGTCTCTCTCTGTCAAATAAATAAATAAAATCTTAAAAAAAAAAAGTTTTGTTGTTAGTTTAGCTTGTCAGTATTTAGTCTTTTTTATTCTTGTGGTTTTTCTCCATTCCATTTTTCAAGTTTAAGTTCTTCTTAACATTTTTTATTTAACTCTTTCAATTTGTTTTACCCTTTAGTATTAAGTGTCACAATGTTTTGCTTTTGATTTTTGGGCTTCTGGTTTTATTTCTTAACTTTAGCGTTTCCATTTCTATTATGCCTATTTTTTGTTTCCCATCCATAATTTCTGATTGATTTTTATTCATTGTTCTTTATGTATTTGTTTTAATGATAAATAGGAAGTACCCCACAGACATGATGCCATGATATCCTGACCTTTCTCTGCTGTGGGGTACCTTGACTAGATGTTGGGAAATGGGGGAAGAGTCTGTGGTTTCTGCAGTGGGTCAAAACTTGACCCCTTGGGGGAGCCTGGGTGGCTCAGTCGGTTAAGCGTCTGCCTTTGGCTCAGCTCATGATCTCAGGGTCCTGGAATGGAGCCCCGCATCAGGCTCCCCGCTCAGCAGAGTCTGCTTCTCCCTCTACCCCTCCCCCCAGCTCATGCTCTCTCTCATTCACTCTCTCAAATAAAAAATAAAATCTTAAAAAAAACCCAAAACAAACTTGTCCCCTTGTACTAAAGGATAAACACAGTGCACTGTTTTCAAGGATGCATTTTACTCAAAGTTTTGGGAGAAAAAAATTCTGTATCCTTGAAGAGTCTTGGAAAGAAATGATCATTATATGCACTTGAAATTCAGTGTCAACTTTAAAAAATTCATCCCAAGTTTCAAAAATTGGTGGACTCGAGTAGCAATATCCCAACTGTAAACCAAGGAGAGAAGAAGCCTCCAGATGACATTTGTGTCAAATATGTGAACCCAAATGCTTCAGCATTCTCTTTTCTCTCCTCTTTAATCCCCCTATTAAAATTAAGCTAAAAGGCCCTTCTTCATTCAGCCTGCCTTTGACATGCCCTTCAGTTTCCTCCTGATTTGCCAAAACTCTATCCTCCTATCACAATTGTCCCATGAAGCTAGTTTCTCCTGCTGGGCCCAACTCATGCACAAAAGGGGTCTCAGAGCATTGAACTTTCTTTCCGTTTTATGTCACGCTTAGTGCAGCAAGGGAGTGTGCTTTCTCCATGTGTTTCTCAGAGGCGTAGTCCAGTGCCTGGTGCACTATAGGTGTTCAGTGAATGCTGAATGAGCAAGGAATGAATGGATGGATGGGTGGATAAATGCTCGGCATATAAGTCACATTGACTTCCTGACTACAAAATGCAATGGCCGACTCTCCGTTCTTATCATTGCAAACATTTTTACAACATAACCTTCGCAAGTTTCTCCCCTATCTCTTATCCCTTTCTTGAATATATTTGCTCCTTTGGCTTCCAAAATTAAATGCTATTCTGGTATAACTACATACCTCCAGATTCTATAACCCTTACTGTTTGCTATTCCTTCTTCTGGCCTTTATTGTAGACATCCCAAGGCTCAGGCATTGGACTCATTTCTTTATTTTCTGCCTGGTGCAACCCAGATAGTTGTCACAGCTTCAACCCTCAGTGCCATGCTGATAACCCCAAGTCTATATCTCTAGCCCTGACCTCTCACCTGAGCTCCTGCCTCTTATCTCTGTCTGCCGACCACTGGAGACTTCTGCCTGGATTTCTTACTCCTGCATATCCCAAACCAACCTCCTCAGATTCCTCTTTATGAGGGAAGTGCATGTGTGTGTATTTTACTTGCTTTTGGTACCACTGCAAACAAAGAATACTAAGAGTAGCTACCATATTTTGGTTACCTATTATATGTCAGGCACTTTATATTTATGAGCTCATTTAATCCTGCAAGGTAGGAATTATCTGCATTTTTATAGGTGAATAGATGGAGGCCCAGGGAAGTTAAACAATCTGCCCCAAATCATGAAGCTAGTATGTGGGATTCAAATTCAAGACTGTCTAGCTCCAAAGCTCATGTTCTTTCTGCTATGTCACACAATTATCACATTCTAAAATTTATAGCTCAGTTCCTTGAAAGATGGGGAACATCAATGATCTCTCTGAGTGCTTAGAATTTGGCATGATTTACATCCCCCCATTGACATTTGCCCAATAAACAGGTTGTGATTAAACATAGAGGCTCTGGACTCGGGCAGACCTGGTTCAATCTCAGTGCCATTATTTACATGAAGCGTCAGGGTAGTTAACCTTTCTGAGGCTCAGTTTACTCATCTGTGAAATGAGGACGCTAATACCTACCTCCCCAAAAGTATTGGGGAGGGAAAAATGAAAGAATGTATGTCAAGAATCAATTGAAATGTCCATCAAATGATGAATGGATAAATAAAATGTCATATATCCACACAATGGAATAGTATTTAGCAATAAGAAGAAATAAAGTTCTGATACTCTCTACAACACAGATGAATCTTAAAATCTATGCTAAATAAAAGAAGTCAGTCATAAAATACCACATGTTGTATGATTCCTTATGTATGAAATGTCTAGAATAGTAAATCTGTAGAAAGAGAAAGCAGAGGAGAGGTTGCCTAGAGCTGGAGGTGGGGGTGGGAAGGTGATGCTATGAGGGAAATAGGGAGTGAATGCTAGTGGGTGCAGCGTTTCTTTTGGGGGTGATGAGAGTATTCTAAAATTGACTGTGCTTTTGTTTACACAACTCTCAGAATACACTAGAAACCACTGAATTGCACTGAATTGGGCTAAATAGCTGAATTGTAGGGTATGTGAATTATATCACAATCAAGATGTTTTAAAAAAAAGAATGTATGTCAGATGCTTAGCACATAATTAGTGCTCACTTTTCTGACTTTCTCTTCTTTGCCTGGTTTTTCTCCAGCAACTGCTTGTCGACATTTGCTCCTACTTGTAACACTCTGGCTTGTCATTAGCTTAAGTGCAGGCCTCCCATCCCCCTTTAAACACTTGGTGGACTTACTTTGTCTCCTTTTGAGGTGCTTGAGGATTTGGGGGCAGTCTGCTTGCTGCTCCTCATTGCTTGACCTCAGGACAGGCCTGGGCTGTCCCAAATGTGTCCTCCTTCACTAAGTCTGTCAAAAATCACCTTCCTGGTTACCTTTCAGACCTAACCTCTCTCCTCCTTAATCAACAAACACTTGGTAGGTAATGACCCTAAACTGAGCACTGCTAGGCCTTGTGGGTGATGTGAGGAGGTTAAAGACTCCGCCCCCACCACAAAGAGCTCTTTGATTGTGGTTGGGGAAATAACACATAGATATAAAAACACAGCTAAGGTGAGGACACAAGTCTGTTAAGTGTCAATTGTGTAATTCTCACTTAGGTGCTACGGGAGTTTAAAGAGGTGGGAGATCATTGGTTGGGGAAGTCTTCAAAATGCAGTTGGTTTTTAATTGATTGTTTTTAAGCTTCATAGTGGAAGAGAAGGGGGCGGATGAGTGAGTGAGCAAAGGCATGGGTATGCGTCTTCTTTCTTCCTGCCCTATACATTTATTGAGCACACAGTATATGCTAGACCCTGGGTTATAAAAAGAGAGTAAGAGGGCGCCTGGGTGGCTCAGTTGGTTAAGCGACTGCCTTCGGCTCAGGTCATGATCCTGGAGTCCCGGGATCGAGTCCCGCATCGGGCTCCCTGCTTGGCAGGGAGTCTGCTTCTCCCTCTGCCCCTCCCCCCTCTCATGTGCTCTCTCTCATTCTCTCTCTCAAATAAATAAATAAAATCTTAAAAAAAAAGAGAGTAAGATTTGTCCCGCCCTGTAGGAGCTTACAGATGTGGGGAAGCTGGGCACACAGACATGACAAGCTATCTATGCATACAGGGGAGCAAGTGAGATATTTGTTTGAGGGAGTTTGTAGAGACATCACAGAAGAGCTGACATTTGGACGTGAGAGTGAAGAGGTGAGGAAGCAGGTGACGTTTCAAGTCAGGCAGTTGAGGAAGCAGGGTACCATCCAAACAGAGGCCCGAGGCCAGAAGGCTGGGAGCTGATGTGCTGGGACTTAATTGTGAAGATACTGTGTTTTACATGAGGTAATTTATGTTTGATTCCGAGGCAATTGAAGGTGGAGGGGGAGGCACCCTTTCCACTTCTCTCAGGCCAAGTTGTCTGATTCCAGGTCTGTCTTTCTGTGTCAGTGGCACGTTAGATCCCGTCCAGTGCTTCCTGCAACAAGGCTTCTCCTTGCTCTTGTGCAACTGAGTGCTGTTGAAGTTATCTTTTCTTGAGGCCTTGCCATATGGGTGCCCAGGGAAAGTGCACTTCTTTACCCACCTTTCACATCTTTCATAGACCTTACTAGAGATGGGCAAGTTTGCGTGGCAACTCCCTGGCAGAGATCAACGAATTCAGAATCAGAATAACATTGATCCCACGGATTTTTACCTGTGGTCAAATGCAACACGTCTATGCATGCCTTTCCAAATTTTATTTTGATTAAAACATTTTTAAACACAGGCCCAAATCACTCAACCAACAAGTCCTTATAATATTCCCAAAGTAGATCACACTATCCATAGAATTTTTCTATCTGTGTACTGAAAAATTTAAGACATCTTTCTATAAAAACGTGAAACTCTTTTTGGATCATTGAAGGATTAGTAGAAATGCATGTAACACATCCAAATGTACTTAAGAAGTGTTTTTAAACAGAGCACTGTACTGTACGGATAATTATTTCTACCGTCTACAAGCAAAATGAGATTGTAGTTTCCAAACAAAAGGGCCAGGTTGTTGACTGAATACATACTCATTTATCATGCTCTCCTCTACTGTATTAATATTTTTAACTGGCTAGTCAATCATAAAAAAATTAAAGCCTCAGTAAATCTTATCAGTACCACAAAAATAATGGGATTTCTGTTTACAAGGTGTCGATTGTGTTCAGTCTTTGATAATGACGGCAGACAGTCAATAAACACTGGGACATTTACATGGTCAGTAGGAGCCTAACTAAACTATCTAATCTTTCAAAAGACAGTCAACACAATGAACTCTAACCTAATCCCCTCAAATACTGGAGAGACAGTGTAATGCGTTAAATACTACTCAACCCAAAACCCCACACTAAAAAGAACCATTAAGGCTTTTTCTTAAACTCACAGAAGCAGAACATTCTGATTTCAGTTCCATTCTCTGATGGCAAATCTTTACCTTATAATCTAAGTTCAACCTTTTATAGGATCTGGGATTTGTGAAGGGTGACAAGTATTGTTAAGTATGGTAGAACTTGACTAAAAAGTGAAAGAGGAGTAGTGTTTGATGCTTATTTAAAAATTTTTTTTGATGCTTATTTTAAACTTTTTAAGTGGCGCTTTTTTTGTTTTTTAATTTCAAGAAAGCAAAACACATTACTTGCTGGTTTTGCTTGTTATAATCAAGTAAACTCACATTTACTCAGAATGCCTGTATAGTTGGTGCTATATTTATTGCTGGGAAATTTTTTCTTTTTTAAGCTGAAAGGAAAAAAAAAAAGGCTATTAACTGAGCATTTCCTCTCTTCCAGGCCTGTTTTAGTCAATGAAGATAAAGGTTTAAAATCCTAAAATCCTGACAAGAGACTTGTGTAAGGGAAGTTGAAAATGCCTGACTATGGAGTCACTAATTTAGACACTAAAAGAAACTTTGGGTTTTCAGTGTCAGAGAGAGAAAGAGAAAGAATTTCAGCATGACTTGTGTCAATGCCCTTTTGATTTCTGTGATATTTTGTGATGTTAGTCAATAATATGGAGATGCTTGGGAGAGCATTTGTTTGATACTGGCTGGGAAAAGTGGGCCCTAACACTCCACTCCGAAAGCATGGTTTTCCTGAGATGTTTGATTTGGGCTTTTTTTCCCTCTTCTCTCTTGTCCAAGGTGTTAGTTTCTTCATTGTTCCTGTCTAAAGAGCTTGGCCAGGGAGGTTCTGGTTTATTGCTCCATTCCACACCCGAGGCAAGAGTGGGGCTCAAAAAAGCGCAAGCTTGCTCTTGTGGAACAGCTTAAAACAGATGTGACCTTGCTTTGAAATCTGATGAACACAATAGACAGCCTGAGATCTGATATTCAGTTCTCTTCAGGCTACAGAAGTGAGAGATTCTTTGGTTGACCTGGCATTCTGCCATGTCCTAGAGCCCACTGGAATCTCTACTTTGCCATTTGCAGGAAATGGCAGGAAGTGTGTGAAAATCTGGAATCCAGCAACAGGATTTAATCATGCCACATTATGAGGTCACTCTCTCTTGTCAGTGATTGAGAAGGAAGAAGACTGATTTTTTTTTAAATATTGTATTAAATTTTTACATTTTAATTCCAGTATAGTTAACATACAGCGTTATATTAGTTTCTGGCGTCAATATAGTGATTCAACACTTCCATACATTACTCAGTACTCATCATGATAAGTGCCCTCTTAATCCCCATCACCTATTTCACCCATCCTCCGACCCACCTCCTCTCTGGTAACCATCAGTTTGTTCTCTATAGTTAAGAGTCTGTTTCTTGGTTTCTCTCTCTTTTTCCTTTGTTCATTTGTTTTTTAAAATTCCACATTTGAGTGAAATCCTAGGGTATTTATCTTTCTCTGACTGACTTATTTCACTTAAGGAAGGCTGATTTATTTATTTTGGGATGAGTTTATGTGGGAGCTCACACTGGCAAGCCCTTTATTTCTAGCATCTTTGGGCATCATTAAGGCTTAGATTTGTTTGTGGGTGCTCAAACACTCTGTGAATTCCAACAATCCGTCAACTCTGTTGGAACCTAAGATCCATTGATTCAACTGTATTTTCACTGGCCCTCACTCTTTTCATGTCCTCACTTTCCTCCTCACTCAGCTTAAATCTGTGGTCAAATTTTTCATCACTCCCTTGAACATACTCGTCCCTCTGTTACTTACTTACTTAGCTAAACCTTACTTAGCTAAACCACAATGTTTATTAAATTCAACTTTTCCCTACTCCATTCCACACAGTTGAATGAAGCTAGAGAAAAACACACCATCAAGCTGACTGGTCTCATTTTAAATTATGCTGATCACTCATCTCTAGTGGACTCTTATAGCTGCCCAGCAATCATACTGTATTTCCCTAGGCCTTTCATTCGTTTGCTCCGCTGGAAGGGGATGATTTTACACCCTTTCTTCTCTTCTCAAAACTTAGACCACACATTCCCCATGATGATCTTGCTTCCTATATACTGTGAAAATAGAAGCCATGAGAAGGAAACTTCCATAGCCCCAAAACCACAACTACTCACTTACCAGCATCTGGGCTCATAGACTGTCTTCCCTCTTGCTCTTCTGAGTGAACTGTCCATACTCTTTACAAAGGCTAACAACCTCATGTATCCACTAGACTCCATTCCTTGCCTACTCAGTCAAAGACACTGCTATGGGCACTTCTCCCCGCTGTCCTGCATCAATTTTCCCCTCTCTTTCCCAGTACCGTGTAAGTATTCTCTCACCATAAAAACAAACTCTCTCAATCCTCCTTCCCCTTCCAGTTTATCCTTCCCCATTTCTCTCCTCTTTACAGCAAAATTCTTCAAAAAAGTTGTGTCTAGGGTGCCTGGGTGGCTCAGTTAAGCGTCTGCCTTCGGCTCAGGTCATGATCCCGGGTCCTGGGATCGAGTCCCACATTGGGCTCCCTGCTCCTCGGGAAGCCTGCTTCTCCCTCTCCCACTCCCCCTGCTTGTGTTCCCTCTCTGGCTGTGTCTCTCTGTGTCAAATAAATAAATAAAATCTTTAAAAAAAAAAAAAGTTGTATCCACTTGCTGTCTCCAATTCTTCTCTCATCTCTTCCCCTTTGAGCCCCACCCCACTGAAACCACCCTTACAAGGCAAGTGTGGCAAATGCAGTGGTCGATTTTCAGTCTTCATCGTACTTGACCTATGAGGAGCATTTGAAGTAGTACTCCCTTTTCATGTAGATACCTCCCTCACATGGTTTCCACTATGCTCCCTATTCTCTACCCACCTCATTACTTCTCATTCTTCTTGTCTAGTTCTTTCAGTTCCTGTGATCTCTGTGTTGGAGTGCCCAGGTCTCAGTCCTAAGATCTCTTCTGTTTTCCATCTCTACTTACTACCTCGATGATCTCACCCAATTTCAGGGCTTTAAATATGTCTCTCTATCTGTATATATATTAATTACTTTTAAATTTATACTTCAGTCTGTACCACCTCCCTGTGTTCCACACCATATGTCCACCTTCTTCCTTAACATCTCCGCTTGGATGTCTAATCAATATCGAAGCATCTGATCTCCTTCCACCACCATCCAGAGCCTGCTTCTCCTATGGTGTTTCCCTTCTAAGTCAGTGGCAACTCCATTCTTCCAGTGGCTTAAACAAAAAAATCTTGGCTCACCCTTGACTTTTGTTGCTCTGATACCTTGCATTCTAATCCATTAACAAATCCTGTTAACTCTACCTTCAAAGTATATTCAGAAATTGACTGCCTCTCACTCTCTCCATTACTACCACCCTGGTTCAAATCACCTTCTAGCTGGTTTTGCCGCTTCTGCTCCATCTGCTAAGTAGTAGTGCTGAGATTCAAACTCAGTTTTTCTTCCATTTTGAAGACTTTGATCTTTTGTCCGGGCTCTTCTGTCCCTCTGCTTTTTCACCTTTGGTGGCTACAACTGTAGGTACCTCCCCTATATTCATTTCCCTTTTCTTTCCATTTTTCCTTAGTAATAGAATCCTAACTACATTCAAAATGGCACTGTGACCAAATATCTTTTGGTCTGTCTTTCCTAGCCTCATGTGTGGATAGATGGGGGTATGTGACTAACTCTTGATTAATCAGATAAAAGCAGAAATCGCTGGGTGGGATTTCCAGGAAAACTCCTAAGGAGGGGGGACACACAGCTGGTTCCCTCCTTTTTGACCTTACCCCACCCTCCTTCCTGCTGCCTGAATTGAGGACTTGGTGGCTGGAGCTTCAGCCGTGTTTTGCATTCTGAGATGAGCTTCAGTGTAGAAGCCACATGCTAAAGACAGAAAGCAGAAATACAGAAGCAGTCTGAGTGTCTGGTGACGTGGAGTTGCCCTGTACTGTCCTAGTCCATATTTGGACTCTTTTACATGAGAGAACAAAGGCCATTCTAGTTTTTGTGACCTGAAGCTTAACATAATTTCTACCAATTACTTTGTCAGTTATTTCCTCTGGTCTTTTATAAAACCTGGCACAGTGCTAAGCACAAAACTGGTCCTCAGTAAATGACAGTGATTGGTTGCTTATGATAAAGCAAATCTGCCCAGTTTTATTTGACACATTCATTTCTGCCACTGTCAGTAATGATGTGGCCAAAGTTTTACAATTGAGTTTATACACCTAACACTTGCTAAAGGAACTTTTTTGTGTTGAGCTATATATGATTGGTCAAAATAAGTGGGTAACATGATAAACTTATGCCAAACAGTATAGAACTTAATAATATAATTTGTATCAAAGATAAGGTATGTCTTATATAGTAATTGAGACAGAGTCCATAAGTTTTCCTTAAAATAAACTCCATTACTTTAAGACTCTAAATAAAAATTAAATACTATTACCACTGTTGTTAATTTTCACAGTGGTAACATCATTACAAAACAAATTTCTGTATAACACAAACTTTGGACCTTTATGAAAATTTTAACATTACAAAATCTTTATGAAAAAGAATAATAAGATTGTCTCTTATGGATTGCCTAGCTGGCTCAGTCTGTAGAGCATGAGACTCTTGATCTTGCTGTCATGAATTCAAGCCCCACGTATGGTGTAGTTTACTTAAAATAAAAAAAAGAATGTCTCTTGTGTTAGTTTTACTGATGTGATGCTGATGATTTACAAATGCTTAGTAAAGCAAAGAAAGACACATTTGAATCTTACTTATAAGTGTGGAAAGTTTACTGGGAGGTGGTTTGTTCTAGTTGAGTCCTTCTTGTGATTCAGACCATGGGAACTGGACATCATTCATCTCTAAGATGAATTCTGATGGGTGGGAAGAGCATGTTCCTTCAAGTGCTTCAAGTTCCTTCAAGTGGGCAAGTCATTTAACCTCTGAATCTAAGTTTTTTTTTTTTTTAAGCTGTAGAATGGAAATAATACCAAAAATAGCTATTCCATAGGGCTATTGAGATGATAAAATGAGGGAATACATGTGAAAGGGCCCCATTCATAGTAGTCACTCAATAAATATTTGTTCATTCATCTTGATAACATTTTATAAATGTTTAAGAAGTTTTGAAATGCTCTCATATACTGTACAAGTTATTGTCAAAATACCAAGCACCGATTAACACTTCCTCTAAGAACTTTTGGATGGTTGTATTTTAATTATTTTAGGATGTGACCAACTTTTGTGGAGTTGAGTTAGTCGGCTTCATTATTCCCCTGCAACATTTCCTTTGTACTCATTGATTTCCATGGCTACATGATGATTACTTCCTGAGAAACAAAGGAACACATGTGTTTAGAAGTAAAAAGGAAGCATACAGATCACCTATTCAACCATAACCCTGTAAAACCTGGTATAAATGGAAACTTTTCTTTTTTATCATATGGCGTTTGAAGTGAAAGAATTCATATTAGTCATTAGCTCAGTTTTTACCCTACAATAGGTGTCCCTGTAAGGAGCCAGATTGTGTCAGGCTTTAGAAGCCAAATATACTCCAAAACATTTTGTGAGGCAGACTATTTTCAATATCAAAATTTCTGAGTGGTGACCAACCCAGAAAAGTGATAGTAGGTAATGGGAAATTTGAAGACAAATGATGGGTGGAAGAATAACTCACCACTCTAAAACACATGGATTCGTTTTTATTATGTTAATTAGTTGATCATTCTAGCAAACATATATTGATGACTTCTACATATGAGGTCCTGTAGTAAGTGCTCTGAGAACTACAAAGGTGAATAAGGCCCAGAGATGGTCTTCAAAGAACTTATAGTTTAGTACTGGAAATAAAATATATACATCCTCTGTCCAAATTATGTCCTATGTGAACATGAGTCTGAGAACCTAGGGTGGCTTTGAAGAGGGGATGTTTTGAGTCTTAGAGAATACATAGACATTTGTGCACAAAACAGACAGATGCAAAGGCATTCCAGATAAAGGGAATGGTAGCTACAAAGACCCAGAGGTGACCAGGTTCAGACTTAATGGATCAGAGATAGGCAGAGATTGATTTGGGAATATCTGTTTTGGGGATAACATCATTTTTAATAGGTAGGTATTTGGTATATGGAGATTGGCTTAATGTGGAAGGAGAGTATTATAGACTGTGTCCCCCTCAAATTCCTATGTTTGAAATGTAATCCCCGATGTGATGATATTTGGAGGGAAGGCCTTTGGGAGGTGATGAGGTCATGAGGGTAGAACCTCCATGAATAGGATTAGTGCCCTTATAAAAGAGATTCCAGAGAGCTTCTTTGCCCCTTCCACCATGTGAGGACATTGTGAGATGGCCATAATGGACTAGGAAGCTGGCTCTCACCAGTCACTGAATTTACTGGCTCCTTCATCTTGGACTTCCAGTTTTCCAGGACTGTGAGAAATAATTGTTTATTGTTTAAGTCACCCAGTCTATGGTATTCTGTTAGAGCAGCCCAATGGACTAAGAGAGAGTTACTGAGTTCAGTTTTGGACATGTGGAATGTCAAGTGCGAGGTGACAGGCTATTCTGGTAGAGATGTTATGTAGGTGGTTAGAAATCAAGTCTGGGGGGCGCCTGGGTGGCTCAGTTGGTTAAGCGACTGCCTTCGGCTCAGGTCATGATCCTGGAGTCCCGGGATCGAGTCCCGCATCGGGCTCCCTGCTCGGCAGGGAGTCTGCTTCTCCCTCTGACCCTCCCCCCTCTCATGTGCTTGCTCTCTCTCACTTTCTCTCTCTCAAATAAATAAATAAAAAAAAAAAAAAAAAAAAAAAAAAAAAAAAAAAAA